>NW_024429214.1:12275550-12342819 GCF_017639785.1 Mesocricetus auratus | reverse complement strand
CAACAAAATTTAGGAATTAATCATGATTGGTTATTGATATCTCTAACTAACTGTGGTCAGAATTTCCCAGTGAAAAATCAGAGTACAGGTGAAGTGAGGTTATGTCATTCTGCTGCACTCAAAAACCCATATTAACAAAATTGTTGGGATTACCTCACAGTAAAGTGTTAGAAAAAGATAGTATAAAAATGGATATAAGAAGTAAGCTGCTTTCCAGTGCCATATTTGGAGCCTCCTAAGGCCTGGGCACTTCCCACTTGGGAATTCAACGTGGAAGCCCATCCCATCCAGAGTCTGCATGCACCTCCACCCACTGGAAGAGGTAGGTGTGATACTGTTTCCTGCCCTCCTTCCCGTGCCCTCCAGAGGCCTGGGAAGTGCACATGGGTGAACCCTTCACAGCAGAACTGTCCATCCAGAATCTGGGGAAGTTGAGGTGTTAGTGCTGCCTCACACCATGAGAAGAAGAGAGCCATCAGAGAATTGGACCTGCTTGCAATCCCCGGAAGAGAACCTTGAACCTATACCCACCATGAGAGGGAGAGATAGTATAATAACACAGTCAACAACAGAAACATCAATATGATGCCACCAGAGTCTAGGGACTCCACTCCAGCAATAACTGAACATCCCAACTCAGATTTAACAGAAGAGGACTACTGTAAATCAACTTTATGAAGATGATAGAGACCCTCAAAGAATTTTTGAGAAAATCCCTTAAAGAAACAGAAGATAAAATGAACAAAAATTCAAGAAATGGAAGAAAATACAATCCAAAAATTGCAAAAAATAAACAAATCTCTTAAAGAAAACAAGGAAAGCTAAGAAAATCCAAAGAAACAAGTAAAGGAAACAATTCAAAGAATGCAGGGCTTGAAGGGTGAAATAGAGACAATTTAAAAAAACACAGTCTGAGGAAATGGTGGAAATAGAAAAATATGGGTAAAAAATCAGGAACTACAAATGTAAGCATAACCAACAGAAGATAAGTGATGGAGGAGAGAATCTCAGGCATCGGAGATGCTCTAGGAGAAACAAATTCAAAAACTAAACAAAATCTTAAGTCCAACATAGACCTAAGACTAAATATCCGAGATTAATGGTACACTGGGAAAAGGCCAAACCTAAGAATAATTGGTATGTAGCCTAAATTCTGGTGTCCTGAGCAGATTCCGCAGAGAAATGAGGATGGCACACAGCAGAACTGGATACCAGCACGACAGGATTCAGCTCACCTAGAGACTGCCAGCTTTCAAGTACCATTGTCCACCCATGGGACAGGTGAGTAGAGGGGCTAGCCTACTCAGTGTTTGCTAAGGTCCAGATACTAGAATGGCCTCCATCTATGCAAGACGAAAGCCACTATGGTTTTGGAACCGCTCCCACCCACTGGA
Organism: Mesocricetus auratus; assembly: GCF_017639785.1. Taxonomy (NCBI): domain Eukaryota; kingdom Metazoa; phylum Chordata; class Mammalia; order Rodentia; family Cricetidae; genus Mesocricetus; species Mesocricetus auratus. The sequence goes on along the minus strand of NW_024429214.1, from coordinate 12,341,425 downwards.
AATGAACCATGGTCACAGGAAGAAATGATGAGGAGGAGAAATTATAAAAACAAACCCACCAACATAAAACCCAATATGATACCGCCGGGAACTAGATACCAGAGTAGCACATTGCGGAGAAATGCAGATGAGAAAGACATTAATAACAACTTCATGAGCCCATTTCCAAACTACCTGGGCTCTGCCACTGAGGCTTCCATCCCAGCAGAGGCGACAGAGCCGTAGTTTCCTGCTCTACCCCCAGAACTAGGACTAGACCAGCTGCCTGTGCTTGGGGTCAACTGCTGAATCTTCCATTCCTGTAGCAGAAAAATCTGCACCATAGTCTCCTGCTCCACCCATGTGTCCAGATAAACCAGGGCCCATTTCTGGCTGCCTGTCATTACTTAGGGGCTGCCACGGAAGCTTTCATCCCAGAGGAAGGAGGGAAGGCACCCCAGCAGACTAATATCTGGCTCTACCCATGTGACTAGGCTGGGCACCTGTGCTTGGAATCTACCATTGTGTCTTACATCCCAGTATTGGGAAACACGACATGCTAGTCTCCAGCTCCACCCACAGGATCAGGTAAACCAGGTCCCATTTCAGTACCACCTGCCTGGACCTGGGCTCTGACACTGAGGCCTCCATCCCAGCAGTGAAGGTAGGAGTCAAGGTACCAGTGTTTCCTGCTCCACCCACGGAACTAGGACTAGACACACTGCAGGGGCTTGGGGATTGCCACTGCAGCCTACATCCCAGAGGCAGGAGCAAACTCACCCCAGTACCCTAGTCTCTTGATCCACCCATGTGAATAAGATTATCAGGGCCTTTCTCCAGGCCACACTCCTGTGCCTTGCTTATACCTCTGGGGCTCCCATTCATCCTATTGGGATCCAAAGCACCCCAGCACGCTAGTCCATTTCTTCACCCATGAGAACAGGAACTGGACAGCTACCATGACTGTGAACTTGCCTACACCCACCAGAAGGGAACCCCAGTCCCACACCCACCAGGAGAGGAAGAGGTACCCTCTGGAACCCACTGCAAGAACGGATGGGAAGGAGACAATTTAAAAACACAATGAGCAATAGAAAAACCTATATGACACCACCAGAGTCCAGAGACCCTACACCAACAAGACAGGAACACCCCAACACAAATGAACCAGAAGACAATGACATAAAAAACAACATCATGGAAATGATAGAGGCCCCCAAAGAGGATATGAGAAAATCCCTTAAAGAGATGGAGGAAAAAACAAACCAAAAAATCCAAGAAATGGAGCAAAAGACAAAAATTGCAAGAAACAATTCAAAATGTTCAAGGGGTGAAATCTGAAATATATACAAAAAACAAAGTCTGAAGAAATGCTGGAAGTAGAAAAAGTGGTAAAACATTCAGGAATTACAGATGTAAGCATAACTAACAGAATACAAGAGATGGAAGAGAGAATCTCAGGTGTTGAAAATACAGGAGGAGAATTAGAAATAGAATCATGGCAAAGTTCATACTTTGAATACCTGAACTCAACAAAATTTGACAATTGAAAATAAATGGAAAATTGTGTATATAGATATCACTTGCCAAAATTAAATCAAGAACAGATAAGCAATTTAAATATATGTATAACAAGTAAAGAAATAGAAGCAGTCATCAAAAATCTCCCAACTAAAAAAAGCCCAGGTCCAGAATTCTACCAGAAATTCAAAGAACATCTTATACCAAATCTTCTCAAAGTATTCCATGCAACAGAAGCAGAAAGGTCTTTGCCAATCTCTTTCTAGGAGTTTGATACCCAATCCACATAATGATACAACTAAGGAAGAGAATATCAGACCAATATCTTTCATGAACATTGAAGCAAAAATACTTATTAAAGTACTGGCACATCAGATCCAAGAACAAATCAGAAAATTCAGCCACCGTGATCAAGTAGTCTTCACCCAGGCATGCAGGGTTGGTTCAACATATGAAAATTCATCAATTTAATTCAACATATAAACATGCTGCAAAACAAAAATCACATGATCATCTCACTGAATGCTGAAAATTTTTTGACAAAATCCATTTAATCGTCATGTTAAAGGTCTTGGGGCCATCTGGGATAACAGGAACTTACCTCAACATAAGAAAAGCTATATACAGCAAACCGACATCCAACATGAAACTAAATGGACAGAAACTCAATGTGATTTCTCTAAGATCAGGAAAAAGACATAGTTTTCCACCCTCTCCATAACTCTTCAATATTGTACTTGAAGTTCTGCCTAGACCAATAAGACAACTGAAGGAGATCAAGGGAATACGAATTGGAAAAGAAGAGATCAAGGTTTCACTATTTGCAGATGATATGATAGCTTACATAAGTGACCCAAAAAACTCTACCATGGAACTCCTGCAGCTGATAAATAGTTTCAGCAATGTGGCAGGATACAAGAACAACTAAAGTAAACAAATAGCCCTAATATATAAGATGATAAAAGGGCTGAGACAGTGGGGCAGTGGTGGTGCATGCCTTTAATCCCAGCACTCAGGAGGCAGAAACAGGAGGATCTCTGTGAGTTCAAGGCCAATCTGGTCTACTGATCTCACAGGCTCCAAAACAATACAGGGAAACCTCTCTCTAAAAAACAAAATAATAATAGGGCTGAGATAGAAATCAGAGAATCATTGCCCTTTACAATAGCCACTAACAATATAAAATACCTTTGAGTAACAATAATCAAACAAGTGAAAGACCTGTATCACAAGAACTTTGAGTCTTTAAAGAAAGAAATTAAAGAATACAGCAGAATATGGAAAGATTTTCCATGCTCTTAGATAGGTAGGATCAACATAGTAAAAATGGCAATCTTACTGAAAGCAATATACAGATTTAACACAATCCCCAGACAGTCCTGAATAGATATTCTTAAAACATTTAGCAGGCCATGGATGGCAGCCTAGAATACTATACTGAGCAGAAGTTTCAATCACAATAGTGGGTGAAACTGAGATATTCCCCAAGAAAACCAGATTTACACAATAAATATCAACTAATTCAGTCCTATTGAGATGTCTGGAAGGAAACCTTCCACACAAGGAAGTTAACTACACTCACAAAAACATGTGCAATAGGTATTCCCACTAAAAGCAAAAAGAAAAAAAAGGGGTGAAATCCACCCACAATACCACCACCAACGAGAATTAACAATTCAGTCATTAATACCCCTCAATATTAATCATCTTAACTTGCCGATATAAAGAGACAGACTAAGAGAATTGATAAGAAGATAAATTGCATCCTTCTGCATTATACTAGAAACATACTTCAATTTCAAAGACAGAGAGTACCTCAGAGTTAAGTGTTGGGGAAAGATTTTCCAATCAAATGGACCCAAGAAACAAGCTGGTTTAGCAATACTAATATATAACAACTTAGACTTCAAACTAAAATCAATCAAAACAGTTGAAGAAGGTCATTCAGATTCATCACAGGAAAAATTCATCAGGATAAAGTCTCAATTCTGAACATCTATGCCACAAATAGAAAGGTATCTATTTTCATAAAATAAGCTTTACTAAAACTCAAATCACACATAACCCTCACACACTTAGAGTGGCAGACTCTCACTACTAGACAGGACCACCAGACAGAAACTGAAACAAGAAACAAAGGAAGTAACAGAAGTTATGACCCAGTATGGTTAAACAGATATCTATAGAACATTCCATCCAAACACAAAATAATGCACCTTCTTCTCAGCACCACATGGAACCATTTCTAAAGTAGACCACATATTTAGCAATATGACAAACCTCAACAGGTAAAAAATATTGCAATACCCGCTTGTATCTTATCATACCAAAATGCTTTAAAGTTAGAATTCAACAACAACACAATTTGAAGAAACTCTACACACTCATGGAAATTGAACAATGTGGAAATGTTCCAATACTGGGTCAAGGAAGTAATAAAAAAGAAATTTAAGTCTTCCTAGAATTCAATGAGAATGAAGTCATAACATACCCAAACTTATGGGACACTATGAAAGCATTACTAAAGGAAAAGTTCAAAACACTAAATGCACACATGAAGAAACTGGAGAATAGTCACACCAAAGAATTAAATAGCTCAATTGAAATCTCTAGAATAAAAAGATCTCCCATGTTTCTAGACAGGTAGCATCAACATAGCAAAAGCATAACCTTGCGAAAGAGATCTACAGATTCAATGCAATCCTCATCAAAATACCAGCAAAATTATTCACAGACTTTGAAAGAAAAATAATCAAGTTTTTATGAAAAAGCAAAGAAACAAGATAGCCAAAACAGCCCTGTACAATGAAGATATTTCCATATGCATGCCATCCCTTCCTTCAAGCACTATTATAGAGATATAGTCCTGAAACAGCTTGGCAGTAGCTAAAAATAGACAGGTAGCCCAATGGAATTGAATTGAAAACATTGACATTTATCCACACAGCTTCGAACCCCTAATTTTTGGCAAAGATACTAAAATTATACAATAGAAAAGAGAAATATTCTTCAACAAAATGTGATGACATAATTGGATGCTGGCATGTAGAAGACTGCAGATAGATCCATGTCTATCTCAATGCACAAAATTTAAGTCCAAATGCATCAAAGACCTAAACATAAATCCAGCCACACTGAAAATCTTAGAAGAGAAAGGGGGAAGTACCCTTGGAAGAATTAGTACAGGAGAATCTTCATGAACATAACAATAGTTGCACAGACACTGTGATCAACAATTGACAAATGTGTCCTCCTGAAATTTAGAATCTTCTATAAGGCAAAGGACACAGTTAACAATACAAAATGGCAGCCCCAAAATGGGAAAAGTTATTCACCAACCCCACATATGAAAGATGGCTGTCCTCCAAAATTTACAAAGGACTCAAAGAGCTAGTCCCACAAACACCAAAGGATCCATGTAAAATGTGTGGTACATAACTAAATAGAGAATTTTCAATACTGGAGTCTACAATGTTTGATAGACAATTAAGAAAGTGCTGAACATCCTTAGCCATCAGGGAAAAGCAAATCAAAACAACTCTGAGATACCACCTTACCCCTGTCAGAATGGCAATACTAAAAAACACCAACAATGATTTATCCTGGAGTGGATGTCGAGAAAAGGGAATACACCCACACTGCCGGTGGTAGTGCCAAATCCTACAATCCTTTCTTACCCTCTACCATGAGTTTCCTCAGCTCTGCCTAATGTTTAACTGTGGATCTCAGTATCTGCTCCAATCAGCTGCTGGAGAAATCCTAACTGATGAAGACTGGGCTTGGAACCAATCTCTGAGTGTAACAGGATTATATTAGGTGCCATTTCATTGACTTTTGTCTGTGTGATGGTGAGAACCCTGACCAAATTTCCACCGCTGAAAGAATCTGGATGCACTAACATGTTCTTCTTTAAGGAGAAACACCATAAGAATTCACAAACTGATTTTTACAATTTGTATTATAAAATATTTATTTGTTCATTTTACTCTAAAATATTTTTGGGGTAGGATTTTGTCTACAGAACTGACCAACGATTGGTTTTGCCACCTGAGTCAACGCTCCAGTCCCCACACACTGTGTTTGGAGGGAAAATGTCTTTTTCTCTTTCCCTTTTCTTATAAGAACTTTATTCATATGTTATGCTCAGTCTAATTCAGATAGATTTCTCCAAGGAAACACAGCTGTGATGTGCTTGAAGGGTTAATTATACTGCATCCCAGTTTCCAACTCACTGGACAGATAGAAGACCAGTAGAGCTCCAGAGTTGAGGTTGAGTAGAATATGTCAAAATCCAGCACTGCACCTTCCCCAATTTGCCATTCAACACATTCATGGCTGTATCAAAAACCTGAGTCACCATGCTGTCTTTCAACAGATTTTATGTAAATGCAGCATGTGTTCCTTAGACTACACAGGTCTCATTTATAAAAAGCTGGTTTTTGCTAAGGTCATCCTCACTCATGACTTTCAAATTCTCCAGGCCACACTTGACATTGTGGGGACATTTATGATCCACTAAGACTATGAGAATAGAATATAAATGTGACTTCTGCACAGAATTATAAGGGATTACATCCACTTTACTTGTATTTTTATTTGTAATCTGCCTTTCCTCATAGACTTGCATCACTATAGAATGATGGTGCTACAGTTATTGGTGTATCCATTACTATGTGAGGAAGGATCCAGCTAATATTCTTTATAAGTTTAATACTGTTGCTTTTGGGATAATTGTTGTAAACCTCTCCCCTACAAAATTACTACAAGTAGGTCCACTGTCTACCCACTATTTGTCAGTTTCATCATTAATAAAAGTTTCTACAATTTCTAGTGAATGCATTCCCACTAATCGACAAACTCTCAACATTCATTTCAGAATCATGTGAGAGATCTTGTCACATAAGTTTTTAACTTTTTACTGTGTTTCAGTAGTGAAGAGATCCATTTTAGATAAAATCTTCCCTCTGCATAAAACTTCCTGTAGGAGTATGCTTAGAGGGTAATATGATTGGAATTCAGTTAAGCTTTGGATGTATATATGCACATGTGTTATCTGTAATATACCTTCAACTAATGCCGGTTTTCTCGAAGATTCAGCTGTTAATTCCCTGGCCCTGTTTAAGTCCTTGTCACCACCTAAGATTTTCTTTAAATTGATCAGTTGATCAGGTTTTATTCCAATAATGTGTCCTAGATGGGAAATGTCTCCTAGCATTCTTTGAAAATCATTAGGAGTCTTCAATCGATCTCGTTTAATTTGTACCTTTTGGGGTCTAAATTTTGTAAACCTATTTTATAATTAATAGAATTTCCTCTTTTTATTTTTTCAGGAGTAATTTGAAATCCCCCAAATCTGTCTTTCCTTCTTCAAATATTCTTTCTAAATTTCTTATTATTGACAGTTTAACCAGATAACAGTCCTCCAGGTAATGGTAATGTATAGATGGAATGAATTGATTATGTATTATTTCCAGTAACTCTCTTGCAAAATATCAGCACATGATGGGGCTCTTTAACATTTCCTGTGGGGGAGTCTTCTACTGATATCTCTTAGAAGGCTGAGAATTAGTATAAGTAGCCACTATAAAGACAAATTTTCTCGTATTTGTATACTAAAGAAACAATTCCAGAACAAATCCTCTGAAGGACATGATTTTGCTTTAAAAGGCCTAATTATCATTTTGTTTGGGACATTAGAATTTTCATAAGCCATTGTTTAAATTATTAGTTTTCTAGCAACAGAGTCTGATATCTTTAAAGTTACCACTAATGATAGTCTTAGAAGTCTGTGAATGCTTTTTTGGTCCATGTATAACTTTGTAAATGATCCAATTTTCTTTCCTGCTTCTCCAATTCTATCCCAAACATTTTATAATGCTGCATGGATTAAACATAATAAAATGTTATCCTACTGACGTTGCCAATCTAAAGTAGTATAATATCTTTCTCTAAGAATTTAAACTTGGAAGATACCTCTGTCTCTAGCTTTAGCATTTTGTTCAATATTCTTAGCCTCTTCTCTCAGCTAGGAAGTCCATTGTATTTGTGGTCTAGGCTCTAGGACATCTTTAATCAAATCTATCCAATCTACAGGGATAAACGTATTACAAATAGACAGGATGTTTATTATCTGCTTCACAAATGGAGAACAGATGTCATATAAGTCTACAGCTTCCTTGAATTTCCCTAAATTTGACAATGTCATAGGCTTCCAAGTAGCTCTTATAGATTCCCCTTCTTGTGGCACTTCCTGTAAGACTAGAATAAATGTGATTCTCTTTAGACCTTAGAGTGCTGCTTTGTAACCTGAAAATGCAATGCTGAATTTGTTTCTCCATTTAATTTCTCAGTGTCTGTGTGAGTATCTCTATAATCTGTTTTAATAAGTTTTTCTAAGGTCTGTATCAGCACTCACATCAACCAACTTTTAGAGATAAACCGTACTATCAGAATGACAACAGATATAATCAAAATATTAATTACCAGTATAACAAACCTGGTGAAGTTGATTACCTCTTCATGTTCCACCTTTAAAACAAATATTATGTAATCATATGCAGATCTAATTTTCTCCATTTTAATAATGTTTTTCATTTTGTAGTTTGGGAAAAATCTCTGCTTTTTAACTAATCCCCTCCTTTAAATTTCAAGTAAAATAACCAAGTATGTGAGATCTATGTAGCACATCTATATTCAGAAAACTAGCTTGTGGCCATGAGCCAAGAGTTTCACTCTGAGGAGAGAGGCTCTAGAAAAAGCTTTAAAGTCTCCTGAGTTTGTGTGTGTGTCAGCTGAAGTCTGTGTTGAAAAGGTACAACCTAGCCAACACTCAAAATTTCGAGGAGAAAAACCAAAGAAAACCTGGCTTTTAAGGTAGGGCTTCAGGCAGGGGCACTCAGTTGTGAGTCCCACCTGATTCTCAGGCTTGAACCTCACCTGGGCCCTTCCACTCCAAAGAAGGTTTTCCTTGAATTCTTACTTTACTGTTGGTTTCCAATTGGTAAAAGAAACAAATAAATGACCCAGAGACAAATACTGAGGTTCAAACATCAAACTGAAGTTCAGCAAAGCAAAACAGCTGGACACTAGCTTCTTACCACACTGCAAGCTTAATAGGATGGTCTTGTTTTAAGGTCGCACCAATTCTCAGACTGTACCTGTCCTCAGAGTGGCTAGGGAATGAATGTCTCACTGAGACCTTGCTTCTTTCTCATATACTTCTGTAATTTTGGGATTAAAGCTGTGAGCTATATTCCTCTTCATAGCTAGACTTTGTGATTACCAGGCCTACAGCCCTAATTCCTCTAACGAATCCCCTTTCTTCATATGGGGAGAACTTTAGTCTATCTGTTCGGTTTTTCTAGAGAACCCCTAGTACAACATTGATCTCTGAATCTAACATTGAAATCTGCATAGAAAATACCAGAGAGACCCAAGTCTCCAGCCCCAAAGATGTGGGGACAGAGAGGAAATCAGAAAATAAAAGCTTAAAAATCTATCTGCGGTGATACATAGTTTACGATTTAGTAAAGCGACTGGGGATCAAAATAGCAAAGTAGCAATTCTTAGCCATAGAAGCCAAGCATACACGTCTCCTCCAAGGACCCAGGGAACAAAGGCAAATGGATCTTTCTGTGTTCAAGTACACCAAGGGCCACATGAGATTGAACCAGCCTAAAAGAGAAACAAAGCTCCCGCCCTTGATTCCAGCATTAGAGTGTTATAAAGTATAGGAGTGGGGTATTCAGTAGTCAGTCTCAGGATTATCTCCAGTTGAGCTGTAGAGAGGCAGCAGTGTGATGCTTGGGGAGAGATCATAGAGCCTGGGGAAGAGGCAAGAGCAAAATATCATTAAAAAATAGAAAAGTAGTTTCTCTCCTATGACATGTAATTCCCAAGATTGAATTTTTTGACCAAAGCAGGAATTTCTATCTATAAGTCATGTATCTAAGCCAATCAAGAGAGACATTGGTTGTACCCATAAGCAGTCATGCAGCATTGCACTTGTTGAAGAACTTGCCCAGTAGGATGTTACTGTATGATGCTGGGTTCAGGGGAAAGTAACACATTTGACCATTTTTTCTGCCAAGCAGCCTTCCAAAAGGAAGACAGGAAGGAGAGTTTACAGGTACATATAACACTGCTCTCTCTCTCTCTCTCTCTCTCTCTCTCTCTCTGTGTGTGTGTGTGTGTGTGTGTGTTATGCTGTCTCTCACTCAGAAAACTGCATCAATACACACAGAAACATGTAAACTGTTTTGTGTATTTAGCAACAAAATGTAGAAATGTAGTTAGGTTATTCAAGCAAGAGCCCTGGCAATGCCATGTTTTTTGGGTGGATGACTCTCTGGCATTCCTGTCCAGTATTTCTTAGGCAGATAACCAGTACTTGGTACATAGAGTTACATTGCATACCCTTTTACTGGGAGCAGCATGGTTTACCCATGAAGGATGCCTCTGTTCAATATTCTAAAAATGTATTTCCTAATAACTTGAATGAAAGTGTCATTTCAGGAGGCTTCTTCATACATTCTTCCTTATGGTTATCACACCCACTAGTCTTCCTTTATTATAGCCCCATTCCCAGTTCAACATCAAATGCAGATTAGTCAGTTCCACACTTATATAGCACTTGTTTCTACTACTCTCCTCCTCTGTGTATCTAGGCTGTGAGAGTGTCCTTCCATAAGGAATGAGCTCCCAAAGCCCATTTTTGCACGAGAAATAAATACTGGTTCCACTGCCACAGGCCCCATGGGCTACCCAACTCAGACTTCTGACATCCAGGTTCAGTAGGCCTGGCACGGCCTCACGCTGACTCCCCAACTGTCATTCAGGGGTCCATGAGCTCCCACTTGCTCAGATCAGCTGTTTCTGTGGTTTTCCAAAGTATGGTCTTTATTCTTTGCTCATCACTCTCTATCTATAACTGGATACCAGGACTTCCACTCAGTGATTAGCTGTCAATCTCTGCTTCTACTTCCATCAGCTACTAAATGAAGCCTCAATGATAGCATTCAAGGTCGGCATCAATCTCATTACAGGGGAAGGGTATTTAAAGTACCTCTCCACAATTGCTTGGATTCTTTTTTTTTTTTTGGTTTTACGAGACAGGGTTTCTCTGTATTGTTTTGGAGGCTGTCGGTCCAGCCTGGCCTCGAACTCACAGAGATCCGCCTGCCTCTGCCTCCCGAGTGCTGGGATTAAAGGCATGTGCCACCACCGCCTGGCTTAATTGCTTGGATTCTTAATTGGGGTCATCATTGTGGAGTCACAGATGTTTCCCTGGTGCCTGATTTCTGGTTAATTCAATAACAGCTCCCTATATTAAGGTACATTTTCCTTGCTGTCTTTCTCTGTTCTTCCCCCAACTCCTCCTTTCTGATCGCTCATGTTCTCCTCTACCCAAATTACTCAGGGACTCTTCTCTTTTCCCCTTCTTCACAGGTCCCTGTATGTCTGTCTTAGGGTTCCCATTGTTTCCTAGTTTCTCTGGGGCTGTGGATTTTAGTCTGATTATCCTTTGCCAGAAGATTAATATAGGTTTGGCTGATTTCTAACTCACAGTATGTCCAGTGTGTTCCAGACTCATCCAGTGTTTTTTTACAATCCACCATGGCAAGTCCCTTGTTCTTTTATTTGTTCAGGTCTTGTTGTGAGATCATTGATAAGATTTTATAAGCATAGATTTTTTCATTATTAATGTTGATGGTTATTCTTTCTTGCCAAACTGACAGCATCTGTAATCAATGAACATCCAGAAATGGAGGGACACCTGAAAGATATTTGTTTTGCTAATTTTGAAGTGAGTTAATCCACTTCTTTTCTGGAACTGTGATATAGGAAGACAAATGCCCTTAATTCGTACCTTTAAACAGAAAGACACATAACTTTGATCAGAATGGAGAGGATGGTGCCAAACCTTATGCTAAGGACAGTAAAATGGGAATGCTTTTGCTCACTTCCTGTTTCTGGATTCATTTCCTTGCTAGCACATATGTTCATTGGAATAGGAGCCTATTTCTTTGGCATATAGCATATACAAAAGTATATCTGAGACAATCAGGCTTGTGGACAAAGAAACTACTGTATGCATTTATGGACTTTCTGTGACACCGAAACATTTTTGGATTAGCTTGACATCATGCTGTGATTAATTAAATACTCATGTATGTATGTATGTATGTATGTATGTATGTATGTATATATATATATATATATCTCAGTTATACCACAGGACGTTGACAAATGTAACAGGAGACACAACCTCACAACAAATACCCAGTCTTCTGCCTCCTTTACCCTTTATACTCCTTTTCAAAAGTGATGCTTGAGCCTCAAATGCATGAGTATTTTACAGATGAATCCACGGGCTTGGGCTTAATAACTTCATTTTCATTAGTTATGGGTTTTTTAGAGGTGTGTGTTGACAAAAGAAGTTTCCTGTTGAGGAGTAAAAAGTTAGATCACAAGAAGGCAAAAAGAAAAATGTTTAGTTATCTTTGTGGGGTTTATGATGGTTTAGTGAAGTGGTCCTTGATTGCTGTCTAAAAGATTCACATCTTTAACAACACCAGTATGTAGCTAAATTTCCTGTAACATCCATTGCTTCTCTTTTGTAAACTGGGTCTTAAGTTCACTGAGTGAGGTGTTGGTTGATGTTGTATGATATTTTGCTTGTGTTATGACAAGCAAGTCTTGCTGAGAGATCAGATGGCAGAGCTAGACACTAACGAACCAAAGAGGACAGGCTGTTGTGGCACATACCTTTATTCCCAGCAATTCAAGGGATGAAGCAGGGAAATCAGGAGTTCAAGGCCTCTCTGGGTGACAAGTGATTGAAACAGTCTAAAAGAGAAACAGACCAGGCCATGGTAGGTGTTACTCACAACATTAATCCTGGTGCATGGGAAGAGGAAACAAGACTATTGGGAGTTCAATGACACTCTTAATTTCAGGAGATTGAAACAGTGGGAAAGGGGAACAGCATTGCAGTGCTGATTCAAGTCTTTACTCCCAGCATTAGGAAGGATAAGACAAGATGACAAGATGTGTAGAGACAGGAAATAAGTCCATTGAGTCTGGTGATTTGTAGAGACTGTATCTCTTCAATTAAGTGTGAGGATTCAGAGAGGTAAGGATTCTCTAGTGGCTGCTCTCCTTCCCTGATTACTAAGATTTCTCCCTCAAGATCTGGTTCTGTTCTTTTGTTAAAAGTTCTTAGGGTGGTGCTTCAGGTGACCAGCAAGTTATTCTTTGCCACTACTATTTTATTTAGGGCCAGGATTAGAGTAGGCCTGGTTTACAGGCATTAGAGTTCCTTGTTTGGCTCACTCCTTTGGAAGGTAGCTTGGTGCTACATGTACCATGAAAGCTATTCCCCATGCAGCAATTTACATTGGTTTGAGTAAGTGTTCTGTGTATTACAACTTTCCTAGACACACTGTGTAGATATCTCTGATCTTGAAATCAGGGTTCTCTAGTCCATGCCTCATGAGTCCTGTGTTAAAAACCATCATGAACCTGATGAATCATACAGAATTTTTTATTTTTGTATTATTTCCTCTGTAGCCTTTAATAACCTGCAACTCACAATGGAGAGCACGATTTTCCACAAATCAGAGAGATAGGACTGCCTCTCCTTCCTTTAACCTGGGACTTAAGGGGTGTGCACTACTCACAGTCCTGTATCATGTCTTGGCAATTACACAAAGTAACCACACAGGCTATATATAACAAATGTGTGATCACCTGAGTCTCTTGTTTATTCACATTAAAGACTTATATTACACTAAATTGAAAACTCTAATTTTAATGGATGAATATAACTCACTAAATATAACATCATAAAATATATAAACAGATCATTGCTAGTAATGTAACAGAAGCATGTATGAAATGCCAACTTTCGATAGCACCATTACCAGCTTGACAGGATACTGTCAGAACGCCAGAGAAAAACTAACAGGAAAATTACTCAAATTATTTCTTGACATCTGGGTGGTACTGGCACAAGCTTTCAATCCCAGTTCTCAGGAGTCAGAACCAGCCTGGTGGCGAGAGTTACAGAGCAGTCAATACTACACAGTGAAACTCTTTATCAAAACAACCCCAAACAAACACATAAAACTAATTGACTCACACATAAAAGAAGAATCCAAGTGCCTGTTAGTTTCACCTGATATTAAGCAGGATAATCAGCAGGGTAAGGTGGAATATTTCTTTATTCTCAGGACACTAGAAAAGAGGTAGTTGGATATCTGTGGGTTTGAGGTCATCATTTTCTATAAAGGGAGTGCCACTACAGCCAGTCTGTTTCTCAGACAAACACACTCTTTAAAAAAGAAAATAAAACAGACATAATTATAAAACAAACAGAGTAAATACTGATTGATATGGTCACATAAAAAATTCTGAGCAGTGCAGGAGGCTTAAGTCATCATTACCTGCAGGACCAACACAAAAGTAAAAAGTCCTTTTGTATTTTAGGCCAGTTGATTCTCCAAACAAATTGGAGGACTTCCAGTGTTACAAAGAGAAATGGTGATTCAACAAAACATTTTCCATTAAATCTGTTTCTCACACATATATTTATATACACACACATTTTTGTGAGTTTGTTTATGCATACCATAAACACTGTCCACTTTAACCTCCTACTCTCTACTACCCTAGTAAAAATTTCCAACCAATCTCTCTATTATTTTCCTGTTTATTCATTTTGTTTGGAAGCCACTGAGATTAGCCAGGACCATGTGTAACACTGTGGATTTGGAACTATGTGTTGGAATCTGGTTGGCTCAACAGAGGACAACACTTAAGGCAATGATTCTTCTCCTAATATCTATCCATAGACAACATTACAGAGGGAAACTGTATGACCCTGTGAGCCTTTCCTTTATTAGACTGATTGTTGTCTAGTGTGAGTTTGGTGAATGTAAGTGCAGATGCCTTTGGTTACTGATTAAGGTATTTGTTTGTGTGGAGTCTAGAGAATGGAATGTCTAAGCCGTTATCTTCTTTCCCTTCTTATTTACAACCTTCCTTCTGTTACTTTATATTCTCAGAGCCACAGATGGATGGTGTAACTAATGTTTTTAGGCAAGAAATCACATACCTGTAGTGAAATTGTGTTTGTAATCTAGCAAATATATCTTGGCTACATTAATATACTTGTTATAAGATTTTCTATTTTAGAAAACAAAAAGGAAATGTAGTGCTAATTTGTTTGTAAACTAACAAATAAAGCTTACCAGAAGATCAGAGTGCAGAGCTAAGCCACTAATTAGCCACATACCTAAGCCACTAGTTAGCTAAAGAGGCCAGGTAATGCCTGCCACACCTTTAATACAGGCACTAAGCAGGCAGAGGTTGTTGGATATCTGTGAGTTCAAGGCCACCCTGTCTTACACAAGAGGGAATAACTCTAAAAGAGAAACAGAGCTCACAAGCTTGCTCCCAGCACTGAAGATGACAAGCCATTTATCCCTGCACTAGGAAAGTGGAAACAGGAGGGATATAGATGGTTAGAGACAAGAATAGAAGTCAGGAGTAGACAAGAGCAGTGCAGTCTCAGGTTTGGTGGGGAGCATTGAAGTCTGAGGATTTCTGAAGACAGGATTGCCTATAGTGATCTGAGGTAGAAGTAAGAGCTATGGGTGCTTTGCATTGGTTATCTTCACACAAGATTTACTTGTTAGATTATAAACAAAATATCACTTCACGTAACTTATTTATTCTCTGCATCTAGTAGAGCCAAGAATCTATGCAATCACCTGGAGGTTGGTGGGATAGTGTTTTGAGGAGGAGTGAGGGAGCCACAGTCTGAGTGAGCTCCAGAAGACAAACTTTCTTCTGAGTTAGTAAAAATGCCACCATCTAGGGGAGAGAGCAGTGCAGGATGAACTTTTTTTGTATTTTTGTTGTTGTTTTGTTTGTTTGTTTGTTTATTAGAATTGGAAGCAGAACTACTTTGTTAATGTTTTTTATTTTTAAATGTAAATTAGAAACAAGGTTGCTTCACATGTCAATCCCAGGTCCCTCTCCCTCTACTACTTCCACACCCTCCCACCAACCCACCAATTCTCCACTCCCCCAATCACTACTCCTGTTTCCCAGGGAGGGTGAGACACTCCATGGGGATTGTCATAGTCTTTCTTTTCTTCCAGTGCAGTGCCTAGGCCCTCCCCCAATAATCTAGGCCCAAATTCCATATGTGTACCAGGGATGAGTATTGATCTACTACCCAAGGCCCCATACATTGCCTAGGTCTCCTCACTGACCCCCACATTCAGGGGGTCTGGATCAGTCCCATGCTGAAATCCCAACCCTTACTCTTGGGTTCAATAGCTTGCCCCTGTTCTGGTCAGCTGTTTCTGTGGGTTAAACAAGCCCAGTCTTGACCCCTATACTCATCACTCCTACCTCTCTATCACTGGGTTCCTTGCAAACACTGAACTTAACACTAGCAACGCTGGACTCTTACAAAAGGGATGGTCACTGACTTCTTTTTTGTTGTATAAATTAGAAACAAGCTTGCTTCACATGCCAATCCTGGCTCCCTCTTCCTACCCTCCTCTCCTATCCACAATAATCCCCAAAACTCACACAAAATCCCCACTCCTTGCCACAGAGAGGGGGAGGCCCTGCATGGGGATCTCCAAAGCCTGTCTTATCCTCCAGGGCAAGGCCTAGGCCCTTCCCCAATTGTCCAGGCTGAGAGTGCATGCCTTCATGTGGAATGGTCTGCCAAAGTACATTTGTATGCCAGGAATAAATACTGATCTACTACACAAGGCTCCATAAATTGCTGAGGCCTCCTCACTACACCAAAATTTAGGGCATCTGTATAAATCCAATGATGGCCTCTCTGACATCAGCCTGGAGTCCATGAGCTAACCCTTGTTCAGGTAATTGTTTCTGTAGTTTTCACCAGGCCATTCATGACCCTTTTACTTTTCACTCCTCCCTCTCTGCAACTAGGTTCCTGGAGTTTGTTCAATGTTTAGCTATGGGTATCTTCTTCAACTTCCATCAGCCACTAGATAAAGATTCTAAGATGGCATACAAGGTAGTTGTCAAAATTATTATAGGGGAAGGGCATTTAATGTAGCCTCTCCACTATTCCTTAGATTGCCAGGTGGTGTCATCCTTGTAAATGTCAGGAAGTCTCACTAGTGCCACATCTCTCCTCAAAACTATAATGACTCCCAATATTATGGTATCTCTAATCCTGCTCAATATTCTTTCCCTGACTCAACCTTCCTGTTCCTACATATCTCTTGGGATGACTGACTTCTTGACACACCTTTTTCTTCTCGAAATCTAAGTTCATTTAGAATCTCTTCAAAAGTAACTAGTGTTAATTTTGGTTTTGGATTCTCTGGTTTCTGGTAGCTATTGGACACTGCCTTTTAAATTTTATGTGTTATTGTTTGGTGCAACCTGAAGCCAGGGAAGGTAGTAGTCCAGTTTTAGTTAGCCTGCCTGATTTTACCTGAAGGGCTCAGGCTCACTTTGGATGTCAGATACAGGGATGCAGCATCCTGCTAAATCCAGTTCTGCTCTAGGTTGGCAGGAAACATGTTGGGAGGAGTGAGGAGCCTGTCTAGGGCATCCTGACAACTAGCTGTGTGGAAGGCATCCTAAGATATTGGGAGGGACTAGTGAATACTGTTAAGGCCACTCATCTGTAAACAGTAGGTAGCAGGGCTTTGGACTCTGGATAGGTGTACAGGAAGACTGTAGAGTAGAAGCTAGAGGAGTCTCGGTGATTGCCTTCTAATATGCCAAGTGATTGGGGACTGTGAAATTGCAGTATGGAGCCAAAGAGTTAAGTATCAAGGGCTGTTGGGGAAGTCTTATGTTAATAAAGTACTGTCTGGCCAATAGGAATCTAGATAGGTGGGGCTAGGAGTCCAGGAGGATTCTGGGAAGGAGAAAGGAGAGAGTTCGAGATGTAACCGCCGTTGGGGTAGGAAGCCTGGAACCTCCCTGGTAAGAAACATACTTAGATTAACAATTATGGGGTAATTACTTAAGTCAGAGCTAGCCAGTTAGAAACAAGCAAGGCCAACAGCTTCATAATTAATATAGCCTCCTGTGTGTTTATTTGGGACTCGTGCGGAACTAGAACCAGGCTGGCGCGACAGAGCCCAGGCGACTGGCGGGGATAAACCAAAGCGGCTAACAAAAGAAAAAGCTCCTCTTAACAGAATGGTTGTCAGAAGCGGGATTGAATTTCCACGCAAAACAACAAAATCTTTAAAGGAATTTTAGAAACAGAAGAACGGAGAGAAGCACAGATAATTGGTAGCAGCATTTTTCTCAGGTGTGCTCTGTTTTGCTATCGACAAGCCGAGATTCACGTGGCTCGTTTACCGGAGTCTTCCTGACTCAGCATAAAAAGAAAAAAACAGCAAGGTTGTTTTAAGAGACTCTGCTACCGATTGAAAGGGGTGTACGTACAGCTGGAAGTGGCAGCTTTTGCTGGATGTCAGCATGGACTGAGGCGGTAAGCTGGAGTCATGCTTACGCCCGCCATCTTGAAAAAAAACCGACAGTTTAAAACAGCCACGGTTTTACAGATAAGACACGTGGCCAGAAAAACATAAAGATTTACAGTAAAGTCAGACTTGGATAAAGAAAAACCTCTAAAGGTTTACAGTGTGTTTAAAAATATACGTGAGATTGAGAGAGAAAATGAAACGACAAAGTGGTAAATAAATACAAAAGCCGGCGTTGTGGTGGCGCACGCTGGTAGGATTTACTCCAGAGGCAGAGGCAGAGGCAGGCAGATTTCCAAAGAGAAATCCTGTCTCAAAGAAAAATAAATAAAAGTAAAATAAATAAAGTAATAATAAATAAATAAGCCACGTAAAGATGGAAAATACACAGAGAGTCTGGATACTGTACGCTATTATGTTTTTCAGTTTTTTGATTGCTAAGGAAGGAACAGCTGCTAAAGTACACTTGATTATAAATGCTGCTGAATTAATCCAACTTCTATCTTTTGAAAATGCCTTGACTTCAAAATTTAAGCATAAGGATATGTTACTCGGAAAAGGAGTTTTTATTTATGTTTCTACAGAAAATGAAAAGCTAAGGATTCCTTCCATGTTTCTGTGGTTCGACAAACCAAGACCCCCGGAAGCAGTGGACCAGGTGTTCCAACTATTGAGACAGCTAAGATGATGCAGCTTTACAGACCCTGAATATATGGACTTATACAGGTTTCTGAGTTTTGTCATGATTCCCATGGTATGAACGGCGCCCCCTTCCAGCAGGAAGCAGTTTGGAATGAGCGACGTCCCAATTCCCATCTTGTTTATAACTCTTTGTTTTCATTTAAATGGGATTGTTTATAATTGGCTAATGATCACAGCCAATCTCCTTTTAATGGTAAAAAGGGGAATTATGGTATGGGTATTATTTTTAATTTATTGATACAAACTCAAGGTCAATTTTGTGATGCTTATATTTCTCCTCTTGATTAAGTATTGTGCTTATACTGATCTTTTACAACAGAATGCATAATTGAATACAGACTATAGATAGTTACTTATAATAGAATTTATAGTTAGGTAAGTTAGGTGTTCTAGATATACAGAAATATATTTGAGATAGATAGACAGTCTTCAAACCTCTCAAAGACCTTCAGAACATGGCATTTAAAATGGTTTAGGGTTTGTCTTGACAATGAGAAATGTCTGCTCCTGGCAGCACCAATTATGTCTGAGAGGAAGATGGGCATCGAAGAAACTTGTTATGGAATTTGCTTTCAACATGGCAAGATTAGCCATTTGGGCAAGAAACTGCTCTTGCCTAGATTGTTTGACTGTTGTTGTATCATCTGGACATGCAGGACCCACAGGAAAGTGACTACTGAACTCAGTCTTACAGGGTTCCTGCTTGATGAAGAGTCTACGAGACTTTCTGCAGGACAAAGAAAAATGACTGACAGACTGCCAACGCAGATGGACAGTTTAAAATTTCCTGCTTTGCTGAGAAGTGTTCCAGACACATTGTGGCCTATGGGCTGAAGATGGATGCCCCAACGTTACAGAGGAACTTCGGGTGACTGTCCAGGCAGTAAGATGTCTCTGTCAATCCTAGTGTTTATATATTATCCTTCTGTGGTCTTTGATGGAGTTGAAGACAGATAGTTATAATTATAGTTTTCCTTAGTTATGATAAAAGATAAGCTACATAAAGGACTTTGGACTCACAAGGATGGGATGGATGATATTTTCTTTAGATCTTGCTAAAATATTGTAACTATGTTCTTACTTGATAACTGTTCTGTCATATACAATTTGACTATGTTAAAATTAAGACCTTTCTTTTTGTTTAAACAGAAAAGAGGAGATGTTGGGGAAGTCTTATGTTAATAAAGTACTGTCTGGCCAATAGGAATCTAGATAGGTGGGGCTAGGAGTCCAGGAGGATTCTGGGAAGGAGAAAGGAGAGAGTTCGAGATGTAACCGCCATTGGGGTAGGAAGCCTGGAACCTCCCTGGTAAGAAACATACTTAGATTAACAATTATGGGGTAATTACTTAAGTCAGAGCTAGCCAGTTAGAAACAAGCAAGGCCAACAGCTTCATAATTAATATAGCCTCCTGTGTGTTTATTTGGGACTCGTGCGGAACTAGAACCAGGCTGGCGCGACAGAGCCCAGGCGACTGGCGGGGATAAACCAAAGCGGCTAACAAAAGAAAAAGCTCCTCTTAACAAAGGGCCAGGTCCCAGATAGCAATTACAGGCCTGCCATTTGGAGCAGTTGCTGGCTGCTGAAGAAAAGGCCAGATGCTGGCTGGGACTTGAAAACTAACCACAGTCACAGATTTCTGTTCTGGAGTAATAAGAAAGTCATCATTTAACAAGACAGTAGCAGGAAATTCTCATCTGGGACAAAAGAGTGAAGGGACCCAGGGTGCAATTGATTTCTCTGCTATGAAATTTCTCAGAATTTCTTCTATGTGTTGAGTAACCCTTATCACAATTTGATAATATATATATATATGTATATATATATTGGAATAATCTTTTTATTGATTTTCATTGTCAAATATTCTTTTAGTATAATCTAGTAGAATTTTTGAATTTATGTGTTGATGTTCCCAAACAGTTCTCTTTGCTTTGTGAGAAAGATCAAAGCTCTTGAAGATAACATTCATCCAAACTGACTTCCATGTTGAACCACATAAAACTAGGGACTTGGCATTCCAAATCTGTAAATATATTTGAAACCAAAATAGGTTTCTAGTGAGTTCTACAGGTACAGTTATACACAGAGAAAATTAAAATTGAAATTCCTGAGTGCTTGCATGGAGATTCTAGCAGGGGAGTGCATCTGCTCATATCCGCTTGACTGAAGACTGGTCCTCCTCCATTCGAGGAAGGTATTCCTCTTTACCCAAGCACACAGGTTCATGAGGAATACACATGGAGTGGTGAGGGAGGAAGGGGACACTTGCCTGTGCAGCCAGATCAGCCGAATCAATCCTGACGATCAACAGGGTGACTGATATCACAGCCAGATGATCCTCACATCATAAAATGGAATTCTTTTTTATTACATTTTCAATTTTTTATTAAAATATTTTTCATACAATATATCCTTTTGTATTCTGTCTCAACTCTTCCCAGGTTCTCCCAATCTCCTTACTACCTTATTGCATGTTCTCCACTATCTCCCCATAAAAATAAAGCAATGAACTTATATACATAAAAGTACAGAAAGAAAAACAAAATATCAGAAACAAAATATATATAAGAAAAAAGCCAATAAGATAAAAAGTGCTCAAATAAAGATGTATGAGAATAAATGTCTACAAATAGCATTGAGTTCATTTGTAATGGACACCTACTCCTGGGCATGGGACCTACACTGAGTGTGACTAACAGAGGACTATTTTTTCCTTTGCAAACAAGTACCAATTACAGATTGCTCCATGATTAGGGGTGGAGGATCATGCTATTTTTTTGCTTCAGCAGTGGGAACCCATATGACTTTAACCTATGAAGTCCTATGTGTTTGTGTTTCCATATCTCTGTGGGTTTATATGTGCATCAGTACAACCACTATGGAAATCAGTGTGGCAGCTTCTCAGGAAGCAAAATATAGATGTCCGTTGAGATCCAATTATATCACTCTTGGTCATATGCCCAAGGTCTCTACATACTACTATAGAGATACTTATTCTTTCATGTTCATTTGAGACCTTGGCACACTGTAATGTGATTCAGCATTCTGAAAAGCGTTTTTGAGCATTTGGAGGCAAACACTTAAAATTCCAACACTGGTCAGGCAAAGACTGGTGGATTGAAGTGTTTTATAGAGAGCCTGGTCTCAATAGAGGGTTCAATTACAGCCAAGTCTACATGCTAAGACGCTGTCGGGGATAAAAAAGAAAACATAAAAAGAAATGTGTGTTTTTGTGCTGAGTTCTTAATGTGTGCTAGGAATAAAATCGTGGGGAACACTGCCCAGCTAAAACAAGCATTTGATATGAGGAAATGTTCAAGGACACCATGTACTACAAGAGAATTATTCTCAGAGAATAATTGAATTAATCACGCAAATCTGCTCACCTGCAGAGCCAGTCAAAAAGTCCTAGAAAGTGGAGAGGGAGGGACAGTAGAGAATGATCCATTGGGACACAATTCACTTTTCCCGCATTCTGTTTTACTAGAAAGAATTCTATAGACTTCCAATGAGAAAGATCTCAGCATTATCCTGCTATGGCTATGAGATAACTTTCTATTTAAGAATTGGTACTAGTTAGAAAAGCAATCTTATACAAATATTCATGTGAGTCATACATACTACTTTTAGGTTCTCCTTCAAGATATATCCTTGCCTAATCCTCAAAAATAGGTTAGGCTTTCAGTTCCAGGAATGACTTTCTTGTGGTTGAGTCCTCCTTAAGTCCAATTATAAGCTGTTGGTTGGAAACAATGTATGTGTGCTGCTCTTGCAGCCTTCAGGTTATCATGCAGTGCAGACCATTGTTATGGTTCATAATTTTCATACCTGGGAAGGGCTGTTGGGTTTATGTTGGGGGAAGACTTGTGCCTCTGTCAATAAAGAATTGTTGGCCAATAGCGAAGCAATATAGGTGGGACTAGGGGTGCAGAAGGACTCTGGGAAGGAGTAACACAGAAGTCAAGATATAAGGCCATGGGGTAGGATGCCCAGAAAGTTCTCCGGTAAGAGAAAAACTTATATTATCAATTATAGGATAAATACTTAAGTCAGGACTAGCCAGTAAGAAACATACATGGCCAACAGATTAATAATTAATATAGCCTCCTGTGTGTTTATTTGGTCCTGATGCAGCTCTGGAACCAGGCTGGCGGGAAGGCTTCCTTTTACAGCTTCAAAAGTTTACAGATTGCCTTATGATAACAAGGAAACTAGTCCCCATAGTGGAGGCTTTCAATTCTATTCCAGATCAAGACTCCTGGCTCTCTGACAGGGTTTTTCTGTATTGTTTTGGAGGCTCTCAGACCAGCCTGGCCTCGACCTCACAGAGATCTGCCTACCTCTTGCTCCCGAGTACTGGGATTAAAGGCGTTTGCCACCACCGCCCAGATAAACCAAGCATTTGAAATGAGGAAATATTCAAGGCCCCCAAGCACTACAAGAGATTGAATTATTCTCAGGGAAACTGAGCTCACACCCTTAATCCCAGCACTGAGGAAGTGGAGACAGAAGGGGTGTGGCTTGGCAGATGGAGGTATATAAGTCAGGAAGAGAGCCAGCTCACCCCATTCAGTCTGAGGATTGCTAGACACCAGTTCTCCTCCTTTTTGCCTGAGGATTCACGAGACGTAAGAAGTCACACTAGGGATTGGGTCTTTGATTCTCTGACCTTTCAGCATTAACTCTGATTTCTGACTCTGGGTTTACTAAGACTAATGAGTATTCTGGCTATATAACCTGTTGTTTTAATTTGTGTTTTGTTAAACCCCAGTAATGTTACTGTGGACTTTTTACACGATGAGAATCAATATCTGCAGCTTACTTACAGTGCTTTGTACTCAGAAATGATGTCCTAGGATTGCAGCAATCTAGCATCTGTGGGTGAGAACAGCTTGTTTGAAATCACATCCAAAATTAGCATGTTTGGTTCCATGCGCATAATTGTAAACACTAACATTTAACATTGAAATTTTTCCCCAGCATTAACTTTTCAAGTAAGAAATATGCACTGACAAGTAAATATAAAATCCTAAATAGTATTTTGACCGATTTTGGAAAACAACATTTATCCCACCATTGGTGAGGCAAAGACAGCTGGATGTTAGTGAGATACAGGCTATCACTTCACTATATTGATTTCTACTTCAACCTGGGCTTCGTGGTGACAATGTTTCTCTGAAAAGAAAAAGAAAATATAAATTTTTATTTTTTTGCTGGGTCCTTAACGTTGCACTCTTGAACCTGTTTCATGGTACCAGGCCATATTATTTTCCCAGTAGGAAAGGAGTTTTAAACAAGGTGGGGTTGACACAGGTCTGGAATCTAATTTTTCAGTATTGTCCTGGTATCTGATTCCAGGTTTTTAAATGCAAATTAGAATTCTGGAGAACACGAGGTCTGATTCCCAGACCACCATGGACAAGAAAATGGATATGTCTTTGGATGACATCATTAAGCTGAACCAGAGCCAGCAAGGCAGTCACGGCAAAGGCCAGGGCTGGAGCAGGGCCAGCTACCAGGGCCACCACGGTGGTGCCATGCAGGCCTCTGTGTGGGGGAATCGATGCTGCATGTCTCTGAAATACCGGCCTACCATGAGTGGTGGCTCTGCAGGAGGAGGCAGGAAAGGACCGCCTCCCTACAGCAGGTCTATACAACTTTCCAACAAGTGGCAGCATGACCTATTTGACAGCCACTTCTATGGTGGAGCCAGCATGGAGATGGGTGGTAAGCTGTTGGTGTCAAACCTTGACTGTGTGGTGTCTCTCGCAGATATTCAGGAACTCTTCTCAGAGTTTGAAACACTGAAGACAACAGCTGTGCACTATGATCGCTCCGGACGAAGTTTTGGGACAGCACATGTGCACTTTCAACATAAGGCAGTGGCCCTGAAGGCTATGAAAAAATCAAATGGTATCCCGTTAGATGGCTGCCCCATGAATATTAAGATTGTTACATCACAGACTGACTCAGAACGAAAATAAGCACAGAGAATGAACAGAGGTGCCATGAGGAGAAACCATGTCTCAGGGGGTTTTGGTGGTGGCCTCATCCGGAGAGAGACCCGTGAAGGCAGCATTGGAAGAGGTAGAGGTACCAGCAGGAACTCAAAGCAGCTTCATTCTGCCGAGCAGTTGGTTGCACAGGTGGATGATTACAATGCACAGATGGATGCCAGTTAAACAGCCGGGCAAATCCACAGAAGTGACAGGTCCCAGAAACTTCGTCCATAATCCCTAGAGGGAGTGTTGCCAACTGGACTCTGCAGACAATGGTGGATTTCTTTTTCGTATGTCTTTCTCTTTTCCCTGTTTTAAAATGGGATCTGAAATCTCATGTAAAGCCTTTTTTTCTCTCTTTTTTTTAAAATTCTGAAACAGACCTGTTTTGTACCTAGGTATTTTGGCGATTAGTTTTACTGGTTAATTTTGTGGAGAAGATGGCATTTTAACCTTTGCCATAATAAAGTAGAATTGTGTGTAAGAAAGAAAATATAAATAGGATTCTCTCTACAAAACCTATTGTATTTTAGTTTCTTGTGAGCTGTGAGCTGACACCTAGTGGTGAGATGTGTAATTCCCTCAGGAGGAGGGTCAATGCCTGCAGCCTGCTCAGGGGGATTTTTACAGAGAATGGATGTGGCAGAGTTTCAGCAGTCAGCTTCATGTGGGTGAGACCAGTTTGCTTGCTGTCTCTCTTGCTCCTCCTGAAGTTTTCTTGGAAAATTATTTGTCAAGTGTTTTTCTTTCTGGCAGTTTTCATTAAATTTTGTCTATAGTGAATGAAATAATTCATTTGTGGGCTTTTGTGATCCCAAACATTCAGTTCCATTTCTGCTCCTGAGGTTTGACTGGGAAGTGATTGGAAGTAGCATTCAAGTTACACTCACTGAAGGTGGCTTCTAGGTATTTTCAGTGTTATGCCTGTTTATGTCAAATGGGCAATCACTTGTAGAGTCCTATATCTTTAACTACTCGTGGACAGTTCTGTGTTAACAATCTGGGTACTTTCCTGCTGAATGATCTCATTCCCATGTTGGGGGCAATAAATCACCCGGATCTGCTCACATGCGGAGCCAGACAAAAAGTCGTAGATAGTGGAGAAGGAAGAGACAGTAGTGAATGATCCGGTGGGATACAGTTCAGTTTTCCCACATTCTGTTTTACTAGAAATAATTATATACACTTCCAATGAGAAAGATATCAGAATTTTCCTGCTATAGCTTTCAGAAAACTTTCTACATAAGAATTGGTAGTAGTTGGAAAATCGATTTTATATGGATATTCAGGTGAGTCATGCATACTTCATTTAGGTTCTCCTTCAAGATATATCCTTCCCTAATGCTCAGAAATAGGGTAGGCTTTCAGTTCCAGAAATGACTTTCCTGTGGTTGAGTCCTCCTTAAGT
Organism: Mesocricetus auratus; assembly: GCF_017639785.1. Lineage (NCBI taxonomy): Eukaryota > Metazoa > Chordata > Mammalia > Rodentia > Cricetidae > Mesocricetus > Mesocricetus auratus. The sequence goes on along the minus strand of NW_024429214.1, from coordinate 12,315,310 downwards.
CCAATTATAAGCTGTTGGTTACCAAGAATGTATGTGTGCTGCTCTTGCAGCCTTCAGGTTATCATGCAGGGCAGACCGTTGTTATGGTTCATAATTTTCATGCCTGGGAAGGGCTGTTGGCTTTATGTTGGGGGAAGTCTTGTGTCTTTGTCAATAAAGAACTGTTGGCCAATAGCTAAGCAAGATAGGTGAGACTAGGATTCCAGAAGGACTCTGGGAAGGAGAAACACAGAAGTCAAGATATAAGGCCATGGAGTAGGACACCCAGAAAATTCTCTGGTAAGAGAAATACTTAGATTATCAGTTATGGGATAAATACTTAAGACAGGGCTAGCCAGTAAGAAACAAGCAAGGCCAAAATCTTCATAATTAATATAGCCTCCTGTGTGTTTATTTGGGAATGATACGGCTCTGGAACCAGGCTGGAGGTAAGGGACCTCACAGAGATCTGCCTGCCTCTTCCTCCGGAGTGCTGGTATTAAAGGACTGTGCCACTACCGCATTTGAAATGAGGAAATGTTCAAGGCCACCAAGCACTACAAGAGATTGAATTATTCTCAGAGAAACTGAGCTCACACTCTTAATCCCAGCACTGAGGAAGTGGAGACAGAAGGGGTGTGGCTTGGTACAGGGAGGTATATAAGGCAGGAAGAGAGCCAGCTCACCCCATTCAGTCTGAGGATTGCTAGACACCGGTTCTCCTCCTTTTTGCCTGAGGATTAAGGAGAGGTAAAAAGTCACACTTGGGATTGGGTCTTTGATTCTCCAATCTTTCAGCATTCACTGTCATTTCTGATTCTGGGTTTACTAATACTAATTAGTATTCTGGCTACACAACCTGTTGTTTTAATTTGTGTTTTGATAAATCCTAGTAGTATAACTGTGGACTTTTTACACGATGATGGTCAATGTCTGCAGCGTACTTACAGTGCTTTGTACTCAGAAATGGCGTCCTAGGATTGCAGCAGTTTAGCATCTGTGGGTGAGAACAGCTTGTTTACTCCTCCTCAGTTTTTCTTGGAAAATTACATCTTAAGCATATTTCCCTATGGCAAATATAAGGCTTCCTAAAATTTAATGTATTGTGAATTATTTATGATATTCTTTTGTGGTTTTTTTGATCCTGATCATTCAGTTTCATTTGTACTCATGGGTTTTGACTGGGGAGTGATTCGAAGTGGCATTCAATTTACACTCATTCAAGATCCTTTCTTCATATCTTCAGTATTATGACTCTGCATGACAATGGAGAATTACTTGTAGAATCCTGTATCTTTATCTACTGTATATAGTACTGAGTTAGAAATCTAGGTATTTTCTAATGACCTCTTTCTCAAGTGAAGGGCTCACTGATCACCCAGACATGTTCACCTGTGAAACCAAACAAGGAGCCCTGGGACACAGAGATAGAGGAGACAGTAGCTAAAGATCTGGTGAGACAAATTCACTTTGCCACATTCTGTTTCCCTATAAATAATCCACTGACAATAATCTCAGAATTACCCTAGTATAGCAGCTAGATTTTCCACATAAGTATGGATAGTAGGAGGCAAATCAATTTTATATGAATATGCATGTGATTCATTTGTAGTGGATTTGGTTTTCATCCAAGACCCATCCTTACCTAAAACCCAGACACAGGGTGGGTTTCTAGTGTCAGACATGATTTCCCTGTTGTCGAAGAGTTCTTAAGTCCAATTAGAATCTGTTATTTACCACCAATTTGTTTGTGCCACTACTGCACACTTCATCTTATCATGCAGGGTAGACCGTTGTTATGGTTCATAGTTTTCATACCTGGGTAGGATGTTGATTCCCTACCTTAAAAGCTGGTATGTTGACTCTTGATACCAGGAAAGCTAGCCCCCAGGGAGGAGGATATATATTCTGTTCCACATCAAATCTATTGTGTGTGACTGAAGCACATGGCTTCATCATCTGTAGGGTCTCACAATCTACTAAGGAGAGGTAAAGAGGACAACTACAGTAGACTGCAGTGTTTTGGAAATCTCAAGAACAGCAGTGACCAACAATATCAAAGCAGGCTACTGTGAGTGCTTTGTCTTAACTCTGTGGTCCTTTTGAGGGACATCATTGACTGAGATGGAAATTTTTCATTTATGCTCTTATTGTATATCTTTTCAGAGACTTAGATATATTATAGGCATTTTGATAGACCATAATATTAAGAATCCTTATGACATTTTCAGACATCCATACTGTTATTTTTCTCTCTCTCCTGTGTTTATGTCTGTTCCTTCTCAACTAATCTCTGTCTCTCTCTGTCTCTGTCTCTGTCTCTGTCTCTCTCTCTCTCTCTCTCACACACACAATCTTTATTACACCCCCTTCTTACATCTTTGTTTCCTGTTTCTTTTTTCTACTGTCCAATATTCCCCCACTCCCCACATGAGTCTCCTTTTACTTGTCTGGTTATTCCAGTTACTCCTGATTGTGTACTCCTATTTGAAGATTTGGAGCAAGGAACATTGTCTTTCTTTCTGTGTCTGACTGGAGTCACTCAATATTATCTCTTTAGAGTCATCAATTTAGCTGCACACATCATGATTTCAAGTTTTCTTACAAATGAATGGAATCACATGTTGACACATATGCCAATCTCAGTTTCACACCCAGAGATATACATAGATACACAATGTGCCTATGTGTTTTGTGCTTGCACATCTCAAATATGCCCTGATGTAACTACCTACCTTTCTCCCCCACTGTGTTCCTTTCTACTGATTGTCTTTTATACCCACTGGAAAAATCCAGGAATTTTGTGAGACTGAGGTTTTGGAAGTGTGTTGGAGACCTTGGGCTCAGCTGAAGACTACATCTAAATGCAATGTATCTCCTTCTAAATTGCATCCATAGAGAGAATTTTAGACTTTACGTTGAGGCTCTCTGAGTCTTTCCTTTTCCTAGACCGATTTATTGATTGTGGTTTAGTATGGGGTCAATGTAAGTAAGTACAGCTGTGGTTGGTTACAGATTACAACAGCTGTATGGTGTCTAGAGAATGGCATGTCTTAGGCATCCCTTCTCTTTCCCATCTTATTTCCTTTCTTCTTCCTATTCCTCAGTGTTCACAGAACCATAGATTGAAGGCATAACTGATGTTTTAGGCCAGGAAAAATATACCCATAGAGATATTTTGTTTGTATTCAAACAAATATTTGCATAAATAATACATTAGTTGGATCTTTTTTAAATTTTGACAGTATTGCAAGTATAGATGTATTTTGATTATAATCTAAACAATAAGCTTGCCTCACAATCACACTGCAGAACCAAGTCATTAGTTAGGCACACTCCTAGTTAAGATCAAAGTCACTAGTTAGTCTCACATCTATGCCACAACTTCATCATAGAGTCAATGCAGAGGTGGCCATGCCTTTAATACCAACACTCATGAGACAGATGTAGATGGATCTCTGTTAGATCAAGTCCTCCCTGGCCTATGCCAGAATGACTCAGGCTAAAAGAGAAATGGAGCTCCCATCATTGATCCCTGCAATTGGGATCACAAGCCTTTAATCCCAGGAGTAGGGAGGTGAGAACAGGATTGATGATTTGTTGGTGAGAGGAATATAAGTCAGGAGGAGACAGGATCAATGCAATGAGAGGTTTGGTGGAGATAATTGCAGTGTGAGAATTCCTTGAGGCAGTATTGTCCATTTTGACTGAAATAAAGGTAAGAGGTATGGGTTGGCCTCTTTGTTTTTCTAATCTTCAGACAAGCCTTATTTGTTAGATTACAAAAAAAGATCACTACACATACCGTACTTATTTTCTGCATCTGGTATTGGCATTCACCTAGGTGTAGGTGGGGACCTTGTGTGTTGGGAGGGTTGTCTCAGCACCTTAGTTAGCATCAGACACAGAAGACAAACATGTTTTATAGTAACTAAAATGATAAGACCACCATCTACTGGTGACAGAAGAACAATGCTGGATGAACTCAGAAGTTGGTTATTAGCATTCACTGACCACTAACATAATGAGACACATATTAGGAGTGGGGGATTGGAGGCATGGTTTCTATGTGGCATTGGAGGCTATCTTGGAACCATATATTGTAGACCAGGGTGGTCTCAAAATCACAGAGTTCTTCATGCTGCTGCCTCCTGAGTGCTGGTATTAAAGGCATGCACTACAACTCCCTGGCAATTATGTCTTTCTTTTTTTTTTATTTCTGTTTTGGTTTCTTGAGACAGTGTTTTCTGTATATATTTGGGGCGTATCCTGGAACTTGCTGTGAAAAACAGACTTGCTTTAAACTCTCAATAATCATCCTGCCTGTCCCTCCCCCGTGGTGGCATTAAATGCATGAGTGTTTTTTTCAGAATCCAAGTTCCAGAATTGTCTCGACCCAAGTCATAATTGCCATATTTTGTTTGGGCTATTTAGGTTTCTGTTAGAGATGGGAAACTGGCATCATATTTAGTTTGCTTTTGTTGGTGTAAATTGAATGCCAACATTTTCATTGTTCAATTGAGGTGAGGTTACATAATTCTATCTGTGTGGGGCAGATACTGGGATACAGAGTTCTCTTATATTCAGTTCTGCTCTAATCAAGCAGCAAGCATGTTGATAGGTTGTGTGGAAGCAAGCTCAGGCATCCTGAAATTAACTGTGTGGAAGATAATGTGAGACAGGAGGACATAGTGGTGCATTGTGGAAGGACCACTCACCTGTAAAGATACGGTGGGATGGGTTTTAGATTCAGATGGTTCAAGAGAAAGACTGCAGAGTGGAAAAATCTATAGAATTCTCAGTAATTGGATTTTGGGATACCAAGTGTGTGAGGAGTGTGAAGTTCCACTGTGAAGATAAAGAGTTAAGTGTCACAGACAAAGATCAGATATAACAACCAGGCCTGCAATGTGGGGAATTTCTGGTGCAGACCTCAGTGCTGAGTAAAAGGACAGATACTCACTGGCACTCAAAAACCACAGACAATCACAAATTCCAGGTCAGGAGTCATGTGAAAGTCACCAGTCAACACCACAGAGACAGGTAAACCTGTCCTGGGATATAAGAGGTAAGGGTCCAGGGATGCAAATAGTTTCTCTGATGTTTATGAAGAATCTGGCTCTGAATTTCTGCTGTCGATGCCTTACCATTATGAACAAATTTCATTTTATATGTACTGAACTCTTCTTCCTCTTTTATTGATACTCATTGCAAAATATTCTTATTGAATCATCTATCTGCATACTTGAATTTATGTCTTGATATTTGCAAACAGTTCTCTTTGATACAATAGAAAGGACTAAGGTCTTCAAGTATAGAGTCATCCATGCAGACTTCCATATTACATCACTTTCCTACTCAAAATGAGGCACATAAAAAGTAGAGACTAGGCATTCCCAACCAGGAAATGAAATCACATCACATCCAAATTTAGCATTTTTGAGTTCCATGTGCATAGTTATAAACACTAACATTTAAAATTGAAATTTTTACCCAGCATAAATTTTCAACTGAGAAATATGCATTGTCAAGTAAATATAGCATTCTAAATAGTGTTTTGGTAGATTTGTGGAAAACAACTTTTATCCCACCACTGGTGGGGAAACGACAGCTGGATGTCAGTTAGATACAGGCTTTCCCTTCACAATATTGATTTCTACTTCAACATGGGCTACGCGGTGAGAGTATTTCTCTAAAAAAAAAGAAAAAATGAAATTTGTATTTTTGTGCTGAGTCCCTAAAGTTGCACTATTGAGCCTGTTTCAAGATAGCAGACCACAGTATATTCCCAGTTAGAAAAGGAGTTTTAAACCAGATGGTTTTGACACAGGTCTGTTGTCCAACTTTTCAGTATTATCCTGGCATCTGATTCCAGGTTCATTAACACGAATTAGAATTCAGGAGAACACGATGTCTGATTCGAGAGTACCATGGCCAACAAAATGGATATGTCTTTGGATGACATCATTAAGATGAACCGGAGCCATCAAGGCAGTCGTGGCAAAGGCCAGGGATGGAGCATGGCCGGCTGCCAGGGCCGCCACAACGGTGCCATGAAGGCCCCTGTGTGGGGGCATCGATGTAGCAGGTCTCTGAAGAACCGGTCTACCATGAGTGGTGGCTCTGCCAGAGGAGGCAGGAACTGGCCAGGTCCTTACAGCAGGCTTAAACAACTTTCCAACAAGTGGCAGCATCACCTATTTGACAGCCACTTCTGTGGTGGGGCCATCATGGAGATGGGTGGTAAGCTGTTGGTGTCAAACCTTGACTGCGGGGTGTCAGATGGAGATATTCAGGAACTCTTCTCAGAGTTTGGAACACTGAAGACAGCAGCTGTGCACTATGATCGCTCCAGACGAAGTTCTGGGCCAACACATGTGCACTTTCAACAGAAGGCAGATGCCCTGAAGGCTATGAAACAGTACAATGGTGTCCCGTTAGATGGCGGCCCCCGAACATTCAGCTTGTCACATCACAGACTGCCTCACAAAGGAAACAAGCACAGAGAATGAACAGAGATGCCTTGACGAGAAACCATGGCTCAGGGTGTTTTGTTGGTGGCCTCATCCGGAGAGGTGTCCGTGGAGGCAGCATTGGAAGAGGTAGATGTACAAGCAGGAACGCAAAGAAGCATCTTTCTGCCAAGAAGTTGGATGCACAGCTGGATGAGTACAATGTACAGATGGACCCCAGTTAAACAGTCGGGCAAATCCACAGAAGTGACAGGACCCAGAAGCTTCGTCCATAATCCCTAGATAAATGGTTGGCAACTGGACTGTGCAGACAATGTTGGATTTCTTTTTCGTTTGTCTCTCTCTCTCTCTTTTTCCCTGTTTTAAAATGGGATCTGAAATCTCATGTAAAGGCTCTTTTTCTCTCTTTTTTTTAAAAATTCTGAAACAGACGTGTTTTTTTTCTTTTTTTTATGAGACAGGGTTTCTCTGTATTGTTTCAGAGGCTATCGGTCCAGCCTGGCTTGGAACGCACAGAGATCCGCCTGCCTCTGCCTCCCGAGTGCTGGGATTAAAGGCGTGTGCCACCACCTCCCGGCTCAGACCTGTTTTATACAGAGTTATTTTGGCAATCAGTTTTACTGGTTACTGTTGTGGAGAAGGTGGCATGTCCACCTTTGCTATAATAAACTAGAATTGTGTGTAGGAAAGAAAATGTAAATAGAATTCTCTCTACAAAACACATTGTGTTTTAGTTTGTTGTGAGTTGACACCTAGTGGTGAGACTGCATAATTTCCACAGGGGGAGGGTCAATGCCTGCAGCCTGCTCAGGGGGATTTTTTTTCTTTTTTATTTATTTATTATTATTATTTTTTTATTTTCCATTTTAAATTTAGATAAGAAACAAGGTTGCTTCACAAGTCAGTTCGAGGTCCCTCTCCCTTTCCCTCCCCTCCTACCGTACCCTCCCCCCATCCCCCCTTATTCCCTCATTCCCCCAGGGAGGATGAGGCCCTCCATGGGGGTGTCCATAGTCTATCATTTCATATAGGGCAGGTCCTAGACCCTTCCCCAAGAGTTCAGGGTGAGAGTGCACCTCACATTGTTCTATGGGAGTCCAGAGTCCGTGTGTATACTTGGGATGGGTACTGATCTGCTGTCCAAGGCTCAATAGATTACCTAGGCCTCCTCACTGACACCCAGATTCAGGGGGTCTTGATCAGTCCCATGCTGGATTCCCAGGCTGATGCCTGGGATTCAAGAGTTAACCTTTGTCTGGTCAGCTGTTTCTGGGGGTTCAACCAGCCCAGTCTTAATCCCTTTGATCATCAGTCCTCTGATACTGGCTTTCTTGAGTTCAGCTCAGTACTTAACCAGCCACTAAATGAAGTTTCTGTTTCCCAGACTCTCTGGCCATAGGATTGTAGGCTGGCACTCCCCATATCTATGTCTAAAATCCATATATGAGAGAGTACATGCCATGTTTCTCTTTTTGTGACTGGGTTACCTCACTCGGGATGGTTTCTTCTAGGGTCATCCATTTGCCTGCGAATCTCATAATTCCATTATTTTTTTCTGCTGAATAGTACTCCATTGTGTAGATGAAACACATTTTCTCTATCCACTCTTCGGGTGAGGGACATCTAGGTTTCTTCCAAGTTCTGGCTATTACAAATAAAGCTGCTATGAACATAGTGGAACAGACATCTTTGTTATATGAATGGGCATCTTTTGGATATATGCCTAAGAGTGGAGTTGCTGTGTTTTGTGGTAGGTTTATTCCCATTTTTCTGAGGAATCTCCATACTGATTTCCAAAGTGGCTGAACCAGTTGGCACTCCCACCAGCAATGGAGGAGTGTCCCCCTTTCACCACATCCTCTCCAGCATAAATTGTCATTGGTGTTTTTGATTTTAGCCATTCTGACAGGAGTGAGATGGTATCTCAGAGTTGCTTTGATTTGCATTTCCCGGATGGCTAAGGATGTTGAGCACTTTCTCAAGTGCCTCTCAGCCATTTTAGACTCCTCTATTGAAAACTCTCTTTAGTTCTGCAGCCCATTTCTTAATTGGGTCCTTTGCTGTTTTGGAGACTTGCTTCTTGAGTTCTTTGTAAATTTTGGAGATCAACCCTCTGTCAGATGTGGGATTAGTGAATATTTTTCCCATTCTGTGGGCTGCCTTTTTGTCTTGCTGACTGTGTCCTTTGCCTTACAGAAGCTTCTCAGTTTCAGTAGGTCCCATTTATTAATTGTTGATCTCACTGTCTGTGCTACTGGTGTTATGTTCAGGAAGCTGTCTCCTGTACCAATTCGTTCAAGGGTACCACCCAATTTCTCTTCTAAGAGGTTCAGTGTGGCTGGATTTATGTTGAGGTCTTTGATCCATTTGGACTTAAGTTTTGTGCATGGCGATAAACATGGATCGGTCCGCATTCTTCTACATGCCAGTCTCCAATTATGCCACCACCATTTGTTGAAGATGCTTTCTTTATTCCATTGTATATTTTTAGCTTCTTTGTCAAAGATCAGATGTGCGTACATGTGTGGGTTAATACCCGGATTTTCAATTCGATTCCATTGGTCAAGCTATCTATTTTTGTGCCAATACCAAGCTGTTTTCAGGACTATAGCTCTATAATAGAGATTGAGGTCAGGGATAGTGATGCCTCCGGACGTTGCCTTCTTGAACAGGGTTGTTTTGGCTATCCTGGGTCTTTTGTTTTTCCCTACAAAACTGATTATTGTTCTTTCAAGGTCTGAGAAGAATTGTGCTGGGATTTTAATGGGGATAGCATTGAATCTGTAGATTGCTTTTGGCAGGATTGCCATTTTTACTACATTGATCCTACCTATCCAATAGCATGGGAGATCTTTCCATTTTCTGAGGGCTTCTTTAATTTCTTTCTTTAAAGATTCAAAGTTCTTACGATACAGGACTTTCACTTGTTTGGTTAGCGTTACCCCAAGGTATTTTATGTTCTTTGTGGCAATTGTAAAGGGTGATGTTTCTCTGATTTCTCTTTCAGTCCTTTTATCATCTGTATATATTAGGGCTACTGACTTTCTTGAGTTGATCTTGTAACCTGCCACTTTGCTGAAGGCGTTAATCAGCTGTAAGAGTTCCCTGGTAGAGTTCTTTGGGTCATTGATGTAAACTATCATATCGTCTGCAAACAGTGAAAGTTTGACTTCTTCCTTCCCAATTTGTATCCCCTTGATCCCCCTTTGTTGTCGTATGGCAATAGCTAGAACTTCATGTACCATGTTGAAAAGGTATGGAGAGAGTGGACAGCCTTGTTTTGTTCCTGATTTTAGTGGAATTGCGTTGAGTTTCTGTCCATTTAGTTTGATGTTGGCTGTTGGTTTACTGTATATGGCTTTTATTATGTTTAAGTATGTCCCTGTTATCCCACATCTCTCCAAGACCTTTATCATGAAGGGGTGTTGGATTTTGTCAAAGGCTTTTTCAGCATCTAGTGAGATGATCATGTGATTTTTGTTTTTCAGCTTGTTTATATGGTGGATTACGTTGATGGATTTTCGTATGTTAAACCATCCCTGCATCCCTGGGATGAAACCTACTTGATCGTGGTGAATGATTGTTTTGATGTGTTCTTGGATCCGATTTGCCAGTATTTTATTGAGTGTTTTTGCATCAATGTTCATGAGGGATATTGGTCTGAAGTTCTCTTTCTTGGTTGTATCTTTGTGTGGCTTGGGGATCAAGGTTATTGAAGCCTCATAGAAAGAGTTTGGCAAAGACCCTTCTGCTTCTATTGTGTGGAACACTTTGAGAAGAATTGGTATAAGCTGTTCTTTGAATTTGTGGTAGAATTCTGCACTGAGGCCATCTGGACCTGGACTTTTTTTGGTTGGGAGACTTTTGATGACAGCTTCTATTTCCATAGGGGTTATAGGTCTATTTAAATTGCTTATCTGTTCTTGATTTAGTTTTGGCAAATGATAGCTGTCCAGGAAGTCATCCATTTCCTTTAAATTTTCGAATTTTGTGGAGTACAGGTTTTCAAAGTATGACCTAATGATTCTCTGGATTTCCTCAGAGTCTGTTGTTATGTCCCCCTTTTCATTTCTGATTTTGTTAATTTGCGTGTTCACTCTCTGCTGTTTGGTAAGTTTGGACAAAGGTTTGTCTATCTTGTTGATTTTCTCAAAGAACCAACTCTTCGTTGCATTGATTCTTTGTATTGTTTTCCTGGTTTCTACTTTGTTGATTTCAGCCCTCAATTTGATTATTTCCTGGCGTCTAGTCCTCCTGGGGGAGTTTGCTTCTTTGTGTTCTAGAGCTTTTAGCTGTGATGTTAATTCTCTGGTATAACTGTTTTCCTGTTTTTTCATGTGAGCACTTAGTGCTATGAACTTCCCCGTAGCACTGCTTTCAAAGTGTCCCATAGGTTTGGGTATGTTGTGTCTTCATTCTCATTGAATTCGACGAAGTCTTTAATTTCTTTTTTTATTTCCTCTTTGACCCAGGGATGGTGCAGTTGAGCATTATTCAATTTCCATGAGTTTGTAGGTTTTCTGCAATTTGTGTTGTTGTTGAATTCTAATTTTAAGGCATGGTGGTCTGATAAGATGCATGGAGTTATTCCAATGTTTTTGTAGCTGCTGAGGTTTGATATGTTGCCAAGTATGTGGTCGATGTTTGAGAAGGTTCCATGTGGTGGTGAGAAGAAGGTATATTCTTTTTTATGTGGATGAAATGTTCTATAGATATGTTAATCCCATTTGTGTCATTACTTCTATTAGACCCTTTGCTTCTTTGTTGAGTTTCTGTCTGGTATTCTTGTCTAGTGGTGAGAGTGGTGTGTTATTCCAATGTTTTTGTAGCTGCTGAGGTTTGATATGTTGCCAAGTATGTGGTCGATATTTGAGAAGGTTCCATGTGGTGTTGAGAAGAAAGTATATTCTTTTTTATGTGGATGAAATATTCTATAGATATCTGTTAATCCCATTTGGGTCATTACTTCTATTAGACCCTTTGCTTCTTTGTTGAGTTTCTGTCTGGTATTCTTGTCTAGTGGTGAGAGTGCTCAGGGGGATTTTTACAGAGAATGGATGTGGCAGAGTTTCAGCAGTCAGCTTTCTGTGGGTGAGAACAGTTTGTTTGCTGTCTCCCTTGCTCCTTCTGAGGGTTTCTTGGAAAATTATTTGTTAAGAGTATTGCTTTCTGGCAGATTTTCTTTAAATTTGGTCAATAGTAAATGAAATAATTCATTTTGTGTGCTTTTGTGATACCAAACATTCAGTTCCATTTCTGCTCCTGAGGTTTGACTGGGAAGTGATTGGAAGTAGCATTCAAGTTACACTCACTGAAGGTGGTTTCTAGGTATTTTCAGTGTTATGCCTGTTTATGTCAAATGGGCAATCACTTGTAGAGTCCTATATCTTTAACTACTTGAGTACAGTTCTGTGTTAACAATCTGGGTACTTTCCTTCTGAATGATCTCATTCTCATCCTGGTGGGTATTCTGTATTTCTTGATTTATACGTGTTTCTGGTTTTATATAAGGCTTTTCATTTATTTTACTGGAATTTTACAAATGAAAGATGAGAACCTAATTAAATTACCAGAGTCATTTGTAGAAAATAACACATTTTGTAATGTTCATTTGCCTCCTGTGTTAAATAATAAATATGTTTAACTTTCTACTTTTCTTTCTTATTCTTCTACCATATTCCCTCATATTCATTTTTAATGACCATACCATGTAGCATTTATAACTTCAGCTCTGCACTGTAATTCTATAAACCCACACTGATAGCATTTTTGCCATGTAGTCCTTTCCAAACAATTTTTGTCTGGAAGATAAATATCTCACATGAATTGTTGACCTGTAATTTGAAAATTTTCCATTTTAACACATAACTATAAAATACATGATCTTGGGGTGGACCTGTTCCTGGGTGCTTTTTAGGTCAAGGTGTTCTAAGGCACCATCACCAATTCTCTCAGGCTTGTTAACTGGGTGCCTCCTTATATGGGACATGCCCTGTGAAGGTGGCCATTGTGTTCGGTAGACTTTGGGAATATTCCCAGGCATGTGTTAGGGGGGGCAGCTCCAAAGGAGCCTCCTCTTTCTTATTTGTCATTATACAATGATATTGTACCAAGACTGGTTGGGAAGCAGAGTTAAACTCTTTTTTAAGTAGTGTTCTTTTTACTTCATAATTTTTTTAACTTTATTTTTCATTTAAATTTAGATAAGAAACAAGGTTGCTTCAAAAGTCAGTTCCAGGTCCCTCTCCCTTTACCTTCCCTCTTACCGTGCCCTCCCCCCAACCCCCCATTATGCCCTCATTTTCCCAGGGAGGTGTGTCGATAGTCTGTCATTTCATGCAGGGCAGGGCCTAGAACCTCCCCCAAGAGTTGAGGGTGAGAGCGCACCTCACATCGTTGGATGGGAGTCCAAATGCCATGTGTATACTCGGGATGACTACTGATCTGCTGCCCAAGGCTCAATAGATTACCTAGGCCTCCTCAATGACACCCATATTCAGGGGGGTCTTGATCAGTCCCATGCAGAATTCCCTGGCTGAAACCTGGGATTCAAGAGTTAACCTTTAACAGTACAGCTATTTCTGAGGGTTAAACGAGCCCAGTCTTAATCCGTTTGGTCATCAGTCCTCCCTCACTGTTACTGGCTTTCTTGAGTTCAGCTCAGTGCTTAGCCGTGGCTGTCGGCCTCTTCTTCCATCAGCCACTGAATGAAGGTTCTGTTTCCCAGACTCCCTGGCCATGGGATTTTAGGCTGGCATTCCCCACATCTATGTCTAAAATCCATATATGAGAGAGTACATGACATGTTTCTCTTTTTGTGACTGGGATACCTCACTCAGGATGGTTTCTTCTAGTGTCATCCATTTGCAAATCTCAGGATTCGATTGTTTTTTCTGCTGAATAGTACTCCATTGTGTAAATGTACCACATTGTCTCCATCCACTCTTCTATTGAGGGGCATCTAGGTTGCTTACAAGTTCTGGCTATTACAAATAATGCTGCTATGAACATAGTGGAACAAACATCTTTGTTGTATGAATGGGCATATTTGGATATATGCCTAAGAGTAGAGTTGCTGTTGCTTGTGGTAGGTTTATTCCCATTTTTCTGAGGAATCGCCATACTAATTTCCAAAGTGGCTGAACCAGTTGGCACTCCCACCAGCGATGGAGGAGTGTCCCCCTTTCACCACATCCTCTCCAGCATAAATTTTCGTTGGTGTTTTTGATTTTAGTCATTCTGACAGGAGTGAGATGGTATCTCAGAGTTGTTTTGATTTGCATTTCCCAGATGGCTAAGGATGTTGAGCACTTTCTGAAGTGCTTCTCAGCCATTTTAGACTCCTCTATTGAAAATTCTCTACTTAGTTCTGAAGCCCACTTTTTAGTTGGATCCATGAGTATTTTGGAGACTTGCTTCTTGAGATCTTTGTAAATTTTGGAGATCAACCCTCTGTCACATGTGGGATTAGTGAATATTTTTTCCCATTTTGTGGGCTGCCTTTTTGTCTTCCTGACTGTTTCCATTGCTTACAGAAGCTTCGCATTTTCAGTAGGTCCCATTTATTAATTGTTGATCTCACTGTGCTAGTAGTGTTATGATCAGGAAGCTGTCTCCTGTATCAATTCCTTCAAGGGTACCACCCACTTTCTCTTCTAAGAGGTTCAGTGTGGTTGGATTTATGTTGAGGTCTTTGATCCATTTGGACCTAAGTTTTTTGCATGGCTATAAACATGGATTGGTCTACATTCTTCTACATTCCAGCCTCCAGTTATGCCAGCACCATTTGTTGAAGATGCTTTCTTTATTCCATTGTATATTTTTAGCTTCTTTGTCAAAGATCAGATGTTCATACGTGTGTGGGTTAATATCCGGGTTTTCAAATCGAATCCATTGGTCAAGCTTTCTATGTTTGTGCCAATACCAAGTTGTTTTCAGGACTATAGCTCTATAATAGAGCTTGAGGTGAGGGATGGTGATGCCTCCAGACGTTGCCTTGTTGAACAGGGTTGTTTTGGCTATCCTGAGTCTTTTGTTTTTCCATACAAAATTGATTATTGTTCTTTCAAGTTCTGTGAAGAATTGTGCTGGGATTTTAATGGGGAGTGCATTGAATCTGTAGATTGCTTTTAGCAGGATTGCCATTTTTACTACATTGGTCCTACCTATCCAAGAGTATGGGAGATCTTTCCATTTTCTGATGGTTTCTTTAATTTCTTTCTTTAAAGATTAAAATTACTTGACATACAGGTCTTTCACTTGTTTGGTTAGCATTACCCCAAGTTATTTTATGTTGTTTGTGGCAATTGTAAAGGGTGGTGTTTCTCTGATTTCTTTTTTAGCCATTTTATCGTCTGTATATAGTAGGGCTACTGATTTTCTTGAATTGATCTTGTAGCCTGCCACTTTGCTGAAGGAGTTAATCAACTCTAAGAGGTCCCTGGTAGAATTCTTTGGGTCATTGATGTAAACTATCATATCATCTGCAAACAGTGAAAGTTTGACCTATTCCTTCCCAATTTGTATCCCCTTGATCCCTGGTTGTTCTCGTGTGGCAATGGCTAGAATATCAAGAACAATGTTGAAAAGGTATGGAGAGAGTGGACAGCCTTGTTTTGTTCCTGATTTTATTGGAATTGCGTTGAGGTTCTGTCCATTTAGTTTGATGTTGCCTTTGGTTTACTGTGTATAGCTTTTATTATGTTTAATTATGTCCCTGTTATCCCACATCTCTCCAAGACCTTTATCATGAAGGGGTGTTGGATTTTGTCAAAGGCTTTTTCAGCATCTAGTGAGATGATCATGTGATTTTTGATTTTCAGCTTGTTTATATGGTGGATTACGTTGATTGATTTTCGTATGTTGAACTATCCCTGCATCCCTGGGATGAAACTTACTTGATCGTGTTGAATGATTGTTTTGATGTGTTCTTGGATCCGATTTGTTAATATTTTATTGAGTATTTTTGCATCAATATTCATGAGGGATATTGGTCTGAAGTTCTCTTTCTTATTTGTGTCTTTTTGTGCCTTGGGGATCAAGGTTATTGAAGCCTCATAGGAAGAGATGGCAAAGACCCTTTTGCTTCTATTGTGTGGAATATTTTGAGAAGAATTGGTATAAGCTGTTCTTTGAATATCTGGTAGAATTCTGCACTGAAGCCATCTGGACCTGGACTTTTTTTAGTTGGGATATTTTGGTGACTGCTACTATTTCCATAGGTGTTATAGGTCTATTTAAATTGCTTATCTGTTCTTGATATAGTTTTGGCAAGTGATGGCTATCCAGGAAATCGTCCATTTCCTTTAAATTTTAGAATTTTGTGGAGTACAAGTTTTCAAAATATGACCTAATGATTCTCTGGATTTACTCAGACTCCGTTATTATGGCCCCCTTTTCATTTCTGATTTTGTTAATTTGCATGTTCACTCTCTGCTGTTTGGTAAGTTTGGTTTGTCTGTCTTGTTGATTTTCTCAAAGAACCAACTCTTCATTGCATTGATTCTTTGTGTTGTTTTCCTAGTTTGTACTGTATTGATTTCAGCCCTCAATTTCTTTATTTCCTGGCATCTAGTCCTCCTGGGGAGAGTTTGCTTCTTTGTATTCTAGAGCTTTCAGCTGTGCTGTTAATTCTCTAGTATAACTGTTCTCCAGTTTCTTTATGTGGGCACTTAGTGCTATGAACTTTCCCCGTAGCACTGCTTTCAAAGTGTCCCATAGGTTTGGGTATGTTGTGTCTTCATTTTCATTGAATTATAGGAAGTCTTTAATTTCTTTTTTTATTTCTTCTTTGACCCAGGAATGGTGTAGTTGAGCATTATTCGATTTCCATGAATTTGTAGGTTTTCTGCAATTTGTGTTGTTGTTGAATTCGAATTTTAACATATGATGGTCTGATAAGATGCATGGAGTTATTCCATTTTTTATAGCTGCTGAGGTTTGATATGTTGCCAAGTATGTGGTCGGTTTTTGAGAAGGTTCCAAGTGGTGGTGAGACAAATGTACATTCTTTTTCATGTGGATGAAGTGTTCTATAGATGTCAGTTAATCACAGTTAGTTGGGTCATTACTTCTATTAGACCCTTTGCTTCTTTGTTGAGTTTCTGTCTGGTATTCCTGTCTGGTGGTGAGAGTGCTGTGTTGAAATCTCCCACTATAACTGTGTGGGGCTTTAGATGTGATTTAAGGTCCAGTAATGTTTCTTTTATGAATGTTGATGTCTTTGTATTTGGGGCATAGATGTTTAGGATAGACACTTCAATTTGGTGGATTTCACCTGTGATGAGTATGTAATGACCTCCTTCATCTCTTTTGATTAATTTTATTTTAAAGTCTAGTTTGTTAGATATTAGGATTGCTACCCCTGCTTGTTTCTTGGGTCCAATTGATTGAATTTTTTCCCAACTTTTACCTCTCAGGTAATGACTGTCTTTGAGTGTGAGGTGTGTTTCTTGTATGCAGCAGAAGGAAGGATTCTGTCTTCACATCCATTATGCTAGCCTGTATCTTTTTATGGGTGAGTTAAGGTCATTAATGATGAGGGATATTAATGACCATTGATTGCTCATCCTTCTTTGATTTGCAATTGTTGGTGGTGGTGGAATTATGTGTGGAATTTCACCCCTTTGTTCTTTTGGCTGTTGGTAGAGAGGGATTTTCTAATGCCTATGTTTTTATGGTTGTAGTTAGCTCCTTGAGTTGGAATTTTCCTTCCAAAATTTTGAGTAAGGCTGGGTTAGTGGATATGTTTTGCTTGAATCTAGGTTTGTCATGGAATATCTTGTTTCTCCGTCTACAGTGATTGAGTGCTTTGCCGGGTATAGTAGTCTGCGCTGTCATCCATGGTCTCTTAGTGTTGGTAGAATATCTATTCAGGGCCTTCTGGCTTTCAGAGTTTCCATGGAGAAGTCAGGTGTAATTCTGATAGGTCTGTTTTTATATGTTACTTGGCCTTTTTGTTAGATGTTCTTAATAGTCTTTCTTTATTCTTTATATTTAGGGTCTTGATTATTATGTGGCGAGGGGACTTTTTTTGTGGTCCACTCTATTTGGTGTTCTGTAAGCTTCTTGTAACTTCATTGGCATGTCTTTCTTAAGGTTGGGAAAGTTTTCTTCTATTATTTTGTTGAATATGTTTTCCGCCCCTTTGAGGTGGTTTTCTTCTCCTTCTTCTATACCTATTATTCTTAGTTTTGGTCTTTTCATGGTGTTCCATATTTCCTGGATGTTTTGTGTTAAGGATTTGTTGGACTTAAGGTTTTCTTTGGTTGATGAATCCATTTCTCTTAGTGTATCTTCAACACTTGAGATTCTCTCTTCCATTTATTCTATTCTGTTGCTAATGCATGTTTGCCCAGCTTTTCTATTTCCTGCCTTTCTTCAGATTGTGTTTTTTATTGTCTCTATTTCAGTTTTCAACCCTTGAAGTGTTTGCATTGCTTCTTGCAATTTTTGGTTTATGTTTTCATCCATTTGTTGCCTTTTATGAATTTTTTGGTTTGAGTTTTCTTCCATTTCTTGCATTTTTGGATTGTTTTTTCTTCCATTTCTTGCATTTTTTGCTTTGTATCTTCTTCCATTTCCTGTCTTTTTTGGTATGTTTCTTCTTCCATTTCTTTCATTTTTTGGGTTTGTTTTTTCTTCCAATTCTTGCATTTTTGGTTTGTTTTTACTTCCATTTCTTGCATTTTTGCTTTGTATCTTCTTCCATTTCCTGGGTTTTTGGTATGTTTCTTCTTCCATTTCTTTCATTTTTTTTGGTTTGTTTTTTTTCTTCCATGTCTTTGAGGGATTTTCCTATATCCTCTTTTAGGGCCTCTATCATTTTCCTGAAAGTGGTTTTAAGGTTGTTCTCTCCTGCTTCGTTCACTTTGGAATGTTGGTGTCTTGCTCGTGTGGAGTCTCTAGAATCTGGTGGTGTCATATATGTTTTTCTGTTGCTCAGTGTGCTTTTGTATTGTCTCTTTCCCATCTCTTCTTCTAGTGAGTGCAGAAAGAGCCCCTTACAGGTATGGTTGTTTGGGGACCAGAGATCCTTTTTAGTAGGTGCTAGCAAGTCCAATAATCTGGTGGTTCTTCTATTCCTTGTCCACGTTCTGGTCCCGTAGTTGGAGAAGAAGAACAGGAATCTGGGATGCTTAGCCTCCCACCTGGTCCCCTGGACCCTTTGCTGGATCCTGTTGTACCTGATCCTGTGGCCTGAACAGCTGCTCCCCTAGTCTCCCTGGCTCCTCTGGTTTCCTGGTCTCTCTGGTGGGAGAGAAGAACCGGAGTCTGGGATGCTTGGCTCCTGCTGGGATTGCAAGCTCTGTGCAGTTCCCAGGCGATCCCCAGACACTGGAACACAGGCCCAGAGGCCGGCCTGTTGTACCTGATGCCACCGCCAGAACATTTGCTTCCCATCAGAGTTAACCTTTTATTTGACAAAGTTAACTAGTTTTTGGAATGTCCATGGCCTAAAACATACCAAAAAGGAGCCCTATGAGGGGTCCCAGGAGTGATGGTAAGGGAGTGGATGGCCACGGAAATGTGCAGAACCAATTTTGATACCAAGATTCTTGTTTTTCTCTTTCCCTCTTTTTTCTAAGCCCTCTTGAACCATGGCCATACTATCCCAGATGACTCCTGACCTATTGACATAGAAATAACATTCTTCTTTCATGGCCATGCAAAGACTCCCTTGTTGGAGGAAGAGTAAATCTAAGCCTCATCTGTTTTGTAAGAACATTTCTGCCAGGGTTTGGTGTGACTCTTCTAAACAGGTTATTTGATTTTGGAATTCCTTGACGTCTCTGTCAATGGAGGCACAGAGTTCCCGGTAGTTGGATTTACCAGCTACCAGGGTAGAGATATCTTCAACGGTTCCAACGGTGCAAATTCCTAAAAGGACAGCAAGTTAACAGTCATAATGTGTTCTCTACATATGCAAAGGTCTTGGGAGTTCTTCCAGAAATGAAAGAATTCATCAGGATGGTAATAGGATAGGCAGGGGATGGCCTTTAACAAGGCACAGAAGCCAACCTCCTGGAAAACTGGAATGGAAAGACAGGGAATAAGACCACCAAGACAGGCCCAGTACGAACCATGTGTGGGGGGCAGCAAAATCATCAGGGAAGCTGAAGACTAAAATGGTGTTGCGGAGCAAAGTTTAGGAATGGGGAGGGGTAAGATGGGCTGGGAAAATGATGCATAGGCCAGATCCTACAACCTGTTTCAGGGTAAGGTGGGAAACGCATTTATCTGGACTCCATCAGCAATAGTGGGAGACATTGGTGGTGGTAAATGTGATAGCAGGAGTCATTGGATGTGGTAAATGCCGCAGGAACAGCCAATACCTCATAAAAGGGGGGGGAGGTAAAGAAAGCCAGCAATCTGACATCAGTTGGGGGTGGTACTATTTGATGCAAAAAAAGTGTGGTGGATTAGTTCTAAAATAACACCTCTTATATCAGAAAAAGTGTGTCATGATTCTCAATATGGAGAGTGGTTTTGGATAATGGTCACGGTGAAGACTGCTGTAGCATTGATGATTTCTTAGTGGGGTTTGGCATCTAATAGTGGGTTTAGGGGCAGGAGATATCTGGCCTGCTCCCAAGACTGTATTCAGGTCCAAAGGTACCTGCAGTCTATGTATTTGGGTAATTTTGTCTAATTTAATTGAGAAGGTTATGTTTTCATCATATGTGTATCCTCTGTACAAGTTTAGGGCATGATATCCTGAGATGGTGAAGTGAATCTTGCACCAACCTTAGGAGGAGGAGGAAGGCTGAAAATCTGGAGGGGGCTGCTACATGCAAGTGGAATTATGGGGCTGGCTGATGTACGAAGGGGAAGAATGAGGGTAGGAGGCTGTCACTTAAATGTAATCCAAATTGGAAGTGGGAAACCAATATGTTTTTCTAGTCATCTAGCAGCCCCAAGACAGACAAAAGCAATCCAAAGGGCCCCCTCATCTATGAAGAAGACTGCAGTCCCGGTGGGGGCCAGGGCACATGTAAAAGGCCTATGCCCTAAGTAGTGCTCATCTCTGGGGGTGTGAACATCCAACATAAGTGCTACCCTTAAAGGGAATGTTCTGCATGTTTTCCTGATCAAAAACTTCCTCTATACACCAGAAGGCTCTAGCACTGAGTGCAAGTTTACAAAGCTCTGGGTTGAGGGAATCTGGCCACCAAGGAACGTGCTGGGACATAGAGGCAGACCAGAGAACTACCCAGGTATAATTCCATGGGTCATGGGTTTTAGGTTTTTTGTCCAAGGGCTGGTGGAACATGAAAAGAGAAGGAATCAGGGTAAGGATGAAAAATGTAAGGATCAAAAAAATGCATCCAGGTCAATGACGTTGTCTGTCTTCTAATCATCTTGACCTTTGCTGTCATCTCTTTGAGGTTCATGTGGGGAGAGAACAAAGACTCAGGCAGAGAGTGGTCTCATGACCTGATATGTTGGGAGGGCAGAGAAATGCTTAACAAGTCTCTGGGGTAGACAGTGAGGGGCAATGTTGACCTTGTCATAAATGCAAGCAGAGCCATGGCTTGAGATCAAGATGGGATCTGATTCATGCCAGGAATTAGTAAGGGTTTACTTCAATTTGACAAGAGGGTATGTGAAAGATGGCCTGGAGTGCGAAAGCCCTCAGTGTGAGACTTGCCATTTTTATCCACTTGCAGAGAGTTTAGCATGAAGAGAGCATGACTGACTAGAAGGCAGGGAGTGGGGTTTGGGATGTGGGGCGTGTTGAAGGATTACAGGGAAATGTGGAGCCCAGTATGATTGGCTCACTATCTGAAGCCTTGGCCATAGGGATTGTAGGCAATGCCCGTTATGTGTGTGACATTGAACGTGGAGCAGAATTGTTTAAATTTCTTCGAGGTGTAACCTGGGCAATTATCTGTTTTTATTTTTGTAGGAGCTCCAATAGTGACCAAGGAAAGGAGGACATGATTAATACCATCTTTAGTTGCCTCGCAAGTTTGGAAGGAGGTAACTATAAATCCTGAAAAATTATCAGCAATGACATGGAGATATTTAAGCTTAATAAACTGAGCCATGTGCGTAACATCCATCTGCCAGAGGGCATTGGAGGTCAGGCATCCAGGGTTGACCCCCAAATGTGGGGGTGGTAAGATGGAGGAACAGACTGAATCCCTGATTGTGGGTGTCAATTGAGGAACTTGGGGAGTCTATGGACACTGAGAGTGGGACTAGTATTTATCTCTAGCACATGAATAGGCTTTTTGGAGTACATTCCTTGTGGAGGAATTCCTTGTTCAGCCTGGATACAGGGGTGGGTTGGTCCTGCCCCAAATAATTAGACAGATCTGATGATTTCCCCATGGAATTCCTCATTCTCGCTGAGGAGTGAATGAGTGTAGGATGGTGAGCTCCTGGGGAAGAGGGAGGACTAGAGAGAGTGAGCTGGGATTGGTGAGTAAATGAAAATATTAAATTTGCATAAAATATGAGATCCCCATGGACCCTTGACTTAGTGTTATACAATATCAGAACTTTAGAGTCAGAAGCATGTGGATCACTGAGATTGCAGTAGGTTTCATAGTCCAAACTCCAGGCAACTAGAGCTACACAAAGAAACTCAACCTCATGAAACAAAACAATAAAAAATGATATTTGGGAAGTCTTATTCTCTGGCATCCCTGCCTATTTATTCCTAGGAAGATAACCAGTACTTGGTTCTGAGAGGTATGTTACATATCCTTTTTACTGAGAGCAGCATGTTTTATTCATGTGGGATGCCTCTGTTCAATGTTTTAAATTTCCTAATATATGTTAACTTGAATGAAAGTGTTATTTCATGAGGCTTCTTCACACATTATTCCTTTTGGGCATCCCTCCCATTAGTCCTCCTTTATTTCAGCCCCATTCCCAGGTCAACATCAAGTGCACATTAGTCAATTCCCACACTTGTATAGAACTTGTGTTCTATGATTCTGAATAAATACTGGTTTCACTTCCAGAGGCCCCACAGACTATGCAAGCTCCCCAACTGATATCCATATTCAGAGGACCTTGTACAGTCTCATGCTGGTTCCCCAACATTCAGTCTGGGGTCCATGAACTCCCACTTGCTTAGATCAGCTTTTTCTGTGTGTTTCCCCAGCATGGACTTGACCCTGTGCTCATCACACTTCCCTGTCTATAGCTGGATTCAAGGAGTTCCAATCCATGTGTAGTTGTGAATATCTGCCTCTTGTTTGATAAGCTAGTAGATGAAGGCTCTATGAGGTAGTTATCAATCTCATTATAGGAGAACGGCATTTAAGGTACCCTCTACAGAATTCTTGGATTCTTAGTTGGGTTCATCCTTGTGGATCCACAGAAATTTCCTTCGTGCCAGATTTCTTGTTAAGCCCATAATGGCTAGCTCTGTTAAGGTATCTTTTTCCTTGCTGAATTTCTCTGTTCTTTCCCCAACTCAATCTTCTGATCCCTTGTGCTCTCCTCCTCCCATCTCTCCCTTACCTTTCCCTCTCCCCATTCTCCCTATTTACTTAGGAGCTTCTACTTTTTCCCATCTTCATGGGTCCGTTTATGTCTTTCCTAGTGTTCTTCTCATCTCCTAGCTTCTCTGAGACAGTGGATTGTGTGCTGGTTTTCCTTTGCTCTATGTTTATGAGAGAGTAAATATGTTTTTCTTTCTGTGTCTGCCTTAACTCACTCAGGACATTTTCTTCTATTTCTTGAGATTTCATTTTTTTCCCACTGGGTAGTACTCCATTGTGTAAATGAACTATAATTTTTTATACATTATTTGGTTAAAGGGCATGTAGTTTGCTTTCAGGTTCTGGCTTTGCAAATAATACTGCTATGAACATAGATATTTTTGTATGTATGTGCAACTTTTGGGTATGTACCTAAGATTAGATTTGCTAGATCTTGAGCTAGACTGTTTCCCATTTTCCTGAGAAATTGCCATACTGATTTCCAAAGTTTGCAGTCCCACCAGCAGTGGAAGAATGTTCCCATTTCTTCAAATCCTCTCCAGCATAAAATCTCATTAGTATTTTTGATTTTAGACATTCTGGCAGATGCAAGATGGTGTCTCAGAGTTCATTTGATTAACATTTCTTTGATGGATAAGGATGTTGAAGAATTACTTAAGTGTACTTTAGCGATTTTGAGCTTCCTCCATTGAGAGTTCCTATTTTGATATGTAACAAAATAATTCCTGTAGTTAATTTTTGATGTATTGTTGGTGGTGGAACAAGCCTTCAACACAAGGTCTTGGGAGATAGTACCTGTCTACTGTTCAGAGTTCCAAGACAGTAAGGACTACACAGTGACCACAATATCAAAACAATACATCCTAAAACAGCAAAACAAAACTAATTAGCACATGAAAAAAGGTATCCATCTCTGAATTTTACCTGATATCAAACCAGATAATGCAGAGAGTATTTGGCATATATCTTTAATCCCAGTAATCCAGAACAGAAATAGTTGGATCTCAGTCATTTTACAGTCATCATTTTCTATAAAGGGCAGAATATCCAAAGCTCTTACTCATGTAAACAAAGTCTCAAAAAAGAAAGTGACTAAAACAAATAAACAAAAAACACAAATATACAACTGAAAAGAAAATACAGGATGATAGGATCATTTGAAAAATTTCTGAGTCATATAAGATGGTATACTGCATGACTCCAGCAATCCTAATGCAGATATCTGGGAATTTATGCTAGCAGGATCTGTAAAGATATTTCCAGGACTGCCAGTTTTACACAGAGAAAACTCGAGTAAAAAAACTTTTTGTTTTGGTATTAAACATTTTCCTATTTAATATTACTCAGAATAAATAGAACAGTTAATTTTATTTTATTATTATGTTTATTTAGGTTAGAAACAATCTTGTTTCACATGTCAAGCCCAGCTCCCTCTCCCTCCCCTTCTCTCCTGTCCTGCACAATAGGTACCCCATACCCCCATCCAGTATCCACTCGGAACCGAAGGGAGGGTGAGGCCCTCCACACTGGATCTCCTGTGACTGTCATTTCATCCAGGTTAGGGCCTAGTCCCTACTGCAAGAGTCTTGGCTGAGAGAGCCTACCATATTGTGTCATGGTCACTCAAAGTCTATTTGTATGCCAGGGATAAGTACTACCTATTGTGCCATAGATTTCCTAGGTCTCCTCACTGACACCCATATTCAGGGGGACTGGGTCAGTCCCATGCTTTCCACACAGCCATAAATCTGTGGTCTCAGGGCTCCTCTTTGTTCAGGTCAACTGTTTCTATGAGTTAAAGTAGCAGAAAAGACCTGAGGAAAGCCATCAAGGTATTGGACCTGCTCCCCCCACTGGAAAGGAACCGTGGGCACATACCCACCAGGGGGAATAGAATCCTTCTGCACCCCCAGGAAGATATGATAGGAAGGAGACAATACATAAACACATGCACCAACAGAAAAACCAATAAGACACTGCCAGAAACAAGAGAATCTGTACTTGCAAGACCTAAACAGTCCATTGTGGAAGAAGCAGATGAGAAAGACCTTAAAAACAACAGTTGATTTCTAAACAAGATGTTTATTTAAACAACAAGAATCTTCACTTGAAGGGAAAATTATCTAGGACCATTTTGTTCAAGAGTAATTTATCCCTACTTAAAGACAGATTGTCCAGTATGTAACAGCTATGTCCAAAAAAGTCATAAAATTGTCATTAGTTTTACAATGATGAATGAAAAACATTAAAATTCTCCAATCAAACTAAGTATGCAAGGATTTTGTTGATGTGTTCTCTTTTTAATAAATAGAGAGAAAAACAACTTACTGGAATATAAAGATAAGAGCTGACTGTGCATGCCCCTAATGGAGAAAGGGGGATATTTTCACAGAACCAGCATTCCCCATCCCCACCATCTCCATCTGATCTCAATCAAAACAAGATATTGGACATGTAATTTATAAAAGAAAAAAACATTGCAATATGTTTGTGAACTTATATCAGTTCTTCATATAAAAGAAGGAAATGGTGACAAGAAAACAAAAAAATAGAGAAAACTATACTGTGGTAATTGTGACTTTCTAATTTCAAGTGTATTCTGGGGTAGTGTAGCAGGTTTCCTTTTCAGTAGACAGCTCCTTTCACTGGTGTAACACATATATCTTGTCTTCATCCTCCTTTTCCAACTATGCTGGTCTGTCTGTCTCATTGGTTGGTTGACAGTCAAACCAGAATCTGTTCTGCCTCATTGACAATCCCTCTCATTCACAATACATTTTCATTAATTTACTAAGTGTGTGTGCCTCTTAATCTTAAACTGCACTCCAAACCATCCTGCCTTGGCACCTTCAAATCAATATGATCCTTTTTCTAAGTTTTGAATCCATCCCCAGGCTTGTTGTCAGCCTTGGCAAGCACCAGAGTCTCCTCAACTACTGAGTCATAAGAGGCTCCAGGTATGCACTGAAGGAGCACCCAAAATAGTTTTCTATTATTACCTACCTGACACGCACACACAAATACATAAACCACACAGTCTGTGTGGTTTATGTATGCACACCACAAATATTCCCCATTCTCATGATATAACTTTATTCTACCCTGGTCCACAGTTACAACAAGTCTCTCCATTATGTTCCTCTCTCGTTATTTTGCTTGAGATCCACGGGATTAACTAGGGAATTTTGTGGGACAGTGGATTTTGATCTACATGTTGGAGCTTAATCGGCTTAGCAGAGGATGCAGGCAATTCTACAATGCATGCAGAGAGATTAAGGGTGGGGGTCTGTGAGTCTTTTCCTTTCTGAGACTGAGTGTGATCTAGTATGAGGTCAATGCAGGTCAGTACAGTGGCTATATGGAGTCTAGAGAATGACATGCCTTATCCTATCCAGTTCTTTCCCTTCTAAATTCATTTTTTGTCCTCTTCTTATTGTACCCAGAGACATTGGCTGAGGATGTAACTGATGTGTTAGGCCAGAAACATACATTACAGAGATATTTTGTTTGTATTCAAACAAATGAAGCTTGCCTGAATAACATATTAGTTTTAGCTTTTTTATTTTAGATTAGAAGGGCAAATATAGTGAAATTTTGTTTGTAATCTAACAAATACGCTTACCTGAAATTCAGAGTGCAGTCACTTGTTAGCGACATTACTAGGTAGGATCAAAGCCACTGGTTATAAACACACGTAAAACACTAGTTAGTCATAGAGGATAGACAGTGGTTGTTATTCCTTTAATCCCAAAACTCAGGATTTAGGGAGACAAGGATGATTGATTTTAAGGGCACTCTAGCCCACAGAAAGGTGAATCAGTCTAAAAGCAAAAGGGATCTCACAGCTTTGATGCCAGGAATTAGCATAAGAAGCCTTTAATCACAGCACTAGGGAGGTGGGAATCAGAGTGATGGCTGGGTAGAGAGAGGAATATAAGGTAGAAGGAGACAGGAGTAGTGCAGTCTGAGGTTTGGTGGAGAGCATTGCAATCTGAGGATTCCTTGAGACAGGATTGCTCATTTTTGAATGAGATACACGTAAGAGTAGTTGCTGGCCACATTGTTTTTCTAATCTTCATAAAAGTTTTCTTTATTAGATTTCAATTAAATATCACTACACATTCCTTACTTATTTTCTGCATCTGGTAGACACATGAGTCTTGAAATTCACCTAGGGGTGGGTGTGAATAGTGTTTTGTGTGTGGGGGGGTGTTAGGCATCTTAGTTATTATCAGTCATAGAAGACAAATGTTTTTCTGAGTTAGTAAATGATACAACTACTCTCTCTAATGGTAAGAGCAGCACAGTGTGGGATGTACTCAGACCTGGGCTGTTAGCAATGACTGACCACTGACTTACTGACATAAATTTCTTTTTAAAATACAAGTTCCTGAAATATCTCTCCCTCAGTCACAATTGCAGAATTTGTTTGTGGCTTGTCATGATTTGTCGGGAATTGGACGCTGGCTTCTGAATTTAGCTGTTATCTTTTGGTATAAATTTTAGCTCAGGTGGCTGAATGTCAAGTCAACGTTAGGCTCTCTGTCTTTTTTAGTTAGAATCCTTTCGGCCTTTTCAGAAATCCTCAATATTATTTTACTGACTTCTCCTTCTGTGTTTATGTCGGTTCTTTCTCCATTAATTGGACACACACACACACACACACACACACACACACACACACATATACCATTTCCTCCTTTTTTATAAATGTTTCTTGTTTTTCTTCTGCCCATTATTCCCCCATACCCCACAGGTGTCTCCTTAAATGTACAAGCATATGTTGTGTGTGTTTGTGCATATACACCTCAAATACTTCGCAGGCTCACCTCCTACCTCTCTACTACCCTATTATACAATTCCAACCTATCTCTTTATTATGTTCCTCCTTATTAATTTTCTTGGTACCCAAGATATTGTCCAGGGCCACGTGTGAGACTGTGGGTTTACAGGTATGTGTTGGAGTCAGGTGGGCTCAGAAGAAGACTACATTTATGGTAATGATTCTTTTCCTTATATCCATCCAGAGACAACACTAAAGCAGTAAAGTGTGACGACTGTGTGCCTTTTTCTTTATTGGACTGGTTGTCAACTTGTGTGAGTTCAGTAAAGGTAACAACAATTTCACTTGGTTACTTTTCCCAACTGCTTTATAGAGTCTTGAAAGTGGCTTCTCTTAGCACTTCCTTCTCTTTCCCTTCTCATTTCCTTTCTTCAACTTCTTCCTCAGTAATCCAAGAGCCATGTTGTTAGCCCAATAACTTCATACCTGTAGTGACATTTAGTTTGTAATCTAATAAATGAAGTGAACTGAACAATAGCTGTAGTACTATTTTGTTTGCGATCTAATATATAATGCTTTGCTGAATAATATGGTTTGCAACATTTTTATTTAAGAAAATGGGTAAATGTAGTGATAATTTTGTAATTGAAGAAATAAAGTTTACCTGAACATCAGGGTACAGAACTAAGTCTCAAGTTCCCCACACACCTAACAATAAATAGTTAGTTACAGAGGCCAAGCACTGGTCATAACACAATTAATCCCAGCTAAGGAGGCAGTGGCTGATGGATCTCTGTGAGTTTCACAGCCACCATGGCCAACAGGAGAGTGGACCAGTATGAAAGATAAAGGGTGCTCACACCTTTAATCCCAGAAATTTGGAGCACAAGCCTTTAATCCTAGTACCACGGAGGAGGATACAGGGGTGATGGCTGCTTGGAGAGAGGGATGTAAGGCAGGAGGAGACAGAATCAGTGCAGTCTGAGGTTTGCTGGAGACCATTGCAATCTGAGTTTTCCATGGAGACAGATTTGTCGATTTTGACTGAGATACCGGTAAAAGCTCAGGCCTGGCCACATTTCTTTTCTGATATTAATGTAAGGTTTCTTTGTTAGATTACAAAGAATATATTACTACACATACCTTATTTATTTCTTGTATCCAGTAGAGCCAAGAGTCTCTGCATTAACCTAGGCATGGGTGTGTGGAGCGTTGGGTGAACCAAAGCACCTTAACATCAGTCACAGAAGACAACCTTATTCCAGAGTGAGTAAAATGACAAGACTGTTAGCAAAGTTCTGACTACTGACTTCTTAAGACACCTATTTATTTTCAAGATACAAATTCCTGAAATGTTTCCTCAGATGTCACAAGTGAACTATTCGTTTCTCATGTACAGTTTACTGTTAGCTATGGGACCCTGACATATCTATTTAGCTTGCTATTGTTTAGTGTAAATTGAAGCCAGCAAATTTGAAAATCAGGTTGAGGTGAGACTACTGATTTCATCAGAAAGTCTCAGACTCACTGTGTGTGTCAGATACTAGAATGCAGCATCCTCCTATATTCAGTTAGGCTCTAGGTTGGCAGCAAGTATATGGGTAGGCTGTGTGGAGCTGGTCTAGGGCAGACTGAAATTAACTGTGTGAAATTCAATTTTACACAAAAGGAGGGACTGGTGCATTGTGGCAGGACCACTCACCTATAAAGAGCACTTGGGAGGGATCAGACATTCAATAGTTGAAGGAGAATACTGAAGAGTGGAAGAAATTAGAGAATTCTCAGTAATTGGCTTTGGGGGAATCCAAGTGTGTGAGGACAGTGAAGTTGCATTGTGATATAAAGAATTAAGTGTCAAGGAGCAAGTCCCAGATTCACCTTCAAGCCTGTAATGTGGAGTATCTTTGAGCAGAACTGGGAGCTGAGGTAAAGGCCAGTTACTTTCTGGGACTCAAAAACTACTCAGAGCCACAGGTTCCAGGAAGGAGTCATGGGAAAGTCACCAGTAAAGAGGACAGTGTCAGAAAATGCTGTCCTAGAACACAAGAGGGAAGGATCCTAAGATGCAATTAGATTCTCTGGTATAAATCTGCTCAGAAATTTCTGCTATGTTTGTCTAACTCTTGAAGACAAATTTTGGATTATATGAACTGTACTAATCCTACCCTTTTTGTTAATTTTCATGGCTCAAATTTTCTTATAGAATAACCTAGTAGAGTGGTTATATTTATGAGTTAATATTTGCAAGCACTTTTCTTTTTTACTTTACAAAGGAAAAAGTTCTTCACCTTAACGTTCATCCTTGCACTATTCCATGGTAAACTACTATTCTCTTCAAGGGAGTAGCACATAAATGTAGGGATTTGTCATTCCCAATCTCTAAATATGATTGAATCAAAAAGCAGCGGTTTTTTGGTGAGTTCCACAGATAGAGTTGTAAACATTTAAAAGTGTAATTCTTACCCACCATTAGTTTTATATTTGTAATTTGGCATTTTGTTATGTAAATACAGCATGCTGAAAAGTGTCTTTGACTGCTTGTTGGGAAATATCTTTATTCCTACCACTGGTGAGGCAAAGACAGGTGGATCTCAGTGAGTTGTCGGCTAGGCTGATATCCATAGTTCAATCTATGAAAACCAGTGTTCTTTGGTGAGATCTGCCTCAGATAGAAAAAGAAAACAGAAATATGTTTTCTCATGTTGAGTCATTAATGATGCACCTTAGAGCCTGGAAAAACACAATATGCTGTATCATGTAATCAGATCACTGTGTTTTCCTTCTTTCTTTCTTTTTTTAATTTTGAAACAGAATTTCTCTGTATTACTTTGGACTCTGTCTGGAAAATCACTCTGTAGAGCAAGCTGGCCTCAAACTCACAGAGATCCACCTGCCTCTGACTCTCAAATGCACATATTAAAGGTGTGTAGCACCAATAACCAGTCAGATCACTGTATTTTCATGGTTAGAAAAATGATTATAAAACAGGTGCTGCTGACAGTAGCAATTAATCCCAGCATTTGTGAAGCAGAGGGAGTTCTTTACCTGACTGGCCAACTCAGGGAGTTAAAGGATATCTGGGATTAAAAAGAGAAAACATCTCCCCAGGGGGTGGGGATGAAGGTAAGAAATGAAAAGATTTACAATATATGATAAAATTAGAAAGCATTTTTTGAATAATTACTATAACTCATCTATATCAGAAAAATCTCCAAAAGAGTCTTTTTCTCCTTGGTCCAAAATAAGCACTCTATTCATGGACACATAACCAAATTGTTAATTTTGGTTCTTCTGTTTGCTGAAATTGAGACCTGAACAGAGGGTGTTGATCTGCATGCCCAAGCTCATCATGGAGAACAGGCTGTACTAGATCTCAAGCATTCCACCCATCTGAGTCTCCCAAGTACTAGGATTAAATGTGTGTAACAAAACAACTGTTGAAGCTTGTGGTGATATTTTGTGTATATCCTAACAAATTGAGCTTGGCTGAAAATCAGACTTGGGAGTTAGCAACTAGTAATCCATAGGGCTCAGGCACTGGAGGCCCACACCTTTAATCCCAACCCATGGGATTTGGAAACAAGAGGACAGCAGTTCAAGGTCACCTCAGGTTCCCAGACATTTCACAAGTCTCAAAAGGAATTAGATCTCACAACATTAATACTAGTACTTGGGAGTCAAACACCTTTAATCCCAGAACTAGGAGGGTGGAGACAGGAATTAATTTGGCTGGGCAGAGAGAGGTATGTCTCACCCTTTTTGCCTGAGGATTCAGTAGAGGTAAGAAGACTTCCTAATCGTTGGATCTTTTACTTCTCTGATTTTTTCACCCTTTACATAAATATGTCTATGATTTTATTAAGACTCTTTAGAATTCTGGTGAAAAAACATGTTGTGTTCTATTTTGTGATGTGTTGACACCCATTCATGTTAATGTGGTACTTCCCACAGGAGGAGGGTCAATGCCTGCAGCCTGCTCAAAGGGATTTGTACTGAGAATGGATGCTGCCCAATTTCAGCAGTCTGCTTTCTGTGGGTGAGAACAGTTTGCTTGCAGTCTACCTTGCTCCTTCTCATTGATTCCTGGGAAATTACTAGTTAAGTTTAATTCCTTTTGGCAGATTAAAGATATTTATCATATTTGGTCCATGATAAATTCAATAATTCATTATTTGTGCTTTTGTGATCCCAATCATTCAGTTCCATTTCTGCTGTTGGGCTTTGTCTGGGAAGTGTTTGGAAGTGGCATTCAAGTTACACTCCCTGAAAATGATTTCTAGGTACTTTCAGTGCTACAACATGCATGACAATGGGGAATCATTTGGAGAATCCTGTATCATTATACACTGAGTACAGTTCTGATTTGAGAATACAGGTGTTTCCTGAATGATCTTTTAATCTCATCTGTGGAGCTAAACAAAGAATATTGGAAAGTGCAGAGGAAGGAGATGGTAGCTATGTATTTGGTGGGACACAATTCATTTTTGCGACATTCTGTTTCACTAGAAATAATTCTATAGATTTCCACTGAGAAAGAACTAAAAATTATCCTGCTATGGATATAAGAAGACTTTCTACATAAAACTAATACTAGCAGGAATATCAATTTTATATGAATATGCACGTGAGGCTTGCATATTGGTTTTAGGTTCTCCTCCAAGTTACATCATTTGTTAACCCCCAGAAACAGACTACATTTCCAGCACCAGACATGATTTTCCTATTGTTGAGAAGGCATTAAGTCCAATTAGAAGTTAGTAGCCTGAAGTGTTTTAGAATTCGCAAAGGCTACTGTGACCGACAGTATCAAAACAGGATGCTGTGGGTGGTTTTTTAGAAAATCCATGTCTCTTGTCTGGAGCGTCATGAGATGAGACAGGAAATTATCCTTTACACTCTAACTGGATATGCTTTCAGACACACACACACACACACACACACACACACACACACACACACACACATATATATATATATATATATGTATATGCTTATTTGTAGATGATAATAGTTAGAATCCTCAGGACTTTTCCAGACATCCTTACTGTATTTTATTGTCTTCTACTGTTTTTATGCCATGCAGGAAAACACAAACACACACACACACACACACACACACACACACACTCATACACACACACACATCCATATACCATCTCCCAATATTTTAAATCACTTTTTCCTAATTTTCTTCTGCCCATTATTCACTCACACCCTACAGGAGTCTTCTTTTATACAGACACATTCTCTGTGAGTGTTTGTGCATGTAATCCTCAAACACTGCCCAGTCTTACCTCCTACCTTTTTACTTCATTTGTCTACAATTCCAACTTATCACTCCCCTTATGTCTCTATCAGTTTTGTGATAGACTTTTTCTCTAGGTAATAATACAGTTGATACTGATTTTCTCTTCAAACTTTAAATGTGATTCCAGGCTCTCCTGGATTTGTAATCATTGTCTAGACACCAGATCATGTTCTGTTACATGGTTGTTTTCAGGTGATTGGCTTTGTTCTTAATGGCATTCAGTATTAATGATTTCCTTTTTTGTGTTGACCCCTTTTATGAAAGACAGCAAGACATCTATCCAGTCATTGTTCCTGAAAGGGAAACTTAAGGAAGATAAACAGAAAGAAATGGCTGACTCTCTAGGAACCATGTACCAGGTCAATGTTCATGTCCACTTTATTAGATATTATATGTACAGATGTTGCATGCATTTAACATTTTCCTGTTGATAATATTTTAAATTTTTTAGGAAAATTGTTACACAGAAACAACAAGACACATACACTGAAATTAACCAGACCTAAATACTGTACAAATCAATATCTGTGTGTATGTATATGTATATACATATTCATATGTATGTATGCATGTAAGTATGTATGTATAAGAAACTTAATCATCCGCAAAAGGAAGTAAAGGACAACAGGAATGTAATGATAAAATTGAACAGATCCAAATGCCAATAAACAGTCTAAGGTTTTCTAAGCATGCCTAGGAAGAGAATCTTCTCTGCTGCAGTTACAGAGCTAGAGTTGTAGGACATCAAACTGAAACTCACACTATGTGGAGGGCTGAGCTACAGTGAAAATTCAAATCTGAGCCTCAGAGTTTGTCAGCTGCTAAAGGAAGGGTATTGGTAAAGAGTGGGATTCTATAACTTGGGATGGGATTGGAGGAACCAAGTTATTGTGACAATTTTGAACCATCAGATGATCAAGGGTATATTTCACATGAGGAATTAATACTTTCAATGTGACCCACCGAAATACTGTTATTATCACTCATTTCTACTGTCTTTTAAAACAATAGTGACATTCTCTGAAAAGATGTCAGGCAAGATAATGTCAGTGTCCCTCAAGCCCATCTATAGTTGCTTCTAGACACCGAGATGCAATGCAAAGTAGGCTTCTAGAGCATAGGTAGAAAATGTAGTTCATGAGGAAGTGTGCGATACCTTTTAGGAACATTTTGATTTTGCTAGTATTTTTTCAAACAGAAGTCTGGGGAGTGTTGTAGTAATGCATTTTAAGGGTGTGGGATAATTGTGGAAGGAATATAATACTTGGTCAGGCTGAGTTAACTGATCCAGGCCTTCTGAGTGAAGGTTATAGGTTTAATATGGAAGCTCACACAGTTACAAAATGTGTGAAAAATTATTTTCACTGTTTGTCTGGATCATTTATAAAAAGATAGCCTACTGGGAAGTAGTTTTTGGTGCATGATATATTTTGGCTGAAGGGATTTTAAGGCTCACAGAAATTTCAGTACTTATGTGTGATTGCTGTGTAAAACCCAATCCTATAAGACACAATCTTGTGACAGGGCACCAGCACATTTGAAATTATTGTTGTGACTCTTGTCCTTGAGCCACGCATTAGAGTTAGAGATTCTGCTGCTCAGGAGGATGAATACAATGCACTAGGTTTAAGTGGGATCTGGGGTAGCAAGGAACAGGTAGCAGCATTGAACTAACAGACAGAAGGGGAACATAGTGTTCATAATGGTCAACTTAGACATGACAGTTCTCATAATGGCATAACTTTTCATGGTCAGCAATGACAGTTCACATTGAGGAGTAAAAACTAAGATCATTAGATGGCAAAAAGAAAAATATTTAGCTATCTGTAAGGGATTATGATGGTTTAGTAAAGTGGCCCATGTGTATTGACAAAAAGATTCATGTTTTTACCATTACCAGTAGGTAGCTAGATTTCCAGTAACACCATTTGTTTCTCTTTTGTCAAGTTGGTCTTAAGTCCACTGAGTGAGGTGTTGGTTGATGTTGTATGATATTTTGCTTGTCTTCTGACAAGTAAATCTTGCTGAGGGTTCAGATGGCAAAGCTAGGCACTAGAGAACCAAAGAGGTCAGGCTATGGTGGCACATACCTTTAGTCCCAGCAATTCAGAGGATGAAGCAGGGAAATCAGGAGTTCAGAACCTATCTGGGTGGCAAGACATTGAATCAGTCTAAAAGAGAAACAGACAAAGCAATGGAAGGGGTTGCCCCCAACTTTAATCCTGGTGCTTGGGAAGAGGAAACAAAAGATTGGGAGTTCAAGGACACCTTGAATTTCACAAGATTGAAACAGTGGGAAAGGGAAACAGCATTCCAGTGCTTTTTCAAGCCTTTACTCCCAGCATTGGGAAGGTGGAGACAAGATTACAAGGTGGGTAGAGACAGGAAATAAGTCCATTGAATCTGATGATTTGTAGAGACAGGATCTCCTCCATTCAGTGTGAGGATTCAGAGAGATAAGGATGCTCTAGTGGCTGCTCTCCTTCCCTGATCACTCAGTTTTCACCCTCAATATCTGCTTCTGTACTTTTCTTAATAAGACTAACTAGGGTGGTGCTTCAGGTGACCAGAAAATTTTTCTTTGCCACTCTTATATTCTTTAAGGCCAGGATGACAGTTGACCTGGTTTACAGGCGTTATAGTTTCTTGTTTGGCTCCCTCCTTTGGAAGGTAGCTTGGTGCTTCTTGTACCATTAAAGCTATTCCCCATGGAGCAGTTTACCTTGTTTTGAGACAATTTCTCTGTGAATTTCAACTTTCCTAGATCTTAAACTCAAGAGTTACTCAGTCCATGCCTCCTGAGTACTGTGCTAAAAACTATCATTTACCTGATGAATCATACTTAACTCTGTTTTTATTTTTGTACTAGGTTCTCTGTAGTCATAAATAACCTGGAACTCACACTGGAGAGCAGGATTTTTGACAAATCATAGAGATATATGTGCCTCTCCATCCTGATACCTGAAACTAAAGAGATGTATACTACTCACAGCCCTGTATCATGTCTTGGCAATCACACAAAAGAACTGCACAGGCTACATATCACAAATTTGTGATCACCTGAATCTCTTGTTTTTTGACATTAAAAACTTACATTACACTAACTGAAAACTTTAATTTTAATGGATGAATATAACTCACCAAATACAACATCATAAAATACTTAAACAAAACATTGCTAGTAATGTAAATGAACCAGGTGTGAAATGCCATCTTTCCGCAGCACCATGATCAGCTTCACAGAATTCTGTCAGAACTCCAGAGAAAAACTAACAAAAAAGTTACTTCAATTATTTCTTGACATCTGGGTGGTGCTGGCACAAGCCTTCAATCCCAGTACTCAGGAGTGAGAACAAGCCTGGTGGTCAGAGTTACACAGCAGTCAATACTACAGAGTGAAACTCTTTATCAAAACAAAACCACCTGAAACAAACAAACACATAAAACTAATTGACTCACACATAAAAGAGGAATCCAAGTATCTGTTAGTTACACCTGATATTAAGCAAGATAACCAGCAGGGTCAGGTGGCATATTTCTTTATTCTCAACACACTAGAAAAGAGGTAGGTGAATATCTGTGGGTTTGAGGTCATCATTTTCTATAAAGGGAGTGCCACTGCAATCAGCCTAATTCTCAGACAAAAACACACTTTAAAGAAAGAAAATAAACAGGTTTATAAAGCAAACAGAGAAAATACAGATTGATATGGTCACATAAAGAAATTCGGAGCAGGGCAGGATGGCGTAAGCCATCATTACCAGCAGGTCCAATGCAACCGTAAAAAGACCTTTGGTATTTTTGGCCAGCTGATTCTACAAAGCATCTTGCAGAACAGCCAGTGTTACACAGAAAAATGATCATTCAAAAAATCGGTTTTTTCCATTAAAAACTATTTCACACAAATATATTTATATACATACACAGTGATAGTGAGTTTGTATATGCATACCGTAAACACTGTCCACACTCACCTCCTACCTCTCTACTACCCTAGTCCAAATTTCCAACCAATCTCTCTCTTATTTTCCTGTTTACTCATTTTTAGAAGCCACTGAGATTAGCCAGTGCCATGTGTGACACTGTGGCTTTGGAACTATGTGTTGGAATCTGGTGTGATCAACAAGGGAGTACACTTAAGGCATTGAGTCTTCTCCTAATATCCATCCATAGGCAACATTACAGAGGGAATCTGTATGACCCTGTCAGCCTGTCCTTTAGTAGACTGATTGTAGTTTAGTGTGAGTTTGGTGAATGTAAGTGCAGAAGCCTTTGGTTAGTGATTAAGCTATTAGTATGGGGTCTAGAGAAAGGCATATCTAAGCCATTTTTTAAAAATTTACAATAGAAACTGGTTTGCTTCACGTGTGAATTCCAGGTCCCTCTCCCTCTTCTATTTTAAAGTCCCCCCATTAATCCCCCAATCCTCAAATCCCCCAACCCACACTCATTTCTAGAGGGAGGCTGAGGCCCTTAATGGGGTTTACCCATAGTCTGTCATTACATATAAGGCATGGCATAGGCCCTCTCCCAAGGGTTCAGGATGAGAGAGCATCTCTCATTGTGGGGTTGGGCGCCCAAAGTCCATTTGTATGCCAGGGATAAATATTGATCTACTACCCAAGGCCCCATATATTGCCTAGGCCTCCTCACTGACCCCCACATTCAGGGGGTCTGGATCAGTCCCATGCTGAATTCCTAGCCCTCAGTCTTGGGTTCAAGAGCTTCCCCTTGTTCAGATCAGCTGATTATGTGGGTTAAACAAGCCCAGTCTTGACCCCTATGCTCATCAATCCTCACTCTCTGTCACTGGGTTCCTTGGAAACACTGAGCTTAACTCAAGCAATCTTACAAAGGGGCTGGCCACTGACTTCATTTTTGTTCCTTAGATTAGAAACCAGACTGCTTCTCATGTCAATCCCAGCTCCCTTTCCATCCCCTCCTCCCCTACCCCCAATAAACCCTCAAATCCCGACCAAACCCCTTACCCCACAGAGAGAGTAAGGGCCTCCATATATGATCTCCAATATCTGTCTTATCATCCAGGGCAGGGCCTAGGCCCTCCCCGAAGTGTCCAGGCTGAGAGAACATGCCTCTATGTGGAATGTGTTCCCAAAGTCCATTTGTTTGCCAGGGATAAATACTGATCTGCTACTCAAGGCCCCAAAGATAGATGAGGCCTCCTCATGGACATGCAAATTTAGGGCATCTGGATAAATCCCATGATGGTCCCTGATGTTCCCCTTGTTCAGGTCAGCTGTTTCTGTAGGTTTCACCAGCCCATTCTTGACCCCTTTGCTCATCACTCCTCCCTTTGCAACTGGGTTCCTGGAGTTTGTTCAGTGTTTAGCTGTGGTTGTCTGCTTCTGCTTCTGTAGATATCACATACCTAAATTAAATCAAGTATAGGTAAGCAATTTATATAGACCTATAAACCCTAATGAAATAGAAGCAGTCTTCAAAAATTTCCCAACCAAAAAAGCCCAGTCCCAGATGGTTTCAGTACAAAATTATACCAGACATTCAAAGAAGAGCTCCTGAAACTCTGCAAGTGCTACAAACCAATACTCCTCAAATGGTTCCACACAATAGAAGCAGAATGGTCATTGCCAAACTCTTTTTACTAGGATATAATTACCTTGGCACACAAGCCACGCAAAGCGCAACTAAGAAAGTGAACTACAGGCCAATATTCCTTATGAACACTGATGTAAATACACTCAACAATATATACTGGACAATCAAATTCAACAACACATCAGAAAAATTGTCACCGTGATCAACTAGGCTTCATCCCTGGGAGGAAGGGATGGTTAAACATATGAAAATCCATCAATGCAAGGCATCATATAAATAACCTGAAAAAGAAAAACCAAATGGTCATCTCAGTAGACGGTAAACAATCTGTCACAAAACCTAACACACCTTCATGATAAAAGACTTGGAGACATCAGGAATAACAGAAACACATGTAAACATTATAAAAACCATATAGACTAAACCTATAGCCAACATCAAACTAAATGGAGAGAAACTCAATGTGATTCCTCTAAAATCAGGAACAAGACAAGGCTGGCTATTCTCTCCATTTCTCTTCAATATTGTGCTCAAAGTATTAGTAGATCAATAAGACAACAAAATGAGATCAAGGGGCTAGAAATTGCAAAGGAAGAAGTCAAATTCCACTCTTTGCTGATGACATGATAGTTTACCTAAGTGACCCCAAAAACTCTACTAGGGAACTCCTACAGCAGATAACACCATAAGCAAAATGGCAGGTTAAAAGACTAGCTCAAGAGATCAGTAGCTCTACTAAATATAGAATTAATGGGCTGAGAAAGAAATCACCATTTACAGTAGCCCAAAACAACATAAACTATATTGGGGTAATGCTAACCAAACAAGTGAAAGACATCTATAGCAAGAACTTTGAGTATTTAAAGAAAGAAATTAAAAAGATACCAGAAATGGAAAGACCTCCCATGGTCCTCCTGAAACTGAGAAAGTTTCTGTAAGGCAAAGGTCACAGTCAGCCTGAAAAATGGATCCCACAGAATGGGAAAAGATCTTCGCCAACTCCACATCTGACAGAGGGCTGATTTACAAAATATA
The DNA here is from genome assembly GCF_017639785.1 of Mesocricetus auratus. Lineage (NCBI taxonomy): Eukaryota > Metazoa > Chordata > Mammalia > Rodentia > Cricetidae > Mesocricetus > Mesocricetus auratus. The sequence goes on along the minus strand of NW_024429214.1, from coordinate 12,275,695 downwards.
CAATTAACACAAGAAGCTAGCCACCAAAACACCAAACAATCCAATTAAAAAGAGGTGTATATAACTAAATAGAAAATTCTCAATAGAAAAATCTAAAATGGTTAAAAGCAACTTAAGAAAGTGCTTCACATCCTTAGCCATCTGG
>NW_024429214.1:9228715-9324351 GCF_017639785.1 Mesocricetus auratus | reverse complement strand
GCACTAGCCCCCCACATAGAGCACGTAGATATAGGTAAACATGCACATGCACAAAATAAAAATAAATAAATCTAAAAATTGGGCCAATTTCTAATGACTCAAAATACATACTTTGTGTGTGTTTGTTTAGGAAGGAGTTGGCATACGAGTAGTTGTGGTTGTCTACCGGTCTGGATATATATAAATCTTTCACCATCCCTTCTTAAAGTTATGAGGCTCAGGCCTAGGCATACTGATGAAGGTACAACCCCAGTCCTCTAAGTATGATGGTGACAGGGGTTTTGGGGCTCACAGAAGATCCATTTGTCCCACAAAAGAACAACCCAAGGAAACTTTCTGAAGGAAGACTGCCTGATGATAACATTGCAGAGTATGGAGATGGGACTGCCTAGGCATGGCAGTCCTGATGTGGAGAATGTCACTAGGGGTAACTAGTCTAAGAATGTTCTGTGTGAGGATAGTTGGGTCCCAGAGATTTTTTGCCTCCCAGCAAGATTGAGTGTATCTCCTAACTTGAAACCTTGTATTTGAACTCATTTCTTCCCTAATGCTTTTTAATTTTTGATGACTATCTTTATCTCCGTGTATCAAAGTCAATGTCATGGGGGAAGTCCTATGTATATGTCAATAAAGCACTGTTGGGCCAATAGGGAACCAAGATAGGTGGGACTAGGAGTCCAGGAGAACTCTGGAAAAGAGAAACACAGAGAGTCAAGATGTAATGCCATGGGGTAGGAAGCCCGGAAACCTCTCCAGTAAGAGAAATCCTTAGATTATCAATTATGGGATAAATACTTAAGTCAGAGCTAGACAGTAAGAAATAATCAAGGCCAACAGCTTCATAATTACTATAGTCTCCTGTGTGTTTATTTGGGACTGATGAAGCTCTAGAACCAGGCTGGCAGGAAGGCTTCTCTCAAGGAAAAGTTTTCTCTTTACAAATGGTGTCAAAGGACGTTATGACCTCAGTCTGTAATCCAGGATATGTGTTACGATGGGGAACATGTTTTGCTTTTGTTTCCACGGGAGAAGAGAACCTTTGGGTCCCATCTAAATTAATTAAAATTCGATCAGAACAGAAAACGTCTCAGGAGGAGGAAAGATGACTGCTCATCTATAAGGTATGCTTTGTATAAGGAGATCTCATCAAAGTAAAGAGAATTGTTCTGTTTGTGTCTTTACAGGAAAAATTAGTTCTGAACAATGAAAAAATACTAGGTGTATGGATACCTAAAGAAGAAAGGATAGCTACCCAAAGGACCACCAAACATGCAATAATACAACGTGTTATCAATCTCTCTATTTTGTTATTGTAATTTCTATTCCTTCGCTTCTTAATATGCCTGAGTCCCAATTCATCTAATTAACGCTGGCTTTAGAGTTGGATTGGCTCTCCTGCTTTAATCCCAAGAATAATGTTAAAATGCAATTCAGACTTTCTGTATTATATCTTCCTTAGGGTCGCCTTTCCCAGTATTCATACACAGAAAAGTTAAAAATTTCTGTGCTAACATCAATATTTCAGTTTTCCAGAGATAAAGGTATTTCTTGACAGCGATCTTCAACTGCTTCAGAAAGAGAATGTGGATTCACTTCCCGGATTCCTCCTGATTCGACTGGACACATCAAAACTGCCACACATCATCGACTCCACCTGACAAGCACCATCCTGAAACCAGCTTGGAACTACATCACTTGACACATCTTCCGACCAAGGAACTGACACGGTGCTTTGATCAGAGCTTCAGATCAAAATTAGAACTCTAATCCAGTAATTCAGTCAAGCTTCTCCTGCCAAACAGAGACTAATTGACCTAATTAAGACTCACGTTACTCTAACAATTTCTTCCCATGGGTCCGCATGATTGTCATTGTCCCATTTCAGCAGGAAGTAAATTTGAGAATTCCATGTCCCTTCTTTCTACTATTGATATTAGAGGATAGTTTACACCTGTTAGTGTTAATTTACAATTATTTTAGTGTTGGGATTGGAAGGAGGTGTTCAGACTTAGGCATCCCTTTCAGATTAAGTTTAGAATTTAGGTGGAATGGATATGTTTAGCTTAGGATAAGTAGATTATAACTTAATTATCACCCTCTATGTTTAAAGAGAAGCTTTTTCTTTGAGAGAAGCCAGCCTGGTTCTTGAGCCGCATCAGTCCCAAATAAACACACAGGAGGCTATATTCATTATGAAGCTGTTGGCCTTGCTTGTTTCTTACTGGCTAGCTCTGACTTAAGTAATTACCCCATAATTGTTAATCTAAGTATTTCTTATCGGAGAATAGTTCCGGGCTTCCTACCCCATGGCAGTTACATCTTACCCTCTTGTGTTTCTCCTACCCAGAGTCCTTCTGGACTCCTAGTCCCTCCTATCTAGATTCCCTATTGGCCAGACAGTGCTTTATTGACAAATGCACAGGACTTCCCCAACATGTATGTATATATGTTGTATATGTTTGAGTTTGTATCAAATTTAAATCTTCTATTTAGACTAAAAGGGGAATTGCAGGAGTGAACACAAGTAAGCTATCCACTCTGAGGGCAGGAACAAGTAAATTAGCACAGGTAGATATAAAAGGAAGTGAAAGGAAAAGGACTCTCCCTTTTCTCCTGGAAGCCAGCCACGCTACTAATTCCTGGTTTGTGCGACTCTCTCTCTCTGGCAAATAAATATATTGTTTTTCATATAGCATTGAATATCTTTAATAGGAGATTGTGGGGATCACTGGAGCCTGGCAGCTGTGAACCTCACTCTGTTCAGTGAGTGACCTAGTGATAAATTAGGACACCCACTCTCCTCCAGTCTTTGCATGTGCACAAGGGCAGCACACTCACAATAAACACAACACAGAGTGTTTTAAAATTTCTAGTTTGCTGTTTACAGATATTTAAGAAGGTTTTGTTTTATAAGTGAGGATTGGAAGGGGTGCTGTAAAATGCCATTTCCTGAATATCACATGTCTGCAATGATGGAGTCACAGCAACTATGTTTTACCTGAAGGAGAGCTATGAAAGATGAAGTCAGCCAATATTACAGCATACATAGGGTAGATAATCTCTGGGCTCTACCACACACCAAGGAGCTACTAACAATGGATGTTTTCCAGGGTATGGAGCAGTAGTTGTTCCTTGAAAATGTGGCCACTATTAGGTGTTCCATGCTCCAATGTATCTTCCCTAACTGATGCATAGATGAAAAGCACTAGACTTAGCAGGTTATGAGCCTCCAAAAGAAGACATTCTGTTTGTATGGGTATGATGGGATATATAAATACTTCATGATACACTATAGTCAAAGCATTAGAAGTACAGACTAGAGAAAAGCTGTGGGGCACTGCATAGAACTAGGTTAAATCACTTGTAACTGCAACCTAGTGGAATAATACTGAATTACTTGACAGAAACTTTAAAGCTTATGAGCCTGGAAAGATGTATTCTGAACCAAGAAAGCCAACTCCTACCCAGATTATTATACTGAGCAAGACTGTATGTTAAATTGAAGGAGAAATAAAATTTTTCTGTGATAACCCATTATAGAAAATTATGACCACTTAGCAATTTCTACAGAGGGTGCTAGGATTGCTGCTTCTACTTCATAGGGTGACATTGGATCTCTTTAATTATTTATACATCTGGATTTAGGTTTATATATATATATATATACATATATATGTGTGTGTGTATGTATGTGTGTGCATGGATATGTATGTATATCTATGTGTATGCATATTATATATAATGTATTTTAGATTTTCCAGCTTGGTGGAATATAGATTTCAAAGGATTTCTTTATGATTCTCTGAATTTCCTCAGCATTTGTGGTAATATCCTTATTTATCTCTATTTCTCATTTATCTTTATGTTTTCCCATCCCCTCTCCATCTGCTTTATTTGTCTAGGGGCTTGTCAATGTTGCTAATCTTAAAAAACTCAACTTTTTGTTTCATTGACTCTTTGTTGGTTTTGAAATGTTTCTATTCTATTACTTTCAACCTAGATTTTTATTATCTCATCTAATATAATTTTGCGGCTGTTACTTGTTCTTTTTTCTAAGAGTTTCACGGTCACCTGTTTCACAAATTCCTCTTCCCAAGGCTCAGGGATCATGATGGTATCGGGATGGAAAGACTATGGGAACAATAGGCAGTAGACAAATAGAAAAAAATGGAGTTCTATGGACACAACGGAACAAATGCACTTATGAATGCAAGTGATGATGACAGTATGTGCAAGCCCTAAATGAAAGTTCAAATCAGACCAACCCCAGCATGGAAAGGGACAGTGGATATGAAATACCTCCACTAGCCAAGGAGCTGTTGGCAACTGATAAGTGCTCAGAGAAGGGGGGTGTAGCTTTACTTGACAGTTTTCTCCCCTGGGCAACTCAACAATGACCCAGTGGAAGACCACACATCCAAGAATACATAGAGAGCATAAATTGGACTTGATAGCTAAAAAAAAGAGCACACAGAGTTTAGGGAGATTGGAGGTGGATCTAGATTTAAGGAAGGGTGAATTCAATCAAAACACACTGTACAAAATTTAAAAAAACTATTTTAAAAATAATAATACAAAACAATTGACAAACAATGGTGATAAGAATGTATAGGGAGAGGAATTCTTGTTTGCTGCTGATGGGCTTGCAGAATGGTACAGTCACTGTGGAAATCAGCCTTAGGCATGAAGGCAACTGCAAGTTTTTTATTCTTCCTCCCCAGCCATGGTGGTCTGAATGAGAATGGCCCCCATAAGTAACTATGAAATACAATGAAACAAAATATAATAAGATAAACCAAACGCTAACATGTCAGAATGCTTGTGAGGACTCCATTTCCTCCTATTCATCTACTGCCTTTGGTTCATATAGTCTTCCCACCCCATACCAATAAGTTCATGTTTGAATGCTTGGTCCCCAGTTGGTTTAACTGTTTGGGAAGGGTTAGGAGATAAGGCCTTGTGGGAGGCGGTGTGTCACTGGGGAGGCTTGAGGTTTCCAAAAACTTGTGCCATTCCCAGTTAGCACTCTTTCTGCTTCATGCCTATGGATCAAGCTGTAAACTCTCAAGTCAGGCGTGGTGATGCATGCCTTTAGTCCGAGCACTCGGGATGCAGAGGCAAGCAGATCACTGTGAGTTTGAGGCAAGCCTGGTCTACAAGACCTAGTTTCAGGATAGCCTCTAAAGCCATAGAGAAACCCTTTCTGGAAAAACAAATAAAAAGTAAACTCTCAGCTACTGCTCGATGTTACACTTGCTTGCCTCCTGCTGACATATTCCCTGCTGTGGTGATCATGGACTCATGGACTCTAAGCACCTAGAACCATGAAGCCCAGATTAAATGCTTTTATTTATGAGTTGCCTTGGTCATGATATCTCTTCACAGCAATAGAAAAGTAACTAGTATACTAGTTGTCTCTTTCAAGTAAGTTTTCATATAGTTGTTTTGTGAAATAGGATCTTATGTAATCTAGGCATCAAACTTACTATAGTAGCAGAGAATATCCTTGAACTTCTGATTCACCTGCCTCTCCCTAAGTATTGAGAGTACAAGCATGCACTGCTGTATCAGTTTATATGGTGGAGGGGACCAGTGAAGCTCTTAACAAACTGAGCTAAAGTACATCCCTGGGACTAAAGGACTGGACATGTAGCTCTGTAGTGTAGCACTTGTTGAAAGAGACAGAGAAGGACAGAGAGACAGACAGAGAGAGAGCTCTGTAATCAATATCTTAAACAAAAATTTAAATAGCCTTAATGTGAACACCTGCGACATAGAACAAATCACTTCCAGAGCAGTATTCCTCACACAGTAGTCAGACAAACCTAATCACTTGTGCTGTGTTGGGAAGAATTCTGTGCAAAGGGAGATAGTTTCCTGTTATAGGGACATGGAGAAAACTAAGTAGTAGCTGAGTTTTTACACAGGGCCTAGATCTGCTGTGGAGTGAGGGAAAGAGAGATCCCTCAGAGTGTGGAGGCGCTACCAATGCCAGGGATTCTCAACGTATTGGGTTGCAAATCCTTTGGGGGTCACAGATGTTGCTTAAGACCATCAGAAATATCAGAAATTTACATAAGATTCCTAGCAGTAGTAAACTTACTGTTATGAACTGGCAAGGAAGATCATTTTATCATTTTATTGTTGGGGATCACCTCAACATGAGGAATTTTATCAAACAGTCATCGCATTAGGAAAGTTGAGAATCACTGAGCTATGCAGACAGTTCAAGTATTTGCTTTTCTTAAATTTCATGAAAAGTTGCTTAATTTCAACCTGGCAGTGGTGGCACACATCTTTAATCCCAGCACTTGGGAGATAGAGGCAGGTGGATCTTGGTGAGTTCAAGGTCAGCTTGGTCCACAGAATGAGTTCCAGGACAGCCAGGACTACAACAGAGAAACCCTGTCTTGAAAACCAAAGAAATAAAGAAAGAGGGGGGAGGAGAAAGAGGGAGGGAGAGAAAAGACAGAAAGAGAGCATACTTACCTTCTTTGTTTCCAGTTTTAGAAAATAATTGCTTTGGCATCCATCTGTAGTAATTCTTTGAAAGGTCCCTTCTCTTGGTTACATGTCCTTTCCATGTCACTTAGTTTTTTAAAGCTCTACCAAATCTGCCTGACTACCTCACAAAATGCACATGGCCAGTGCCTGACAGGTCCATAGATAATCCATCAGGTGCCAAAACAGTAGTCACCAGATCCTGTCTTGCATCTGGAAGCAGGAATGAGAGGAGGAGTGGCATGTCCTTCACAGGTGAATGATTTTGCAACTTTACTGTAAGTAAAACAAATATGTCCCTATCTCTGTGTGGTGTCATCAATTGCCTTCAGTGTGAACCTAAGTTATGAGAAATGGGCTGGGCATGGTCATGTACACCTTTAATCCCAGCACTCACTTTTAGTCCCAGCATTGGAAGAGTCAGGTAGATTTCTGAGTTCAAGGCCAGCCTGGTCTACAGAGTGAGTTGCAGAATGGGTAGTGTTAAATAGAGAGCCCTGTCTCAAATAAATAAATAAATAAATGAATAAGTAAATAAATAAATAAATGGTGGGGGATGTGCTTTTGTATGCCATGAATATATGTTTTTCTTATTGGTTGATGATTAAAGCTGTTTTGACCAATGGACACGCAGGGTTTAGCCAGGCAGGAAGAGGCAGGGCTACCAGACTAGGAGAATTCTGGGAAGCAGAATGCAGAGAGTGAGTCATAATGGAGCAAGAGAGCCAGCATCACGAGTAAGCCAAGACAATGTGGAGATACACAGATTAATAGAAATAGGTTAATAATTAAGAGAGAGCTAATATGAGGCCTTAGCCATTGGCCAAACAGTTTATAATTAATATAAACATCTGTGTGTTTATTTGGGACTAAATGTTTACAACAAAAAGAAATAGCCTTATGTATGTGTAGAGCAGGAAATGTTCCTCTTGGAAACCGGTGCTTTCTGGTTCTGACTCATAGCTTATGTTCTCTTAAGAGACTGTTTTCAGCAATACCTCCCTGGAGTAGCTCCATTCCCCACCCTTAAAACACGAGATTCTCCTTGAAATAATGACCTCACTGCCATCTCCAAAAGGACCATGCAACACACACAGCAGGCCACCTCTAAGATGATGATGTCTCACACACACAGTGTGCCATCACTACACTTAAACTAAGGAGTTAATAATTTGCGTGTTTGAGAAGTCAAACAGCAAACAGAAATTAAACTTCTTGTTTGTTTGTCTGTTTGGGTTTTTTGTTGTTGCTTACTGAGACAGGGAGACAGGATTTCTTAGTGCATCCCTGGCTGTCCTGGAACACACTCTGTGGACAAAGTTGGCCTTGAACTCACCAAGATCCACCAATCAAACACCCAGAGAACCTTAAACCTTAAAGAGACAAAAGCAGCCGATCTACCAGCTGAGAATTTGTCTGCCCCCAAGTCTGAGCGGGGCCGTGTTAAGTAAATGCTAGCTTACCATCTCTACCAACATCCAGTTTTGTCATCCAACATTACGAAATCAATATGGAATTCCAGCAATAAGAAATGAACAAAGATTGGAGCTGAAGACCTTAAGTGCTTGCTTTTTGCTCGTTGACCATTTACATTAGAACTATCTGCATTAGCTATGCAGCATGGGGTTTTAATATTTTTACCTAAAGATGTCTCTTTTTGGTAATGACAAACGTGTTTTTTTTAAAAAAAGGTCTAGTTTTTCTCAATACACCTTTAATGGTTTTTTAAATTGTTTCATATCTGGTCAAGTTCAGATTTTTTATTACTTTAATTTTTAAATACTTTGCTTCACCTGTCAATCACAGTTTTCTCTCCCTCCTCTCCTCCCACACACCCCTACCATCCCTGCCAGGCTCTCCTCCTATTCCCACTTCCTTCCACATAGGGAATATCCAGAGTCTGACATTTCACTCAGGGCAGGGTCCAGGCCCTCCCCTATGAGTCCAGACTAAGAGAGCATCCCTATTTGTGCTATGGACACGTGAAGTCTGTTTGTATGCCAGGGATAAACACTGATCTACTGCCCATGGCCCCATAGGTTGCCCAGGCCTTCTCACTGACTCTCACACTGAGGGGGCCTGGATCAGTCCCATTTTGCTTCTCTTTATAAAATTAAGGCACTGTTCCTTTAAATGATAAAATTGTACACTCTTATTATAGCAAACTCAGAAAGAGACTCAGCTGCTCCTATTACCCCAAAATAGAACAATTGCTTCTTGGTGTATGTCCTTCCTATATTTTCTCTCTGACAGTCCATTTTTAGATCTATTTCCCTAGTTGACATTTTTGCATGCATCAAGCTATATAACTTTATGTGTATTTTCACATTACAGTTAATTATAAATAGCTCATATACAGAGTATGATGATCGATACTGTGTGTCCTTGACCAATACTCTCACACTAATTATTATGGTGTTGGTGGTGACAATGACAGTAATAATGCTAGTAGTGATGGTGATGATGACAATGAAAATGGTGGTGATAATGGATCTTGTGATTAGGATGGTGTTGACAATGTGGCAATGATGATGGTGATGGTGGTGATGATGATGATGATGAGTGGCGGTTGATGATGACAGTGATAATGGTGGTGATGATGTTAAGATGATAATGGGGGTGTTGATGACAGAATGAGAATAGCATGTAAGTTGCCTTCTAGGAACAGTGTTATGTCTGATCGCCAGTCATTATCCTCAGACATGGAATGAATTGTTTCAATAAGTTCACCAATCTGATGGTCAAGTCTTTGAGTTCTATTAATTGAGTCATCAGACTTGGAATAAGTTGCTTCTGACAGCATGATAATGTTCTCCTGAATGGATTCTATTTTGGCCAGGAGGGAAGTAGATTTAGGTTCTAAGTTATCTGCTGGCAGTGGTGGCACACACCTTTAATCCCAGCACTCGGGAGGCAGAGGCAGGCAGATCTCTGGGAGTTCAGGGCCAGGCTGGACCAACAGCCTACAAAACAATACAGACAAACCCTGTCTCATAAAAAACCAAAAAGAATTGTTGAAATTTTGGAAATATTCCAGATCAGTAGAATTACAGGTAATTGATTCAGATTCTAGGAGAACTCTAATGTATGTACTCATGCTGAATTGGACTCAATGATTATGGTCTTTCATTGATGTATGCTTTGTATCTCAGATAGGAGCTAGATTTTTATCTTATTTTTATAGATGAATTTAATCAGGGACAAATCATTTAATTTTTGCTTTATTTTCATTTGTTTCACTTACTCACATGTTCCCTTGAGCTTGAGTTTGTAACCCACTGTGATGAATCCTTCTTCCTTACAACCTGGGTAGTGGTGAGCTTCAGATAACAAAGGAAGGTGCGGACTTCAGAAAGTGAATGTTCAGCCTCTTCCATGAAGTCATTCCAGTCTATGATTCGTCTGAGTCACATTTATGATAATGGGGTAACTGGTACAATTTCAATGGCTATAATAGCTCTTCATTTACAGCTGCCTAAGGATTACTTAAAGCCCTACTGCTCCATGCATTAAGGTGAGGCTGTGGGGAAGAGAGATTGGCCATGGGAATGCTTGTCTTTGCAGGGGGCAGACACTTCACATGTCACCAACACATGTAAGAGAAGTTGAGGCTATTCTGAAAGCAGCAAAGGTAAATACAAAGACATGAAACACACTAGGTTCCAGAGTGTCTTACATCGTTAAAGCTCACAGTTTCAAAACACTACAGTCAATAGAATACTCAATTTACACAAGAGCCCAAGAGGAAAATTAACTGAATTAGGATTGCTGAAATGTCACTGTCATTCATCTGCAAGACTCTCTGTCTTGCTAAACCATTATTTAGAGATTCTTACACAGGTACCCAAACTCTCATGAATTGGAAGCAGATGATCGCCATCCAAGTAAAGTCAGGGTTAGTCGAGGAAATAGGCAAGAATTCTGATTGAGAACAGAGTGCATATTATAGGTTCAAATCAGCCTACAAATAATTGTCTCAGATATTTGAATACTTGGTGTTCAGTGGTTGCTGCCATTTGAAGGGTTTCATAGGGCTTTTTTCACAGGATTTTTTTCTGAGGCTTTGTGCTGGACATCACTTACCAAATTTTGATCCACTCCTAAGATGTGTTTTGAAAATATTTTTGTGAAATTACTTTTTCCCATAGGAATTTGCCAAGATGTCTTTCTTGTTATCAGCTGTTTATTAATGTGCCCCAACAGCAACGAATATTGTGAAACACAGGGCTGCTTTACTAATGACTGAGGGGACAGACTTAGACTGGCACCTAGCTTTATACTACTCCACAACCCATGTACTTTTAATGACACAACATAATGCAATCATGAGTGATTGAATTATTGGGCCCTCCCTGACCTGAACAAGTATTTTTTTTCTTTTCCACTGGTTACTTTATGTATGAATGCATTGGATGCATCATAAATATATATTAATTGGTGTATGCATTCCAAACTGTAAAGATTTTTAATATATACTATAAACAGTCAATGATTTAAAAGTATTTCTTCGATTAAAATCAATTGACCTTCCCTTAGATTATCAGGGGAGGAGGCAAGGTCAAGGTCGATTAAAGCACACTTAGGGATTGAGACACAATTCTAGGACCCGCTTTTCTTTTTCAGCTTATTTCTTCTGTTCTGTAAGTAACAACCAGTAATTATGGCAATTACTCTAGGAGATTTTTTCATGCACAGAAACTACCAGACATAAAGTTCTTGAATGCCTTGGAGTCCAATCAGAAGCACATTTCCAATTTATGAAAATCATCTTGTATGCAACACATAACAGAGAATCACGCTACCATCCCATGAACAACACTAAAATATATTTCACATTATGCATATCTTAGTGGTCGTTTGTAAATAGAATGGAATCAAGAAAATACAGATAGACACTGCCAGAATTTCTCCATAACAAAACTTTTGGACACATATGTAACATAAATAATAAAAACACAAGACAGATATTGGGATTAAAGCTGAAAATCAGAGAAGAATTGTGTCAAGGCGTCAGAGAATTCTCACCTCAGTCAATGGTCAAATGGAAGGGGTGATCCAATGATTCTATACTGTTCCCAATTTCACTGCTCCTCAGACTGATGCAGACTGTCCTGAGCACCTAAATTCTCCTGCCATGTATTCCTTTCCAGTGCTGGGATTGAAGGTGTAGGATCCCAAGTGCAGAGATTACCTTTGTGTGAGCTCTGTTTCATTTCCAAAGGATCAAAGCTTGTAGCTCAGGGTGGCCTTGATCTTACAGAATTCTATCTGCCCAGAGGAAAATTCCTTCAAATCCCCACATTCCTAAGTATCCTAAAGTGGCCAAAAGTCTTTACCATTTGTATTCTTCAATATCTCTCACTGTAGTTCTGGATTTGATCAATTTCGTCTTTTACTTTTACTCATTTATACAATATGTGTTCATCCTTGGATCATTTTACTAGACGGTAATCTTTTTTACAGTCTACGTGCAGGTTTATTATACCATGCCTCATGAATAATTAATAATAGTTGGATAAACTGTACCAAAGTTTTTTTTTACACAGGATGTCATTTATCTGGATGTAAAGAAAGAATGAATTAAACAGCTTTGGAGAACTTCACCATATGATGTGAATTAAAAATGGGAAGGAGAATCAATAAATCAGAAATTAGGAAATGTTTGTTTGTTAATACCAGGTATTTGCTGTACATCTTGATATTACACTCAAAGAAATTGTGCTGACTCATACTTTCCCTAGTTTTGTAAGGGCAGACATCAGTCCTGACACCTAAATGATTTGCTTTGGTAAAAACAGCAGTAAAACACAAAATTTCCTTCATTGTCTATCATCATGTGTTGTGTCCGTTATACAATTCTGGGTTTTGCAGGAAGACACTCTATCCCTGTGCTGTATTCAAGCAGTATCTTTTTTGGCAGATATAGCCATGTCAGAAGCCCGAATGAGGCATTTACTTCTCTAAGTGGGTTTTGCCTTTCTTTGTGATGTGAAGAACTATAGGTTTAGGCCACAAAGGCTTTATGGCTATCAATCCATTATAATTGTTTTACTCATTCAACTTTGTTAGTGGCAGTTAAATCTTGAATCTAATCATGCATTCTTCTTTTTCAGATTTGGAAATAGAAAAATAGTGGATAGAGTCCTTGAAAAAGAAAACTTGATGAGGGATGTATGCAAATGGGCATTGATTTTTTTCTATTTGCTTTTAACTGTAATCTACTGTACATTTGAATGTGTATTCTGCATATAACCATTTGTATGCATGTACACTTTATAATGATCATTTCTCAAACATTTTCTATGCTGATATATTATTTATGATTTGTTAAATACTGTCACAAGCCATGCAAGCCAAGTACAAACCTTTAATCTAAGCAGGCAGAAACTAGCAGGTGGTGGTACACACCTTTAATCCTAGGGCTCAACATTAAGAGGTAGACAGATCTCTCTGAGATCAAGTACCCCTGGGGATGCACAAAACTGAATAAGTGTAATAGAGTAACAGATCCAGTGCATTTAATCCCAGCACTAGAGAGATATAAAGATTAGTATTCATTAGGGGCATGCATTCTCAGTCCATTGGAAAATAGCTACTCACTAGCCCTGACATACACATCACATATCTCATAGCCAGCAGCTTTAGTCCCTGATTTTCAGATTAAACTCAAATATCTCTCTCTTGGTTTTTAATTAATTCTTCTTATATTTTCACTTTGAAGCCTGTGTACCATTCCCAGCTGTTCTGACTCTAGACAGGAACCCTAGCAAGAAGAACCCTCCCCAATTGCTGTTCCTGTATTACTCTAAAATGTTACTATCTCTTGGTTGAAACACTGAATATAAAATAATCAAACATAGAAAGACACTCAGTTACTTTGTTGAGATAAAATCATCTGTAACACTATTTAACACCTTGTTCCCTCTGAACAATACAAGATGTCATCTTGATACCTGCCTCTAAGAACAGTGATAGTGGAAATGCTCCATTTTTAGCAGGAACACCTAAGTAATGATTTAGGTGGTAACCCATTCGATTTTGAGTTATGCACACTCCCATTTGTGAAGATGCTATTGATTTCAATGCATGTGATGGATGATATTTTCTTTAAATCTTGCTAAAATATTGTAACTGTGTTCTTATTTGATAAAAGTTCTGTTACATATAATTTGACTATGTTAAAGTTAAGACCTTTCTTTTTGTTTAGATAGAAAAGAGGAGATGATGGTGGAAGTCCTATGTATATGTCAATAAAGCACTGTTGGGCCAATAGGGAACCAAGATAGGTGGGACTAGGAGTCTAGGAGAACTCTGGAAAAGAGAAACACAAAGAGTTAAGATGTAATGCCATGGGGTAGGAAGCCCGGAAACCTCTCCAGTAAGAGAAATCCTTAGATTATCAATTATGGGATAAATACTTAAGTCAGAGCAAGACAGTAAGAAACAATCAAGGCCAACATCTTCATAATTAATATAGTCTCCTGTGTGTTTATTTGCAGCTATAGAAACAGGCTGGCTGGAAGGCTTCTCTCAAGGAAAATTTTTCTCTTTACAAATGTTGTCAAAAGGATGTTATGACCTCAGTCTTGAATTCAGGATATGTGTTACGATGGGGAAGGGATTTTGCTTTTGTTTCCACGGGAGAAGAGAACCTTTGGGTCCCATCTAAATTAATTAAGATTCGATCAGAACAGAAAATGTCTCAGGAGGAGGAAAGATGACTGCTCATCTATAAGGTATGCTATGTATAAGGAGACCTCATCAAAGTAAAGAGAATTGTTCTGTTTGTGTCTTTACAGGAAAAATTAGTTCTGAACAATGAAAAAATACTAGGTATATGGATACTTAAAGAAGAAAGGATAGCTACCCAAAAGAACACCAAACATGCAATAATATAACATATTATCAATCTCTCTATTTTGTTATTGTAATTTCTATTCCTTGCTTCTTAAATGCCTGAGTCCCAATTCATCTAATTAACGCTGGCTTTAGAGTTGGATTGGCTCTCCTGCTTTAATCCCAAGAATATTGTTAAAATGCAATTCAGACTTTCTGTATTATATCAAAGAGCCATTTATATAAGACAGAAAAAATAGGGACTGTCATGTGTGTATATTTGATTCTTTTCTAAAACTGTAACCTCCTTCATGTGTATTATCTTCCTTAGGGTTGACTTTCCCAGTATTCATACACAGAAATTTAGAAATTTCTGTGCTAACATCAATATTTCAGTTTTCCAGAGATAAAGGGATTTCTTGACAGCGATCTTCAACTGCTTCAGAAAGAGAATGTGGATTCAATTCCCCGAGTCCTCCTGATTCGACGGGATATATCAAAAGTGCCACACAACATCGACTCCACCTGACAAGCACCATGCTGAAACCAGCTGGGAACAACATCACTTGACACATCTTCAGACCAAGGAACTGATACAGTGCTTTGATCAGAACTTCAGATCAAAATTAGAACTCTAATCCAGAACTTCAGTCAAGCTTCTCCTGCCAAACAGAGACTAACTGACCTACTTAAGACTCATGTTACTCTAACAATTTCTTCCTATGGGTCCACATGATTGTCATCGTCCCACTTCTGCAGGAAATAAATTTGAGAATTCCATGTCCCTTCTCCATACTGTTGATATTATAGGATAGTTTTCACCTGTTACTGTAATTTACAATTATTTTAGTGTTGGGATTGGAAGGAGGTGTTCAGACTTAGGCATCCCTTTCAGATAAGTTTAGAATTTAGGTGGAATGGATATGTTTAGCTTAGGATAAGTAGATTATAACTTAATTATCACCCTCTGTGTGTAAAGAGAAGCTTTTTCTTTGAGAGAAGACTTCCTGCCAGCCTGGTTCTAGAGCCGCATCAGTCACAAATAAACACACAGGAGGCTATATTAATTATGAAGCTGTTGGCCTTGCTTGTTTCTTACTGGCTAGCTCTGACTTAAGTATTTATCCCATAATTGTTAATCTAAGTATTTCTCTTACCAGAGAATAGTCCTGGGCTTCCTACCCCATGGCGTTACATCTTGACTCTTTTGTGTTTCTCCTTCCCAGAGTAGTCCTGGACTCCTAGACCCACCTATATAGATTCCTATTGGCCCAACAGTGCTTTATTGACATAAGATTTAACCAACATCTCCTGTTTTCTGTTTAAACAAAAAGAAAAGTCTTAACTTTAACACAGTCAAATTGTATATTACAGAACAGTTATCAAATAAGAATATAGTTACAATATTTTAGCAAGATTTAAAGAAAATATCATCAATCCCATCCTTGTGAGTCCAAAGTTCTATGTAGCTTATCTTTTATCATAACTAAGGAAAACTATAATTATAACTATCTGTCTTTAACTCCATCAAAGACCACAGAAGGATAAAATGTAAACAATAGGATTGACAGTGACATCTTACTGCATGAAGAGTTACCCGAAGTTCCTCTGTAACGTTGTGGCATCCATTTTCATCCCATAGGCCACAATGTGTCTGGAACACTTCTCAGCAAATAGGAAATTTTAAACTGTCCATCTGCGTTGGCAGTCTTCTAGTCATTTTTCTTTGTCCTGCAGAAAGTCTCGTAGACTCTTCCATGAAGCAGGAACCCTGTAAGACTGAGTTCAGCAGTCACTTTCCTGTGGATCCTGTATGTCCAGATTATACAACAACAGTCAAGCAGTCCAGGCAAGAGCAGTTTCTTACCCAAATGGCTAATCTTGCCATGTTGAAAGCAAACTCCATAACAAGTTTCTTTGATGCCCATCTTCCTCTCAGACATAATTGGTGCTGCCAGGAGCAGACATTTCTCATTGTCAAGAAAAACCCTAAACCATTTTAAATGCCATTTTCTGAAGGTTTTTGAAATGTTTGAAGATTGTCTATTTATCTTAAATATATTTCTGTATATCTAGAAAACCTAACTTACCAACTACAAATTCTAAGTAACTATCTATAGTTTGTATTCAATTATGCATTACGTTTTAAAAGATCAGTATAAGCACAATACTTAATCACGAGGAGAAATATACACATCACAAAATTGACCTTGAATTTGTATCAATAAATGAAAAACCATACCCATATCATAATTCCCCTTTTTACCATTAAAAAGAGATTGATTGTGATCATTAACCAATTATAAACAATTCTATTTAAATGAAAACAAAGGTTTATAAACAAGATGGGAATTAGGACGTTGCTCATTCCAAACTGCTTCATGCTGGAAGGGGGTGCTGTTTATACCATGGGGATCCTGACAAAACTCAGAAACCTGTATAAGTCCTTATTTTTGGGGTTTGTAGGACTGCATCATTTTAGCTGTTTTAGTTGTTGGAACACCTGGTCCACTGCTTTCGGGGGTCTTGGTTCATCAAACCACAGAAGCCTGGAAGGAATCCTCAGCTTTTCATTTTCTGTAGAAACATAAACGAAAACTCCTTTTCCAAGTAACATATCCTTATACTTAAATTTTGAAGTCAAGACATTTTCAAAGGTATAAGTTGAATTAATTCAGCAGCATTAATAATCAAGTGTACTTTAGTAGTTATTCCTTCCTTAGCAATGAAAAGACTGAGAAACACAATAGCATACAATATCCAGACTCTCTGTGTTTTTTCCATCTTTACGTGGCTTATTTATTTATTTATTATTACTTTATTTATTTTACTTTTATTTATTTTTCTATGAGACAGGATTTCTCTTTGGAAATCTGCCTGCCTCTGCCTCTGGAGTATATCCTATCGGCATGTGCCACCACAACGCCGGCATTTGTATGTATTTACCACTTTGTCGTTTCGTTTTGTCTCTCAATCTTACATATATTTTTAAACACACTGTAAACCTTTAGAGGTTTTGTTTATCTAAGTTTGACTTTACTGTAAATATTTGTGTTTTTTTGGCCACGTGTCTTATCTGTAAAACCGTGGCTGTTTTAAACTGCCTTTTTTTTTCAAGATTGCAGGCATAAGCATGATTCCAGTTTACCGCCTCAGTCCATGCTGACATCCAACAAATGCTGCCATTTCCAGCTGTACGTACACACCTTTCAATCGTTAGCAGAGTCTCTTAAAACAACCTTGCTGGGTTTTTTGTTTTTTTCTTTTTATGCCGAATCAGGAAGACTCCAGTAAGCGAGCCACGTGAATCTTGGTTTGTGTCTAACAAAATACCTGAGAAAAATGCTGCTATCAAAAATCTGTGCTTTTCTCCTTTCTTCTGTTTCTAAAATTCCCTTAAAGCTTTTGTCATTCTATGTGGAAATCCAATCCCGCTCTGACCCCATTCTGTAAAGAGAAGCTTTTTCCTTGAGAGGAGCCTTACAGCCAGCCTGGTTCTAGAGCCGCATCAGTTCCAAATAAACACACAGGAAGCTATATTCATTATGAAGCTGTTGGCCTTGCTTGTTTCTTACTGGCTAGCTCTGACTTAAGTAATTACCCCATAATTGTTAATCTAAGTATTTCTCTTATCAGAGAATAGTTCCAGGCTTCCTACCCCAAGGCAGTTACATCTTGCCCTCTTGTGTTTCTCCTACCCAGAGTCCTTCTGGACTCCTAGTCCCTCCTATCTAGATTCCCTATTGGCCAGACAGTGCTTTATTGACAAATGCACAGGACTTCCCCAACATGTATGTATATATGTTGTATATGTTTGAGTTTGTATCAAATTTAAATCTTCTATTTAGACTAAAAGGGGAATTGCAGGAGTGAACACGACAAAGCTAACCACCCTGAGGGCGGGAACAAGTAAATTAGCACAGGTAGATATAAAAGGAAGTAAAAGGAAAAGGACTCTCCCTTTTCTCCTGGAAGCCAGACATGCTTCAAATTCCTGGTTTGTGCGACTCTCTCTCTCTGGCAAATAAATATATTGTTTTTCATATAGCATTGAATATCTTTAACAGGAGATTGTGAGGATCACTGGAGCCTGGCAGCTGTGAATCTCACTCTGTTCAGTGAGTGACCTAGTGAGAAATGAAGACACCCACTGTCCTCCAGTCTTTGCATGTGCACAAGGGCAGCACACTCACAATAAACACAACACACAGTGTTTTACAATTTCTAGTTTGCTGTTTACAGATATTTAAGAATATCTGTATTGTTATATACAGTCATGATTGGAAGGGGTGCTGTAAAATGCCATTTCCTGAATATCACATGTCTGCAATGATGGAGTCACAGCAACTATGTTTTACCTGCAGGAGAGCTATGAATGATGATGTCAGCCAATATTACAGCATACATTGGGTAGATGATCTCTGGGCTCTACCACACACCAAGGAGCTACTAACAATGGATGTTTTCCAGGGTATGGGGCAGTAGTTGTTCCTTGAAAATATGGCCACTATTAGGTATTCCATGCTCCAATGTATCTTCCCTAACTGATGCATATATGAAAAGCACTAGACTTAGCATGTTATGAGCCTCCAAAAGAAGACATTCTGTTTGTATGGGTATGATGGGGTATATAAATACTTCATGATACACTATAGTCAAAGCATTAGAAGTACAGATGAGAGAAAAGCTGTGGGGCACTGCATAGAACTAGGTTAAATCACTTGTAATTACAACCTAGTGGTATAATACTGAATTACTTGACAGAAACTTTAAAGTTTATGAGCCTGGAAAGATGTATTCTGAGCCAAGAAAGCCAACTCCTACCCAGATTATTATACTGAGCAAGACTGTATGTTAAATTGAAGGAGAAACAAAATTTTTCTGTGATAACCCATTATAGAAAATTATGACCACTTAGCAATTTCTACAGAGGGTGCTAGGATTGCTGCTTCTACTTCACAGGGTGACATTGGATCTCTTTACATTATTTATACATCTGGATTTAGCTTATATATATATATATATATACATATATGTGTGTGTATGTATGTGTGTGCATGGATATCTATGTATATCGATGTATATGCATATTATATATAATGTATTTTAGATTTTTCAGCTTCGTGGAATATAGATTTCAAAGGATTTCTTTATGATTCTCTGAATTTCCTCAGCATTTGTGGTAATATCCTTATTTATCTCTATTTCTCATTTATCTTTATGTTTTCCCATCCCCTCTCCATCTGCTTTATTTGTCTAGGGGCTTGTCAATGTTGCTAATCTTAAAAAAACTCAACATTTTGATTGATTTACTCTTTGTTGGTTTTGAAATGTTTCTATTCTATTACTTTCAGCCTAGATTTTTATTATCTCATCTAATATAATTTTGTGGCTGTTACTTGTTCTTTTTTCTAAGAGTTTCAGGGTCACCTGTTTCACAAATTCCTCTCCCCAAGGCTCAAGGATCATGGTGGTATCGGGATGGAAAGACTATGGGAACAATAGGCAGCAGACAAATAGAAAGAAATGGAGTTCTCTGGACACAATGGAGCAGGTGCACTTATGAATGCAAGTGATGATGACAGTATGTGCAAGCCTTTAATGAAAGTTCAAATCAGACCAAACCCAGCATGGAAAGGGATGGTGGATATGAAATACCTCCACTAGCCAAGGAGCTGTTGGCAACTGATAAGTGCTCAGAGAAGGGGGTTCAGCTTTACTTGACAGTTTTCCCCCCTGGGCAACTCAACCATAACCCAGTGGAAGACCACACATCCAAGAATACATAGAGAGCATAAATTGGACTTGATAGCTGAAAAAAAGAGCACACAGAGTTTGTTGAGATTGGAGGTGGATCTAGATTTAAGGAAGGGTGAATTCAATCAAAACACACTGTACAAAATAAAAAACTATTTTAAAAATAATACAAAACAGTTGACAAACAATGGTGATAAGAATGTATAGGGAGAGGAATTCTTGTTTGCAGCTGATGGGCTTGCAGAATGGTACAGTCACTGTGGAAATCAGCCTTAGGCATGAAGGCAAATATAAGTTTTTTGTTCTTCCTTCCCAGCCATGGTGGTCTGAATGATAATGGCCCACATAAGTAACTATGAAATAAAATGAAACAAAATATAATAAGATAAACCAAATGCTAACATGTGAGAATATTTCTGAGGACTCCATTTCCTCCTATTCATCTACTGCCTTTGGTTCATATAGTCTTTCCACCCCATACCAATAAGTTCATGTTTGAATGCTTGGTCCCCAGTTGGTTTAACTGTTTGGGAAGGGTTAGGAGATAAGGCCTTGTGGGAGGAGGTGTGTCACTGGGGAGGCTTGAGGTCTCCAAAAACTTGTGCCATTCCCAGTTAGCACTCTTTCTGCTTCATGCTTATGGATCAAGATGTAAACTCTCAAGTCAGGCGTGGTGATGCATGCCTTTAGGCCCAGCACTCGGGATCCAGAGGCAAGCAGATTACTGTGAGTTTGAGGCAAGCCTGGTCTACAAGACCTAGTTTCAGGATAGCCTCTAAAGCCATAGAGAAACCCTTTCTGGAAAAACAAATAAAAAAGTAAACTCTCAGTTCCTGCTCCATGTTACACTTGCTTGCCTCCTGCTGACATATTCCCTGCTGTGGTGATCATGGACTCATGGACTCTAAGCATCTAGAATCATGAAGCCCAGATTAAATGCTTTTATTTATGAGTTGCCTTGGTCATGATATCTCTTCACAGCAATAGAAAAGTAACTAGTATACTAGTTGTCTCTTTCAAGTAAGTTTTCATATAGTTGTTTTTGTGAAATAGTATCTTATGTATTCTAGGCATCAAACTTACTATGGTAGCAGAGAATAACCTTGAACTTCTGATTCAGCTGCCTCTCCCTAAGTACTGAGATTACAAGCATGCACTGCTGTATCAGTTTATATGGTGGAGGGGACCAGTGAAGCTCTTAACAAACTGAGCTAAAGTACATCCCTGGGACTAAAGGACTGGACATGTAGCTCTGTAGTGAAACACTTGTTGAAAGAGACAGAGAGGGACAGAGAGACAGACAGAGAGAGCTCTGTAAACAATATCATAAACAAAAATTTAAATAGCCTTAATGTGAACACCTGTGACATAGAACAAATCACTTCCAGAACAGTATTCCTCACACAGTAGTCAGACAAACCTAATCACTTGTGCTGTGTTGGGAAGAAGTCCGTGCAAAGGAGATGGTTTCCTGTTATAGGGACATGGAGACAACTAAGTAGTAGCTGAGTTTTTACACAGCGCCTAGATCTGCTGTGGAGTAAGGGAAAGATAGATCCCTCAGAGAGTGAAGGCACTACCAATGCCAGGGCTTCTCAATGTGTTGGGTTGCAAATCCTTTGGGGGTCACAGATGTTGCTTATGACCATCAGAAATATCAGATATTTACATTAAGATTCCTAGCAGTAGTAAACTTACAGTTATGAATTGGCAATGAAGATCATTTTATCATTTTATGGTTCGGGGTCACCTCAGCATGAGGAATTGTATCAAATGGTCATAGCATTAGGAAAGTTGAGAATCACTGAGCCCTGCAGACAGTTCAAGTATTTGTTTTTCTTAAATTTCATGAAAAGTTGCTTAATTTCAGCCTGGCCGTGGTGGCACACATCTTTAATGCCAGCAATTGGGAGGAAGAGGCAGGTGGATCTTGGTGAGTTCAAGGCCAGCTTGGTCCACAGAATGAGTTCCAGGACAGCCAGGACTACACAGAGAAACCCTGTCTGGAAAACCAAAGAAATAAAGAAAGAGACGGGAGGAGAAAGAGGGAGGGAGAGAAAGGGAGGGAGAGAAAAGACAGAAAGAGAGCATACTTACCTTCTTTGTTTTCCAGTTTTAGAAAATAATTGCTTTGGCATCCATCTGTAGTAATTCTTTGAAAGGTCCCTTCTCTTGGTTACATGTCCTTTCCATGTCACTTAGTTTTTAAAGCTCTACCAAATCTGCCTGACTACCTCCCATGAATGCACATGGCCAGTGCCTGACAGGTCCATAGATAATCCATCAGGTGCCAAAACAGTAGTCACCAGATCCTGTCTTGCATCTGGAAGCAGGAATGAGAGGAGGAGTGGCATGTCCTTCACAGGTGAATGATTTTGCACCTTTACTGTAAGTAAAACAAATATGTCCCTATCTCTGTGTGGTGTCATCAATTGCCTTTAGTGTGAACCTAAGTTATGAGAAATGGGCTGGTCATGGTCATGTACACCTTTAATCCCAGCACTCGCTTTAATCCCAGCATTGGAAGAGGCAGGTAGATTTCTGAGTTCAAGGCCAGCCTGGTCTACTGAGTGAGTTGCAGAATGGGTAGTGCTAAGGAGAGAGCCCTGTCTCAAATAAATAAATAAATATATAAATAAATGAATAAGTAAATAAATAAATAAATGGTGGGGGATGTGCTTTTGTATGCCATGAATATATGTTTTTCTTATTGGTTGATGATTAAAGCTGTTTTGGCCAATGGACACGCAGTGTGTAGCCAGGCAGAAAGAGGCACGGCTACCAGACTAGGAGAATTCTGGGAAGCAGAATGCAGAGAGTGAGTCATAATGGAGCAAGAGAGCCAGCATCACCAGTAAGCCAAGACAACGTGGTGATACACAGATTAATAGAAATAGGTTAATAATTAAGAGGGAGCTAACATGAGGCCTTAGCCATTGGCCAAACAGTTTATAATTAATATAAACCTCTGTGTGTTTATTTGGGACTAAATGTTTACAACAAAAAGAAATAGTCTTATGTATGTGTAGAGCAGGAAATGTTCCTCTTGGAAACTGGTGCTTTCTGGGTCTGACTCATAGCTTATCTTCTCTTAAGAGACTGTTTTCAGCAATACCTCCCTGGAGTAGCTCCATTCTCCACCCTGAAAACATGAGATTCTCCTTGAAATAATGACCTCACTGCCATCTCCAAAAAGACCATGCAACACACACAGCAGGCCACCTCTAAGATGATGATGTCTCACACACAGAGTGTGCCACCTCTACACTTAAACTAAGGAGTTAATAATTTGCGTGTTTGAGAAGTCAAACAGCAAACAGGAATTAAGCTTTTTGTTTGTTTGTCTGTTTGGGTTTTTTGTTGTTGCTTACTGAGACAGGGAGACAGGATTTCTTAGTGCATCCCTTGCTGTCCTGAAACACACACTGTGGACCAAGCTGGCCTTGAACTCACCAAGATCCACCGATCCAACACCCAGAGAACCTTAAACCTTAAAGAGACAAAAGCAGCTGATCCACCAGCTGAGAATTTGTCTGCCCCAAGTCTGAGTGGGGCGGTGTTAAGTAAATGCTAGCTTACCATCTCTACCAACATCCAGTTTTCTCATCCAACATTAAGAAATCAATATGGAATTCCAGCAATAAGAAATGAACAAAGATTGGAGCTGAAGACCTTAAGTGCTTGCTTTTTGCTCTTTGACCATTTACATTAGAATGATCTGCATTATCTATGCAGCATGGGGTTTTAATATTTTTACCTAAAGATGTCTCTTTTTTTTGTAATGACAAGCGTGTTTTTTTTAAAAGGTCTAGTTTTTCTCAATACACCTTTAATGGTTTTTTAAATTGTTTCATATCTGTTCAAGTTCAAATTTTTTATTTCTTTAATTTTTAAATAGTTTGCTTCACCTATCAATCACAGTTTCCTCTCCCTCCTCTCCTCCCACACACCCCTACCATCCCCGCCAGGCTCTCCTCCTATTCCCACTTCCTTCCACATAGGGAATATCCAGAGTCTGACATTTCACTCAGGGCAGGGTCCAGGCCCTCCCCTAAGAGTCCAGCCTAAGAGAGCATATCTATTTGTGCTATGGACACGTGAAGTCTGTTTGTATGCCAGGGATAAACACTGATTTACTGCCCATGGCTCCATAGGTTGCCCAGGTCTCCTCACTGACTCTCACACTGAGGGGGCCTGGGTCAGTCCCATTTTGCTTCTCTTTATAAAATTAAGGCACTGTTCCTTTAAATGATAAAATTGTACACCCTTATTATAGCAAACTCTGAAAGAGACTCAGCTGCTCCTACTACCCCAAAATAGAACAATTGCTTCTTGGTGTATATCCTTCCTATATTTTCTCTCTGACAGTCCATTTTTAGATCTATTTCCCTAGTTGACATTTTTGCATGCATCAAGCTATATAACTTTATGTGTATTTTCCCAATACAGTTAATTATAAATAGCTCATGTACAGAGTATGATGATCGATACTGTGTGTCCTTGACCAATACTCTCACACTAATGATTATGGTGTTGGTTGTGACAATGACATTAATAATGTTAGTAGTGATGGTGATGATGACAATGGAAATGGTGGTGATAATGGATCTTGTGACTAGGATGGTGTTGACAGTAGGGCAATGATGATGGTGATGGTGGTGATGATGATGATGAGGAGTGGTAGTTGATGATGACAGTGATATTGGTGGTGATGATGTTAAGATGATAGTGGGGGTGATGATGACAGAATGAGAATAGCATGTAAGTTGCCTTCTAGGAACAGTGTTATGTCTGATTGCCAGTCATTATCCTCAGACATGGAATGAATTGTTTCAATAAGTTCACCAAATTGATGGTCAAGTCTTTGAGTTCTATTAATTGAGTCATCAGACTTGGAATAAGTTGGTTCTGACAGCATGATAATGTCCTCTTGAATGGATTCTATTTTGACCATGAGGGATGTAGATTTAGGTTCTAAGTTATCTACTTTGTTAGACATTTACCCCTTGACCTCAAGATTTTGAATTTTTGTCTCTAATTTCTCAATAGTTTGCAAAATTTCACTGCTTTCAGTCCTATTATCAAGACCTCTCTTCCAGGATGTTACATGGATTATGAAGTTAATCATTAAAATAAGACATAAATAAGTTTGGGGCATGTTATAATCATCTCCCAGGATGTCATTCATGTAATAAGCAATGAGATCCCTAATGTTTTGCATTGTAAGATTATCTGTTATGGAATAGAGTAGGTAATCTTATCAACAGCTAAAACTGCCAGAATGTAAAACTTACCTCAAATTACCTTGTGTTGAAGAAAGGATTTTTACCTGCAGTAACCATGCTTGGCCATCAGGAGGCAGAGATATACCAACAAACACAGCTCCTCCACTATTGCTCTGTATTTTCCCAGTGGAATCTGAAAAATCCTAAGTAGCTTTCACAGAAATTTAGCCAGGAGGATTATGTTAAAAAGAAGGGAAAATGGTCCTGCGCAGATTGCAGGAACCTGTACATATGGAGTCCTGCGGAACCTTATGGGCAGGAAGGAAAGTGAACACCACACTGCATGGCATTCAGGAATTCTCCTTTCAGCAACCACTGAGAGAGGTGAGGCTTGCAGTCAGGTGAAGCTATGGTGTTTGGCAGCTGTTCACAGCCACATGGTATAAAATACTGTGGTGCTCTTCCTGGTCACTTTAGAGGAACACGGAAATCAGTCACCCAAGTGATTTGCCTAAAAGATATTAATACTCTAAACACACACCTGTAAGTTCAGCTCTTATCTTCTAGTTAACTGAATCTAGGTCTTCAGTTATTTTTGAAATATTCTTTTAAAATAATCATTATTTTATTTATTTATTTTTGCATGTGGGAGAGGGAGAGGGAGGAGGGTTAAAGAGAGGGGGACACAGAGAGATAAAGGCATATATATACTCAGTAGAATACTCTCTCTCTTTAATATATATATATATATATATATATATATATATAATATGGAAGCCAGAGGTCACTGGTAAGTGTCTTCCTAAATTGTTCTCTAGTTTACTGTTTTGAGACAAGGTCTCCCACTGAACCCCAAGCTCAGTGATTGGCAGGCTGGCTGCACAGTTAACCTCTGAGATACACTTGTCTCTGCCTTCAGTGTTGTTAATACAGGTGTGCAGTGTCATGCCTGGCATTTATGTCGGATCCAGGAAACCACACTCAGACCCCTGGAGTTGTGCAGCAAGCATCTTGCTCACTGAGTCATCTCCTCAGGCCTCCTGCTCGATGAATACTCAGCACTAGGCTGCATTACTTGCAGAGGAAGTTGCAGGGCATAAAAATGTTTGCATCCATTTCCTTTTCCCACTTCATCTTTCTGAAGTGGATAGTGCTATTTTCCACTTACACAAACCCCAAGTTCACAGTGTGAAGGGAATAATGAAAGCCATGCTGATGGAAAGCGTCTTGGCAGGGACATGGGCTCGAGGCCTCTCTCTTTATTCAAGATTTTGGGACTCAAAATGGCAAAAGATGACTTTTTTGTAATAATAAATTCTTTGTTATGTGCATTTTTATAACAGTGAAAATAATAAAAATACTGAGAATGTAATAAAAAGTAACTGTATATCTACCAAGAAACATAGTATGTTTCGCTGCATCTTCTTTAGTTTTTCCTCATTTGGAGGTAAATTCGATTTTGAAATAGGAAGATATATGCCTCCTTTATTTTGACCTCATAGTTTCCTCCACCTTTTCTCTCTCTTGGGATGTAGGTGCTGTCCTAAAATTTGGGTGCAGGATTGCTAGGCCATAAAATACTTATATTATGTCAATGCCTTCACTCACAGGACTCTGCTGTCCCCTTCTTTCTGTCCCCTCCACTACTGCCATTCTGGGCACTCACATCAGCTACCAGCACCCAGTCACCTCTTCAATGCTTAACATTCGTTACCTGCTTCTCCTAAGACAGAAGAAAACAAACTCTACGGACTGTCATCTGTTTATACTTGGTTCTTTTCTGAAATTCTCATTTCCCTCATATTTACTATCTTCCTTATTGCTGTCTTACACGTATGCATGCATATAAAAGGTGAAATTTTGGCCTGGCGATGGTGGCACACGCCTTTAATCCCAGCACTCGGGAGGCACAGGCAGGGAGATCTCTGCGAGTTCAAGGCCAGGCTGGACCAACAGCCTACAAAACAATACAGAGAAACCCTGTCTCATAAAAAAAAACAAAAAGAATTGTTGAAATTTTGGAAATATTCCAGATCAGTAGAATTACAGGTAATTGATTCAGATTCTAGGAGAACCCTAATGTATGTACTCATGCTGAATTGGACCAAATGATTATGATCTTTCATTGATGCATGCTTTGCATCTCAGATAGGAGCTGAATTTTATCTTATTTTTATAGAAGAATTTAATCAGGGACAAATCATTTATGTTTTGCTTTATTTTCATTTGTTTCACTTACTCACATGTTCCCTTGAGCTTGAGTTTGTAACCCACTGTGATGAATCCTTCTTACTTACAACCTGGGTAGTGGCGAGCTTCAGATAACAAAGGAAGGAGCTGACTTCAGAAAGTGAATGTTAAGCCTCTTCCATGAAGTCATTCCAGTCTGTGATTTGTCTGAGTCACATTTATGATAATGTGGTAACTGGTACAATTTCAATGGCTATAATATCTCTTCATTTACAGCTGCCTAAGGATTACTTAAAGCCCTACTGCTCCATGCATTAAGTTGAGGCTGTGGGGAAGAGAGATTGGCCATGGGAATGCTTGTCTTTGCAGGAGGCAGACACTTCACATGTCACCAACATATGTCAGAGAAGTTGAGGCTATTCTGAAAGCAGCAAATATAAATACAAAGACATGAAACATACTAGGTTCCAGAGTTTCTTAAATCATTAAAGCTCACAGTTTCAAAACACTGCAGTCAATAGAATACTCAATTTACACAAGAGCCCAAGAGGAAAATTCACTGAATTAGGATTGCTGCAATGTCACTGTCATTCATCTGCAGGACTCTCTGTCTTGCTAAACCATTATTTAGAGATTCTTACATAGGTACCCAAACTCTCATGAATTGGAAGCAGATGATCGCCATCCAAGTAAAGTCAGGGTTAGTCGAGGAAATAGGCAAGAATTCTGATTGAGAACAGAGTGCATATTATAGGTTCAAATCAGCCTACAAATAATTGTCTCAGATATTTGAATACTTGGTGTTCAGTGGTTGCTGCCATTTGAAGGGTTTCATAGGGCTTTTTTCATAGGATTTTTTCTGTGGCTTTGTGCTAGACATCACTTACCAGATTTTGATCCACTCCTAAGATGTGTTTTGAAAATATTTTTGTGAAATTACTTTTTCCTATAGGAATTTGCCAAGGTGTCTTTCTTGTTATCAGCTGTTTATTAATGTGGCCCAACATCAACGAATATTGTCAAACACAGGGCTGCTTTACTAATGACTGAGGGGACAGACTTAGACTGGCGCCTAGCTTTATACTCCTCCACAACCCATGTACTTTTAATGACACACCATAATGCAATCATGAGTGATTGAATTATTGTGCCCTCCCTGATCTGAATAAGTATTTTTTTCTTTTCCACTGGTTACTTTATGTATGAATGCATTGGATGCATCATAAATATATATTAATTGGTGTATGCATTCCAAACTGTAAAGTTTTTTAATATATACTATAAACAGTCAATGATTTAAAAGTATTTCTTCGATTAAAATCAATTGACCTTCCCTGAGATTATCAGGGGAGGAGGCTAGGTCAGGGTCGATTAAAGCACACTTATGGATTGAGACTCAATTCTAGGACCCGCTTTTCTTTTTCAGCTTATTTCCTCTGTTCTGTAAATAACAACCAGTAATTATGGCAATTACTCTAGGAGATGTTTTCATGCACAGAAACTACCAGACATAAAGTTCTTGAATGCCTTGGAGTCCAATCAGAAGCACATTTCCAATTTATGAACATCGTCTTGCATGCCACACATAACAGAGAATCACCCTACCATCCCATGAACAACACTAAAATATCTTTCACATTATGCATATCTTAGTGGTCGTTTGTAAATAGAATGGAATCAAGAAAATACAGATAGACACTGCCAGAATTCCTCCACAACTAAACTTTTGGACACATATGTAACAAAAATAATAAAAACACAAGAGAGATATTGGGGTTAAATCTGAAAATCAGAGAAGAAATGTGTCAAGGGAACAGAGAATTCTCACCTCAGTCAATGGTCAAATGGAAGGGGTGATCCAATGATTCTACACTGCTCCCAATTTCACTGCTCATCAGACTGATTCAGACTGTCCTGAGCACCTAATTTCTCCTGCCATGTATTCCTTTCTAGTGATGGGATTAAAGGTGTAGGATCCCAAGTGCAGAGATTACCTTTGTGTGAGCTCTGTTTCTTTTCAAATGGATCAAAGCTTGTAGTTCAGGGTGGCCTTGATCTTCCAGAATTCTATCTGCCCAGAGGAAAATTCCTTCAAATCCCCACATTCCCAAGTATCCTAAAGTGGCCAAATGTCTTTACCATTTGTATTCTTCAATATCTCTCACTGTAGTTCTGGATTTGATCAATTTTGTCTTTTACTTTTACTCATTTATACAATATGATTTCATCCTTGTATCATTTTACTAGAGGGTAATCTTTTTACAGTCTACGTGCAGGCTTATTATACCATGTCTCATGAATAATTAATAATAGGTGGATAAACTGTACCAAAGTTTTTTTTTACACAGGATGTTTTATATCTGGATGTAAAGAAAGAATGAATTAAACAGCTTTGGAGAACTTCACCATATGATGTGAATTAAAAATGGGAAGAGAATCAATAAATCAGAAATTAGGAAATGTTTGTTTGTTAATACCAGGTATTTGCTGTACATCTTGATATTACACTCAAAGAAATTGTGCTGACTTATACTTTCCCTAGTTTTGTAAGGGTAGACATCAGTCCTGACACCTAAATGATTTGCTTTGGTAAAAACAGCAGTAAAACACAAAATTTCCTTCATCGTCTATCATCATGTGTTGTGTCCATTACGCAAGTCTGGGTTCTGCAGGAAGACACTTTATCCCTATGCTGTATTCAAGCAGTATCTTTTTTGGCAGATATAGCCATGTCAGAAGCCCGAATGAGGCTTTTAGTTCTCTAAGTGGGTTTTGCCTTTCTTTGTGATGCGAAGAACTATAGGTTTAGGCCACAAAGGCTTTATGGCTATCAATCCATTATAATTGTTTTACTCATTCAACTTTGCTAGTGGCAGTTAAATCTTGAATCCAATCATGCATTCTTCTTTTTCAGTTTTGGAAATAGAAAAATAGTGGATAGAGTCCTTGAAAAAGAAAACTTGATGATGGATGTATGCAAATGGGCATTGATTTTTTTCTATTTGCTTTTAACTGTAATCTACTGTACATTTGTATGTGTATTCTGCATATAACCATTTGTATGCATGTACACATTATAATGATAATTTCTCAAACATTTTCTATGCTGATATATTATTTATGACTTGTTAAATACTGTCAAAATCCATGCAAGCCAAGTACAAATCTTTAATCTATGCAGGCAGAAGCTAGCAGGTGTTGGTACACACCTTTAATCCTAGGGCTCAACATTAAGAGGTAGACAGATCTCTCTGAGATCAAGTACTCCTGGGGATGCACAAAACTGAATAAGTGTAATAGAGTAACAGATCCAGTGCATTTAATCCCAGCACTAGAGAGATATAAAGATTAGTATTCATTAGGGGAATGCATTCTCAGTCCATTGGAAAATAGCTACTCTCTAGCCCTGATATACACATCACATATCTCATAGCCAGCAGCTTTAGTCCCTGATTTTCAGATTACACTCAAATGTCTCTCTCTTGGATTTAATTAATTCTTTTTTTTTAATTAATATTTTTTTTATTTTCCATTTTAAATTTAGATAAGAAACAAGGTTGCTTCACAAGTCAGTACGAGGTCCCTCTCCCTTTCCCTCCCTCCTCCTGTGCCCTCCCCCCATCCCCCCCATTATCCTCTCATTCCCCCAGGGAGGGTGAGGCCCTCCATGGGGGTGTGCATAGTCTGTCATTTCATATAGGGCAGGGCCTAGACCCTTCCCCAAGAGTTCAGGGTGAGAGTGCACCTCACATTGTTCTATGGGAGTCCAGAGACCGTGTGTATACTTGGGATGGGTACTGATCTGCTGTCCAAGGCTCAATAGATTACCTAGGCCTCCTCACTGACACCCAGATTCAGGGGGTCTTGATCAGTCCCATGCTGGATTCCCAGGCTGATGCCTGGGAATCAAGAGTTAACCTTTGTCTGGTCAGCTGTTTCTGGGGTTCAACCAGCCCAGTCTTAATCCCTTTGATCATCAGTCCTCCCTCTCTGATACTGGCTTTCTTGAGTTCAGCTCAGTACTTAACCAGCCAGTAAATGAAGTTTCTGTTTCCCAGACTCTCTGGCCATAGGATTGTAGGCTGGCACTCCCCAGATCTATGTCTAAAATCCATATATGAGAGAGTACATGCCATGTGTCTCTTTTTGTGACTGGGTTACCTCACTCAGGATGGTTTCTTCTAGTGTCATCCATTTGCCTGCGAATCTCATGATTCCATTATTTTTTTCTGCTGAATAGTACTCCATTGTGTAGATGTACCACATTTTCTCTATCCATTCTTCGGGTGAGGGACATCTAGGTTGCTTCCAAATTCTGGCTATTACAAATAAAGCTGCTATGAACATAGTGGAACAGACATCTTTGTTATATGAATGGGCATCTTTTGGATATATGCCAAAGAGTGCAGTTGCTGGGTCTTGTGGAAGGTTTATTCCCATTTTTCTGAGGAATCTCCATACTGTTTCCAAAGTGGCTGAACCAGTTGGCACTCCCACCAGCAATGGAGGAGTGTCCCCCTTTCACCACATCCTCTCCAGCATAAATTGTCATTGGTGTTTTTGACTTTAGCCATTCTGACAGGAGTGAGATGGTATCTCAGAGTTGCTTTGATTTGCATTTCCCGGATTGCTAAGGATGTTGAGCACTTTCTCAAGTGCCTCTCAGCCATTTTAGACTCTTCTATTGAAAACTTTCTATTTAGTTCTGCAGCCCACTTCTTAATTGGGCCCTTTGCTGTTTTGGAGACTTGCTTCTTGGGTTCTTTGTAAATTTTGGAGATCAACCCTCTGTCAGATGTGGGATTAGTGAATATTTTTTCCCATTCTGTGGGCTGCCTTTTTGTCTTGCTGACTGTGTCCTTTGCCTTACAGAAGCTTCTCAGTTTCAGTAGGTCCCATTTATTAATTGTTGATCTCACTGTCTGTGCTACTGGTGTTATGTTCAGGAAGCTGTCTCCTGTACCAATTCATTCAAGGGTACCACCCACTTTCTCTTCTAAGATGTTCAGTGTGGCTGGATTTATATTGCGGTCTTTGATCCATTTGGACTTAAGTTTTGTGCATGGCGATAAACATGGATCAATCCGCATTTTTCTACATGCCAGTCTCCAATTATGCCAGCACCATTTGTTGAAGATGCTTTCTTTATTCCATTGTATATTTTTAGCTTCTTTGTCAAAGATCAGATGTTCGTACGTGTGTGGGTTAATACCCGGATTTTCAATTCGATTCCATTGGTCTGCCTGTCTATTTTTGTGCCAATACCAAGCTGTTTTCAGGACTATAGCTCTATAATAGAGCTTGAGGTCAGGGATAGTGATGCCTCCGGACGTTGCCTTGTTGAACAGGGTTGTTTTGGCTATCCTGGGTCTTTTGTTTTTCCATACAAAATTGATTATTGTTCTTTCAAGGTCTGTGAAATATTGTGCTGGGATTTTAATGGGGATAGCATTGAATCTGTAGATTGCTTTTGGCAGGATTGCCATTTTTACTACATTGATCCTACCTATCCAAGAGCATGGGAGATCTTTCCATTTTCTGAGGGCTTCTTTAATTTCTTACTTTAAAGATTCAAAGTTCTTACGATACAGGTCTTTCACTTGTTTGGTTAGCGTTACCCCAAGGTATTTTATGTTGTTTGTGGCAATTGTAAAGGGTGATGTTTCTCTGATTTCTCTTTCAGCCCTTTTATCATCTGTATATAGTAGGGCTACTGACTTTCTTGAGTTGATCTTGTAACCTGCAACTTTGCTGAAGGTGTTAATCAGCTGTAAGAGTTCCCTGGTAGAGTTCTTTGGGTCATTGATGTAAACTATCATATCGTCTGCAAACAGTGAAAGTTTGACTTCTTCCTTCCCAATTTGTATCCCCTTGATCCCCCTTTGTTGTCGTATGGCTATAGCTAGAACTTCAAGTACCATGTTGAAAAGGTATGGAGAGAGTGGACAGCCTTGTTTTGTTCCTGATTTTAGAGGAATTGCGTTGAGTTTCTGTCCATTTAGTTTGATGTTGGCTGTTGGTTTACTGTATATGGCTTTTATTATGTTGAAGTATGTCCCTGTTATCCCAGATCTCTCCAAGACCTTTATAATGAAGGGGTGTTGGATTTTGTCAAAGGCTTTTTCAGCATCTAGTGAGATGATCATGTGATTTTTGTTCTTCAGCTTATTTATATGGTGGATTACGTTGATGGATTTTCGTATGTTGTATCATCCCTGCATCCCTGGGATGAAACCTACTTTATCGTGGTAAATGATTGTTTTGATGTGTTCTTGGATCCGATTTGCCAGTATTTTATTGAATATTTTTGCATCAATGTTCATGAGGGATATTGGTCTGAAGTTCTCTTTCTTGGTTGTATCTTTGTGTGGCTTGGGGATCAAGGTTATTGAAGCCTCATAGAAAGAGTTTGGCAAAGACCCTTCTGCTTCTATTGTGTGGAACACTTTGAGAAGAATTGGTATAAGCTGTTCTTTGAATTTCTGGTAGAATTCTGCACTGAGGCCATCTGGACCTGGACTTTTTTTGTTTGGGAGACTTTTGATGACAGCTTCTATTTCCATAGGGGTTATAGGTCTATTTAAATTGCTTATCTGTTCTTGATTTAGTTTTGGCAAATGATAGCTGTCCAGGAAGTCATCCATTTCCTTTAAATTTTCGAATTTTGTGGAGTACAGGTTTTCAAAGTATGACCTAATGATTCTCTGGATTTCCTCAGAGTCTGTTGTTAAGTCCCCCTTTTCATTTCTGATTTTGTTAATTTGCGTGTTCACTCTCTGCTGTTTGGTAAGTTTGGACAAAGGTTTGTCTATCTTGTTGATTTTCTCAAAGAACCAACTCTTCGTTGCATTGATTCTTTGTATTGTTTTCCTGGTTTCTACTTTGTTGATTTCAGCCTCATGATACTGCGTCTACTCCTCCTGGGGAGTTTGCTTCTTTGTGTTCTAGAGCTTTTAGCTGTGATGTTAATTCTCTGGTATAACTGTTTTCCTGTTTCTTCATGTGAGCACTTAGCGCTATGAACTTCCCCGTAGCACTGCTTTCAAAGTGTCCCATAGGTTTGGGTATGTTGTGTCTTCATTCTCATGAATTCGAGGAAGTCTTTAATTTCTTTTTTTATTTCCTCTTTGACCCAGGGATGGTGCAGTTGAGCATTATTCAATTTCCATGAGTTTGTAGGTTTTCTGCAATTTGTGTTGTTGTTGAATTCTAATTTTAAGGCATGGTGGTCTGATAAGATGCATGGAGTTATTCCAATTTTTTTGTAGCTGCTGAGGTTTGATATGTTGCCAAGTATGTGGTCGATTTTTGAGAAGGTTCCATGTGGTGGTGAGAAGAAGGTATATTCTTTTTTATGTGGATGAAATGTTCTATAGATATCTGTTAATCCCAGTTGGGTCATTACTTCTATTAGACCCTTTGCTTCTTTGTTGAGTTCCTGTCTGGTATTCTTGTCTAGTGGTGAGAGTGGTGTGTTGAAATCTCCCACTATAACTCTGTGGGGCTTTAGATGAGATTTACGTTCTAATAATGTTTCTTTAAGGAATGTGGATGCCTTTGTATTGGGGGCATAGATGTTCAGGATAGACACTTCGTCTTGGTGGGTTTCACCTGTGATGAGTATGTAATGACCTCCTTCATCTCTTTTGATTGATTTTATTTTAAAGTCTAGTTTGTTAGATATTAGGATTGCTACCCCTGCTTGTTTCTTGGGTCCATTTGATTGAAAAATTTTTCCCAACCTTTAACTCTCAGTTAATGTCTGTCTTTGAGGGTGAGGTGTGTTTCTTGTATGCAGCAGAAGGAAGGGTTCTGTCTTCGAATCCATTCTGCTAGTCTGTGTCTTTTTATGGGTGAGTTAAGGCCGTTAATATTGAGGGATATTAATGACCATTGTTTGCTCATCCTTCTTCGATTTGCGATGGTTGTTGTTGGTGGAATTGTGGGTGGAATTTCGCCCCTTTGTTCTTTTGGCTGTTGGTAGAGAGGGATTCTCTAATGCTTATGTTTTTCTGGTTGTAGTTAGCTTCCTTGGGTTGGAGTTTTCCTTCCAAAATTTTCTGTAGGGCTGGGTTAGTGGACACATATTGGTTGAATCTAGTTTTGTCATGGAATATCTTGTTTTCTCCGTCTATAATGATTGAGAGCTTTGCCGGGTATAGTAGTCTGGGCTGGCATCCATGGTCTCTTAGTGTAGGTAGAATATCTATCCAGGACCTTCTGGCTTTCAGAGTTTCCATGGAGAAATCAGTTGTAATTCTGATAGGTCTGCCTTTATATGTTACTTGACCTTTTTCCTTAGCTGCTCTTAATATTCTTTCTTTATTCTGTATGTTTGGGGTCTTGATTATTATGTGGCGAGGGGTTTTTTTTGTGGTCCACTCTATTTGGTGTTCTGTAGGCTTCTTGTACCTTCATTGGCATGTCTTTCTTAAGGTTGGGAAAGTTTTCTTCTATGATTTTGTTGAATATGCCTTCTGCCCCTTTGAGGTGGATTTCTTCTCCTTCTTCTATACCTATTATTCTTAGGTTTGGTCTTTTCATGGTGTCCCATAATTCTTGGATGTTTTGTGTTAAGGATTTGTTGGATTTAAGGTTTTCTTTGGTTGATAAATCCATTTCTCCCAATGTATCTTCAACACTTGAGATTCTCTCTTCCATCTCTTCTATTCTGTTGGTAATGCTTGTATTGGTAGTGCCTGACTGTTTGTCCAGCTTTTCTATTTTCTGCCTTTCTTCAGATTGTGTTTTTTTTAGTGTCTCTATTTCAGTTTTCAACCCTTGCAGCGTTTGCATTGCTTCTTGCAATTTTCTGTTTATCTGTTCGTCCGTTTGTTGCCTTTTATGAATTTTTTGGTTTGTTCTTTCTTCCATTTCTTGCATTTTTTGGTTTGCTTTTTGTTCCATTTCTTGGATTTTGTGCTTTGTTTCTTCTTCCATTTCCTGCCTTTTTTGGTTTGTTTCTTCCTCCATTTTTTTCATTTTTTGCTTTGTTTTTTCTACCATTTCTTGCATTTTTTGCTTTGTTTCTTCTTCCATTTCCTGCCTTATTTGGTATGTTTCTTCTTCTAATTCTTGCATTTTTTGCTTTGCTTTTTCTTCCATTTCTTGCATTTTTGCTTCATTTCTTCTTCCATTTCGTGCCTTTTTTGGTTTGTTTTTTCTTCCAATTCTTGCATTTTTTGGTTTGTTTTTTCTTCCATTTCTTGCATTTTTTGGTTTGTTTTTTCTTCCATTTCTTTGAGGGATTTTCCAATATCCTCTTTTAGGGACTCTATCATTTTCATGAAAGTGCTTTTAAGGTCGTTCTCTTCTGCTTCCTTCGCGTTGGAATATTGGGGTCTTGCTGGTGTGGAGTCTCTAGAATCTGGCGGTGTCATATTTGTTTTTCTGTTGCTGACTGTGTTTTTGTATTGTCTCTTTCCCATCTCTTCTTTTAGTGGGTGCAGAAAGAGCCCCTTCCTGGTCTGGGGACCAGAGTTCCCTTTGGTGGGTGCTAGTAAGTCCAGTAATCTGGTGGTTCTTCTATGTCTTGTCCAAATGCTGGTCCGTGGGTAGAGAAGAAGAACAGGAATCTGGGGCGCTTAGCCTCCTATCTGGTCCCCTGGACCCTATGCTGGGTCCTGTTGTACCTGATCCGGAACCGCTACTCCCCTGGTCTCCCTGGCTCCTGTAGTTTCCTGGTCTCTTTGGTGGGAGAGAAGATCTGGAGTCTGGGGTGCTTGGCTCCCGCCGGGCTTGGGAGCTCTGTGCAGTTCCCAGGCGATCTGCAGGCTCTGGAACACAGGCCGGGAAGCTGGCCTGTTTACCTGATGATGCCAGAGGGACAGCTACTTCCCTGTACTCCCAGCCTCCTCTCCTTTCCTGGAATCGTTGGTGGGAGAGAAGATCTGGAGTCTGGGGTGCTTGGCTCCCACCGGGCTTGGGAGCTCTGTGCAGTTCCCAGGCGATCTGCAGGCTCTGGAACACAGGCCGGGAAGCTGGCCTGTTTACCTGATGCTCCCGCCGGGCTTGGGAGCTCTGTGCAGTTCCCAGGCGATCTGCAGGCTCTGGAACACAGGCCGGGAAGCTGGCCTGTTTACCTGATGCTCCCGCCGGGCTTGGGAGCTCTGTGCAGTTCCCAGGCGATCTGCAGGCTCTGGAACACAGGCCAGGAAGCTGGCCTGTTTACCTGATGCTCCCGCTGGGATTGGGAGCTCTGTGCAGTTCCCAGGCGATCTGCAGGCTCTGGAACACAGGCCGGGAAGCTGGCCTGTTTATCTGATGATGCCAGAGGGACAGCTACTTCCCTGTGTGCCCAGCCTCCTCTCCTTTCCTGGAATCGTTGGTGGGAGAGAAGATCTGGAGTCTGGGGTGCTTGGCTCCCGCCGGGATTGGGAGCTCTGTGCAGTTCCCAGGTGATCTGCAGGCTCTGGAACACAGGCCGGGATGCTGTCCTGTTTACCTGATGCTCCCGCCGGGATTGGGAGCTCTGTGCAGTTCCCAGGCGATCTGCAGGCTCTGGAACACAGGCCGGGAAACTGGCCTGTTTACCTGATGATGCCAGAGGGACAGCTACTTCCCTGTACTCCCAGCCTCCTCTCCTTTCCTGGAATCGTTGGTGGGAGAGAAGATCTGGAGTCTGGGGTGCTTGGCTCCCGCCGGGATTGGGAGCTCTGTGCAGTTCCCAGGCTATCTGCAGGCTCTGGAACACAGGCCGGGAAGCTGGCCTGTTTACCTGATGCTCCTGCCGGGCTTGGGAGCTCTGTGCAGTTCCCAGGCGATCTGCAGGCTCTGGAACACAGGCCGGGAAGCTGGCCTGTTTACCTGATGCTCCCACCGGGCTTGGGAGCTCTGTGCAGTTCCCAGGTGATCTGCAGGTCTCTGGAACACAGGCCAGGAAGCTGGCCTGTTTACCTGATGCTCCCGCCGGGCTTGGGAGCTCTGTGCACTTCCCAGGCGATCTCCAGGCTCTGGAACACAGGCCGGGAAGCTGGACTGTTTACCTGATGATGCCAGAGGGACAGCTACTTCCCTGTACTCCCAGCCTCCTCTCCTTTCCTGGAATCGTTGGTGGGAGAGAAGATCTGGAGTCTGGGGTGCTTGGCTCCCGCCGGGATTGGGAGCTCTGTGCAGTTCCCAGGCGATCTGCAGGCTCTGGAACACAGGCCGGGAAGCTGGCCTGTTTACCTGATGCTCCCGCCGGGCTTGGGAGCTCTGTGCAGTTCCCAGGCGATCTGCAGGCTCTGGAACACAGGCCTGGAAGCTGGCCTGTTTACCTGATGCTCCCGCCGGGATTGGGAGCTCTGTGCAGTTCCCAGGCGATCTGCAGGCTCTGGAACACAGGCCGGGAAGCTGTCCTGTTTACCTGATGATGCCAGAGGGACAGCTACTTCCCTGTGAGCCCAGCCTCCTCTCCTTTCCTGGAATCGTTGGTGGGAGAGAAGATCTGGAGTCTGGGGTGCTTGGCTCCCGCCGGGATTGGGAGCTCTGTGCAGTTCCCAGGCGATCTGCAGGCTCTGGAACACAGGCCGGGAAGCTGGCCTGTTTATCTGATGATGCCAGAGGGACAGCTACTTCCCTGTGTGCCCAGCCTCCTCTCCTTTCCTGGAATCGTTGGTGGGAGAGAAGATCTGGAGTCTGGGGTGCTTGGCTCCCGCCGGGATTGGGAGCTCTGTGCAGTTCCCAGGTGATCTGCAGGCTCTGGAACACAGGCCGGGATGCTGTCCTGTTTACCTGATGCTCCCGCCGGGATTGGGAGCTCTGTGCAGTTCCCAGGCGATCTGCAGGCTCTGGAACACAGGCCGGGAAACTGGCCTGTTTACCTGATGATGCCAGAGGGACAGCTACTTCCCTGTACTCCCAGCCTCCTCTCCTTTCCTGGAATCGTTGGTGGGAGAGAAGATCTGGAGTCTGGGGTGCTTGGCTCCCGCCGGGATTGGGAGCTCTGTGCAGTTCCCAGGCTATCTGCAGGCTCTGGAACACAGGCCGGGAAGCTGGCCTGTTTACCTGATGCTCCTGCCGGGCTTGGGAGCTCTGTGCAGTTCCCAGGCGATCTGCAGGCTCTGGAACACAGGCCGGGAAGCTGGCCTGTTTACCTGATGCTCCCGCCGGGCTTGGGAGCTCTGTGCAGTTCCCAGGTGATCTGCAGGCTCTGGAACACAGGCCAGGAAGCTGGCCTGTTTACCTGATGCTCCCGCCGGGCTTGGGAGCTCTGTGCACTTCCCAGGCGATCTCCAGGCTCTGGAACACAGGCCCGGAAGCTGGACTGTTTACCTGATGATGCCAGAGGGACAGCTACTTCCCTGTACTCCCAGCCTCCTCTCCTTTCCTGGAATCGTTGGTGGGAGAGAAGATCTGGAGTCTGGGGTGCTTGGCTCCCGCCGGGATTGGGAGCTCTGTGCAGTTCCCAGGCGATCTGCAGGCTCTGGAACACAGGCCGGGAAGCTGGCCTGTTTACCTGATGCTCCCTCCGGGCTTGGGAGCTCTGTGCAGTTCCCAGGCGATCTGCAGGCTCTGGAACACAGGCCTGGAAGCTGGCCTGTTTACCTGATGCTCCCGCCGGGATTGGGAGCTCTGTGCACTTCCCAGGCGATCTCCAGGCTCTGGAACACAGGCCCGGAAGCTGGACTGTTTACCTGATGATGCCAGAGGGACAGCTACTTCCCTGTACTCCCAGCCTCCTCTCCTTTCCTGGAATCGTTGGTGGGAGAGAAGATCTGGAGTCTGGGGTGCTTGGCTCCCGCCGGGATTGGGAGCTCTGTGCAGTTCCCAGGCGATCTGCAGGCTCTGGAACACAGGCCGGGAAGCTGGCCTGTTTACCTGATGCTCCCGCCGGGATTGGGAGCTCTGTGCAGTTCCCAGGCGATCTGCAGGCTCTGGAACACAGGCCGGGAAGCTGTCCTGTTTACCTGATGATGCCAGAGGGACAGCTACTTCCCTGTGAGCCCAGCCTCCTCTCCTTTCCTGGAATCATTGGTGGGAGAGAAGATCTGGAGTCTGGGGTGCTTGGCTCCCGCCGGGATTGGGAGCTCTGTGCAGTTCCCAGGCGATCTGCAGGCTCTGGAACACAGGCCGGGAAGCTGGCCTGTTTACCTGATGCTCCCGCCGGGCTTGGGATCTCTGTGCAGTTCCCAGGCGATCTGCAGGCTCTGGAACACAGGCCGGGAAGCTGGCCTGTTTACCTGGTGATGCCAGAGGGACAGCTACTTCCCTGTACTCCCTCTTAATTAATTCTTCTTATATTTTCAGTTTGAAGCCTGTGTACCATTCCCAGCTTGTCTGACTCTAGACAGGAACCCTAGCAAGAAGAACCCTCCCCAATTGCTGTTCCTGGATTACTCTAAAATGTTACTATCTCCTAGTTGAAACACTGAATATAAAATAATCAAACATAAAAAGACACTCAGTTACTTTGTTGAGATAAAATCATCTGTAACACTATTTAATACCATGTTCCATCTGAACAATACAAGATGTCATCTTGATACCTGCCTCTAAGAACAGTGATAGTGGAAATGCTCCATTTTTAGCAGGAACACCTAAGTAATGATTTAGGTGGTAACCCATTCGATTTTGAGTTACGCACACTCCGATTTGTAAAGATGCTATTGATTTCAATGCATCTTTACATTCATATTCTAGACAGATGCATCATGCTCAAAACAATGTGTGTTGCCTTCCATACACACATGGTGCTCCATGGGGCATTTCCACTTACATTTATTTCTCTGTCAGGAATAAGAGTTTTAGCATTTTCTACTCTATTGGACTATGTTTGTCATATATTTTCTTTACATTTGTTCATAATTGATGGGACCACATAGCATCTAGACTGAATAACTGGGATTGCATTACCTTGTCACTCCCAAAACCTCCTTCCTAGAAGAACAGACATGTGTTTTGCTCATGTGGTTATAAATTCATAGTATGTACTTCACTGAATAGGCAGGAAAACACGAAGAAAAGGAGTTCAGTCTGGTCAGACAGGAATGGAGTATCAGTA
Source organism: Mesocricetus auratus (assembly GCF_017639785.1). Classification (NCBI taxonomy): domain Eukaryota; kingdom Metazoa; phylum Chordata; class Mammalia; order Rodentia; family Cricetidae; genus Mesocricetus; species Mesocricetus auratus. The sequence continues at coordinate 9,282,858 of NW_024429214.1, read as the reverse complement.
TCACTTTAACATAAAGTAATGCTGAATGTGTTCTGGGACTTCAGCTACACTGATGAAAAAGCTGTTTTATTTCAACAGTTAAATACGCAGGACTTCTCTGACCTTTAACCGGGGAACCAGCTAAACAGTGAAGTCACAGGTGAGACTCCTACCAGACTGCCATCAGGTGTGCACTATTTAAAATTCCATTTTCCACTACCATTCTGGAGGAAAAGTAAGTAATTACTTCTTCAAAGAGGAGCACTGATAAATTTTTAATTGCCTCAAAACACGTAAAAATGCTCAGCATATATTCTGACTTCAAAAATGTCTGTCCCTTTCTCCAAGTCTTTCCCAGTTGAGCATCTGACACTGGGATCTGAGCACACTATGCACCACTTTCCTCCCAGTGAGTTGAATATTATGTAAAACCATATGATCTGTGTCCCATTTACTAGAGACATGTCCCTACACTACCATGAGAGGTCTTGCCTGGCACATCATTTGCCTTCAAAGTTAATAAACATTTATTTCTATTTTTATTCACATTCTCTGGGGTTTTGGAGCCAGGCTTTCATATACCCTATTGAGAAGGCTGGGATAACCTGAAACCTCACCACCTGTGTGTCTTTCCAGAATGTTGGAATTGCAGATGTGCATTCCTGTGCTCATTTATTACGCCAGCCTTCAAGCTTATTAAACAGACATTGCTCCATTTGAGACATGGCCCACAATTATTTGATGGAGCTGCTTGTCTGGGTATTATTCTGGAGTGATGATTTCTGTAAAAATATCAATCAAGATATATGTTTTTTTCTCGAGGTCAAATTAAATATTTCTTAAGCTGCTCTGTCCGTTTATGGTTACAATTCTGTTTTCAGCAGTTGGCATGGAAATTTATAGTGCCCCCTTCTTGGTGAATACTTGTTTATCATCCTTATTCAGAGCTTTGGAAGTTGGGATAGAATTTTGCAGAATACATTGATTCCTCATTCTTTTTTATGTATTTCATCTCATGTAGAAGACTTGCCTCACACTGGAGAACTATTTTATAGCTTTAGCTTCCTAATGACTGAAACTACTGGTGTGAACAGTTGAGATGTCTTTGAAACCATTTGTTTACTTCCATGTCACTGTCATGATTAAGAATAATAAGTAAATTTTTAATTCCCCTTCTTTAATTGTTCCATTTGTAAACTGAGCCAACATATTATACAGAAATCTAAAACCCTCCATTTTATAATGTCAGTGAAAAACACTATCTTTTGGCTAATTCCTTTCATTAAAATTTCCCAATAGTCTTACCAAATATGCACACAGTGAGTCTGCCCACGAATGGCTGGGGAACTAGAGTTTAGCCATGAGCTGAGAATGGCAGGCCAAGGAGAAAAACTCTAGGAAATGCAACAGCCCTTGGTGGGAGATATGGTGGTGCACGCTGGGAGGAATTGCCTCAGAGGGAGAGGCAGGCAGGTTTTCAAAGAGAAAACCTGTCTCAGAGAAATAAAAAAACTAAAAGTAAAAGAAATACAGTAATAATAATAAATAAATAAGCCACGTACACATGGAAAATACACAGAGTGTCTGGATACTGTATGCTATTGTGTTTATAATTTTTTTGATTGCTCAGGAAGGAACAACTACTAAAGTACACTTGATTATAAATGCTGCTTAATTAATTCAACTTATATCTTTTAAAAATACCTTGACTTCAAAATTAAATTATAAGCATATATTAATTGGAAAAGGAGTTCTTGTTTATGTATCTACAGAAAATTTAAATCTGATGATTCCTTCCTGGCTTCTGTGGTTTGATGAACGAAGACACCCGGAAGCAGTGGGCCAGGTGTTCCAACATTTGAGACAACTAACATGATGGTGCTTCACAGACCCTGAAAATAAGGACTTATACAGGTTTCTGAGCTTTTTCATGATTCCCATGGTATAAACGCCACCCCCTTCCAGCACAAAGCAGTTGGAATGACCGACATCCTAATTCCCATCTTGTTTATAAATCCTTGTTTTCTTTTAAATGGGGCTTTTTTAAATTGGCTAATCATCATAGCCAATCACTTTTTAATGGTAAAAAGGGGAATTATTGTATGGGTATTGTTTTTCATTTATTGATACAAATTCAAGGTCATTTTTGTGATGTGTATATTTCTCCTCTTGGTTAAGTATTGTGCTTATACTGGTCTTTTAAAGCATAATGCATAATTAAATACAGATTATAGATAGTTACTTATAATAGTCAGAAATCATAGTTAGGTAAGTTAAGTTTTCTATATATACAGAGATACATTTGAAATAGACAGTCTTCAAACCTTTCAAATACCTTCAGAAAATGGCATTTAAAATGGATTAGGGCTTTTCTTAACATGAGAAATGTCTGCTTCTGGCACACCAATTATGTCTGCGTGGAAGGTGGTCATCGAAGAAACTCGTTATGGAGTTTGTTTTCAACATTGCAAGATTAGCCATTTGGGCAAGAAACTGCTCTTTTCTAGACTTCTTGACTGTTTCTGTATAAACTGGACATGCAGGGCCCACAGGAAAGTGACTGCTGAACTTAAACTGTCCTACAGGTTTCCTGCTTCATGGAAGAGTCTACGAGACTTTCTATGGACACAGAAAAATGACTGACAGACTGCCGATGCAGGTGGACAGTTTTGAAATTTCCTGCTTTGCTGAGAAATCTTCTGCATACATTGTGGCCTATGTGCTGAAGATGGATGCCCCAATGTTACAGAGGAACTTTGGGTGACTGTCCAGGCAGTAAGATGTCTCTGTCAATCCTAGTGTTTATATATTATCCTTCTGTGCTCTTTGATGGAGTTGCAGACAGATAGTTATAGTTTTCCTTCATTATGATAAAAGATAAGCAACATATGGAACTTTGGACTCACAAGGATGTTATGGATGATATTTTCTTTAAATCTTGCTAAAATATTGTAACTGTGTTCTTTCTTTTTGGTTTTTACGAGACAGGGTTTCTCTGTATTGTTTTGGTGGCTATCGGTCCAGCCCGGCCTCGAACTCACAGTGATCCGCCTGCCTCTGCCTCCCGAGTGCTGGGATTAAAGGCGTGCGCCACCACCGCCCGGCTTTGTAACTGTGTTCTTACTGGATAACTGTTCTGTTACATATAATTTGACTATGTTAAAGTTAAGACCTGTCTTTTTGTTTAGATAGAAAAGAGGAGATGATGGGGGAAGTACTATGTATATGTCAATAAAGCACAATTGGGCCAATAGGGAACCAAGATAGGTGGAACTAGGAGTCCAAGAGAACTCTGTGAAGGAGAAAGACAGAGAGTCATGATGTAATGCCATGGGGTAGGAAGCCTGGAAATTTCTCCAGTAAGAGAAATATTTAGATTAACAATTATAGGGTAATTACTTAAGTCAGAGCTAGCCGGTAAGAAACAAACAAGGCCAACAGCTTCATAATTAATACAGTGTCTTGTGTGTTATTTGGGGACTACAATGTGGCAGAGCCCAGGTGACTGGCAGGTGATAAACCAAAGCGGCTAGCAAGGAAAATTTTTCCAGCTTCCCTTTACAGGGAGAGGACGGGAGGGAGAGAGAGAAGGACAATCTGAAAATCCACACTCAGGGTTATATGGAAAAAAACACCTGTTTGGCAGGAGTACTATGAAGACAGAGATAACTGGTCTAGCATTGATATGCCCTGAGGTGTTTGGAACCCAGGTGATTTTGGAATTTTTTTGGCATTTGGAAACTGTGTGAGAGATGCTACAACAGGAAAATGACACACTCACTCAGAGGTTGAGGGGAAAAGGAAAGAAAACATAGCAGTCTGGTCAGTGAATCTGATGGGAGTCCTGGTTGCATCTCTGGCCTGATCTCCTGGCTTCAAAGCCATAGGAAAACAGTGTTGTCATGAATTTGTACCACAGAAGTTGGGCGCAGAATAATCATGAATAATAAAACCCAGAGACAGATATTTTATTTCACCTGATGATCAGAAAGGATAAACAATCAACCACTGAAGAGTTCTTATCTCTGTCCAGGCTCAGACCAAATGTGCGATCCGGTTCTTAATGTGACTGAAGACTGACTTCTGTCTCCTCCTGTCTAGTGCTGCCGTTAAAGTTGTGGGCCACCATAAATGACATGTATTAATGACTACTGTGGCTACCTTCACACTCTGATATTAAGAAAAGCTCTATTTTTTAGTTCATTAGCAAAATATGACCAAAAGAATGTCCAAACTGCAACAAGCACTTGTAGATTCTACCTCCTATGGGTCAACCTGGAGGGATATTCATATGACAGCACACACAATTTATAATCCACTTTTACCCCACATCTCAGCTTCCCTCTATTCTATTCCTTGAATCCATGTTGTTTCTTCTTCTATATCTGTGCAATGAGGTAGTTACAGAGAATTTCCAGGTTGACTACATCTTTTCTGTGCTGTGCTCCACCCAAAATTGGCTTGCTATATTTCACTTCTCCAATTTAGTCATATTAGACTATTCTAATTCACTTTGGTCCACAATAAGAACTCTGTATTCACTTCCAACCCTTGACACCCTTCCTCTGTATGCTAACTTAGTCTCAATTACTTAAGTTGAACCATTTGTCAATCAAAATTCCTGTATTCACATTACCAGCTTCAATATCTCAATGTGGGGAGCATTAATAAGGAAAGATAAAGGAATGCTTGGAAGGCCATAATGAGATCATCCTTATCAGGATATGAGTTTCTTTGCCAGTATTGATGGGAAGAAAATTGCTGAGAATTTATCAGCTGGGAGGGCTTACATAACAGAGATACCCAAGGTTTATTTTTCTGCCCACAACTTCTTGCCATTTTATGTAAAAAGATTTGTGTCTGGAAGCTCATCTTGAATATCAGGAAGGCAGATACTATGGAAACATGCACTGAAAGTAATACTTTCACTCAAAACACTTTTAAGAAGCTTCTTTGTGCCTACCCTACAAGAAAACCATGCCCTCATTCATTTCTATGACAATGGTGGAAAGTTGTTTTACACAATATGCAACAGACTTCCTGGACAATTGATTTTCAGGTTGTTTTGTGGTAATCCAAAGGCAAGATTCATGCTGGAAAAGAAATTCACCAAACAATCTTCATCACAAGAATTTCATCCTGCTTGTGGATTGTGTTCTTAATAAAGACCAGTTCGATATGTACCTAATACATTCATGTTCCAACACAGTCATGCATTCCTTCTCTCAAATGACTGAATCCTTATCCTGCTATGCACACCTGCCTTTGAACAATGAAACAAACAGAAAAACATCTTTGAGAATGACTAGCAGTTAAATTTGATGTCTGCATATTTGTCATAATGAGAATCTCTATACTAAGAGGAGAATGTTAACACTATAAGGTAGTCTTGTGATTTCTAAGTGTGTGCTATGGCATGCTCAATCAAAATAACAATTAAAAACTTATTCAATTCCCTGGTGATCCACTGGATTCTTCCTTCACCATGGAAATCAAGGCCCATTTTGTCAAGAGTAAATACACAAATAAGCAAAAACAGTCACACACTTAATATACAATATATGTAACTATAAATTTAGAACATATTTCCTCAAGCAATCCAATGTTAATACACGATGTTAAAAAAATGGAATTCATAATGTTGTTTTTATACCCATGTAACATATACCCTCTTCTTATTCACAGGTGTTCCCTCCCAGACATCCTTCCTTCACTTGTTTTGTGCCCCATTAGCATTGCTGGTAGATTCATTCTTCATCTCCGTTTCACACCCCAAGGGTGGCTTATTCTCATATACAGTTTCAAATTGTTAAATTCAAATGATTCCCTTGTTCTGATGTTTGAATTATTTCCTAGTATATTTCTTTACATCCTACAGCTTGTGTGTTGTATTGCCTTCATTGGAAACAACATACACTTCCTAGATAAATTGAGGATGTCTTCATGTGTATACATGTCTAACCGGTCCCTCACAATATGCCTATAGTAAGACCTTGCTGTGTTTATGACTCTTATTTTGTTTATACAATTCAAAACTAGACATCTAAAAGAGTGTGTACTACACCTGCTCCTTAGTGAAATCCAAGCTATTCTGAACTAAAGAAGATCTTGTCTAATAAAAATAAAAACTATGAAACATTAGCAAACAAATGACAGTGATTCCACAGAGGCTCACACAATGAGTATCAGTCATTGAGATGCTAAATCAGGAAAATTCATCAACAGAGTGAGTGAAAGTAAAGTCTATGCTATAAAATAAGGATCGTATCTAAACCAGAAGAATTTTTATGGTTTAGGCCTTTGATGGCCATATACCTATGTCTGAGAGAGGTATATAAAAAGTTTTCAGCCATGTGGGACTACATACTAACTTTCAGTCCAAACAGATAAAACAAATTTACATCAGCAAAATAACCACACAACTGATTCCTTACTTAATAAACCTGGAGTCAAAGTAGAATAGGTTGTATTATGAGGAGGTATGTCTCTACCAAAATAATACAAAATACTATGCAGAAAATTGCTGTTGTGTTCTCCAGACGGTAGATTATCTCTAGCACACACAAAACCTGTTGGTATCTGAAAATTCACAAATGGACCCCAGGCTGCACATCTGCAACACTCCACCCAAGTAAGGAACATGAAGGACCTGGTTCAGAATTCCTTGTTAGGACAGTCTGGTTCCAAAAACCTGGGAAAAGGGAAAAATACATGAGATTCATTGTTAAGTAAATTCAACCCTCTTCTAGTGAATTCTATCCTTCAAATATTGTTACTTTCTTTTTTATTTTTAGTGGCTTTTTTATATCACTTGAATACCTTTTTTTCAATTATTTTACATACCAACAATTTTTCCATTCTTCCCATTGCTCCTCATTCCAAAGTAGCTAATCTCCATTCACTCCTCATCTGTCTCTTTCAGAAAGCTTTCTTTTTTTTTTAAATTTTATTTTCCAGTTTAAATTTAGATAAGAATCAAGGTTGCTTCACAAGTCAGTTCCAGGTCCCTCTCCCATTCCCTCCCTTCCTCCCGTGCCCTCCCCTCCCCCCCCGTTATCCTCTCATTTCTCCAGGGAGGGTGAGGCCCTCCATGGGTGTGTCCATAGTGTGTCATTTCATATAGGGCAGGGCCTAGACCCTTTCCCAAGAGTTCTGGGTGAGAGTGCACCTCACATTGTTCTATTGGAGTCCAAAGTCCGTGTGTATACTTGGGATAGGTACTGATCTGCTGCCCAAGGCTCAATAGATTCCCTAGGCCTCTTCACTGACACCCAGATTCAGGGGGTCTTGATCAGTCCCATGCTGGCTTCCCAGGCTAATGCCTGGGATTCAAGAGTTAACCTTTGTCTGGTCAGCTGTTTCTGGGGGTTAAACCAGCCCAGTCTTAATCCCTTTGATCATCAGTCCTCCCTCTCTGTTACTGGCTTTCTTGAGTTCAGCTCAGTACTTAACCAAGGGAGTCTGCCTCTTCTTCGATCAGCCACTAAATAAAGTTTCTGTTTCCCAGACTCTCTGGCCATAGGATTGTAGGCTGGCACTCCCCAGATCTATGTCTAAAATCCATATATGAGAGAGTACATGCCATGTTTCTCTTTTTGTGACTGGGTTACCTCACTCAGGATGGTTTCTTCTAGTGTCATCCATTTGCCTGCGAATCTCATGATTCCATTATTTTTTTCTGCTGAATAGTACTCCATTGTGTAGATGTACCACATTTTCTCTATCCACTCTTCGGGTGAGGGACATCTAGGTTGCTTCCACGTTCTGGCAATTACAAATAAAGCTGCTATGAACATAGTGGAACAGACCTCTTTGTTGTATGAATGGGCATCTTTTGGATATATGCCTAAGAGTGCAGTTGCTGGGTCTTGTGGTAGGTTTATTCCCATTTTTCTGAGGAATCTCCACACTGATTTCCAAAGTGGCTGAACCAGTTGGCACTCCCACCAGCAATGGAGGAGTGTCCCCCTTTCACCACATCCTCTCCAGCATAAATTGTCATTGGTGTTTTTGATTTTAGCCATTCTGACAGGGGTGAGATGGTATCTGAGAGTTGTTTTGATTTGCATTTCCCGGATGGCTAAGGATGTTGAGCACTTTCTCAAGTGCCTCTCAGCCATTTTAGACTCCTCTATTGAAAACTCTCTATTTAGTTCTGCAGCCCACTTTTTAATAGGGTCCTTTGGTGTTTTGGAGACTTGCTTCTTGAGTTCTTTGTAAATTTTGGAGATCAACCCTCTGTCAGATGTGGGATTAGTGAATATTTTTTCCCATTCTGTGGGCTGCCTTTTTGTCTTGCTGACTGTGTCCTTTGCCTTACAGAAGCTTCTCAGTTTCAGTAGGTCCCATTTATTAATTGTTGATCTTACTGCCTGTGCTACTGGTGTTATGTTCAGGAAGCTGTCTCCTGTACCAATTCGTTCAAGAGTACCACCCACTTTCTCTTCTAAGAGGTTCAGTGTGGCTGGATTTATGTTGAGGTCTTTGATCCATTTGGACTTAAGTTTTGTGCATGGCGATAGACATGGATCGATCTGCATTCTTCTACATGCCAGTCTCCAATTATGCCAGCACCATTTGTTGAAGATGCTTTCTTTATTCCATTGTATATTTTTAGCTTCTTTGTCAAAGATCAGATGTTCGTACGTGTGTGGGTTAATACCCGGGTTTTCAATTCGATTCCATTGGTCTACCTGTCTATTTTTGTGCCAATACCAAGTTGTTTTCAGGACTATAGCTCTATAATAGAGCTTGAGGTCAGGGATGGTGATGCCTCCGGACGTTGCCTTGTTGAACAGGGTTGTTTTGGCTATCCTGGGTCTTTTGTTTTTCCATACAAAATTGATTATTGTTCTTTCAAGGTCTGTGAAGAACTGTGCTGGGATTTTAATGGGGATTGCATTGAATCTGTAGATTGCTTTTGGCAGGATTGCCATTTTTACTACATTGATCCTACCTATCCAAGACCATGGGAGATCTTTCCATTTTCTGAGGGCTTCTTTAATTTCTTTCTTTAAAGATTCAAAGTTCTTACAATACAGGTCTTTCACCTGTATGATTAGCGTTACCCCAAGGTATTTTATGTTGTTTGTGGCAATTGTAAAGGGTGATGTTTCTCTGATTTCTCTTTCAGCCCTTTTATCATCTGTATATAGTAGGGCTACTGATTTTCTTGAGTTGATCTTGTAGCCTGCCACTTTGCTGAAGGTGTTAATAAGCTGTAAGAGTTCCCTGGTAGAGTTCTTTGGGTCATTGATGTAAACTATCATATCGTCAGCAAACAGTGAAAGTTTGACCTCTTCCTTCCCAATTTGTATCCCCTTGATCCCCCTTTGTTGTCGTATGGCAATAGCTAGGACTTCAAGTACCATGTTGAAAAGGTATGGAGAGAGTGGACAGCCTTGTTTTGTTCCTGATTTTAGAGGAATTGCATTGAGTTTCTGTCCATTTAGTTTGATGTTGGCTGTTGGTTTACTGTATATAGCTTTTATTATGTTTAAGTATGTCCCTGTTATCCCAGATCTCTCCAAGACATTTATCATGAAGGGGTGTTGGATTTTGTCAAAGGGTTTTTCAGCATCTAGTGAGATGATCATGTGATTTTTGTTTTTCAGCTTGTTTATATGGAGGATTACGTTGATGGATTTTCATATGTTGAACCATCCCTGCATTCCTGGGATGAAACCTACTTGATCGTGGTGAATGATTGTTTTGATGTGTTCTTGGATCCGATTTGCCAGTATTTTATTGAGTATTTTTGCATCAATGTTCATGAGGGATATTGGTCTGAAGTTCTCTTTCTTAGTTGTATCTTTGTGTGGCTTGGGGATCAAGGTTATTGAAGCCTCATAGAAAGAGTTTGGCAAAGACCCTTCTGCTTCTATTGTGTGGAACACTTTGAGAAGAATTGGTATAAGCTGTTCTTTGAATTTCTGGTAGAATTCTGCACTGAGGCCATCTGGACCTGGGCTTTTTTTGGTTGGGAGACTTTTGATGACAGCTTCTATTTCCATAGGGGTTATAGGTCTATTTAAATTGCTTATCTGTTCTTGATTTAGTTTTGGCAATTGATAGCTGTCCAGGAAGTCATCCATTTCCTTTAAATTTTCGAATTTTGTGGAGTACAGGTTTTCAAAGTATGACCTAATGATTCTCTAGATTTCCTCAGAGTCTGTTGTTATGTCCCCCTTTTCATTTCTAATTTTGTTAATTTGCGTGTTCACTCTCTGTTGTTTGGTAAGTTTGGACAAAGGTTTGTCTATCTTGTTGATTTTCTCAAAGAACCAACTCTTCGTTGCGTTGATTCTTTGTATTGTTTTCCTGGTTTCTACTTTATTGATTTCAGCCCTCAATTTGATTATTTCCTGGCGTCTACTCCTCCTGTGGGAGTGTGCTTCTTTGTGTTCTAGAGCTTTCAGCTGTGATGTTAATTCTCTGGTATAACTGTTCTCCTGTTTCTTCATGTGAGCATTTAGCGCTATGAACTTCCCCTGTAGCACTGCTTTCAAAGTGCCCCATAGGTTTGGGTATGTTGTGTCTTCATTCTCAATGAAGCTTTCAATGGGCTCCCACACAATGTGGCACATGAAATAGCAGCCGGAATGAATTACTATCCTTACCTCAAGACAAGAGCAGGTAATCCTGCTAGGGAACAGGTGACCAAAATCAGCTAAATGCCACGCAAAATTCTGCTTTCATCTTAGAAACTTTACTAAGAGAACATGCTACACAATTGTCACACACATGCAGCTGAGGTCCTAGGGATATAACATGCAGCTTCCCTGATTTTTGGTCCAGCATCCATAATCTCCAAAACCTAAAGTCAATTGTCTATATGTAATACCATCATGACTCCATGCCATATAGAATAACTTCTCCCATTTCTTTGAAAAAAAGTCAGACCTCAGCACAATTCCTGTATATACATCAATGCATCTGCTTCTATCAGTTACTGGACAGTGTATCCCTGAACCACATTTGAAGGTATACTCTGAAACCAGCTACATTAAAAGATTACATGTTAGAAAAAGAATCTATCAACTGCCCTGCATCCTCAGGAAACCTATAACAATAAGAAATATCTCAAACAATCCTCCTGCATCAAACTTCTAAATTCAAGACAGGTGAATTGCCTGTGAAAGTTGTGGCACAGCTCTTAGATTAAAGAGCAGGTTCATGGCAGTGATTGGGTCTCATAGATCCATTAACGAAGATATTCTGATCTTTGTATTTCAGGTGGTTCAGAGCAGCATTGTTTTACATACAGGAGCCAAAGAGCTCTCAGAAATTATTGTGTACATATGAGTAATGCTCAGACATATCTTGCATCTCATAATGTAGCACACAGGATGTTGAGGGAGGAGAGATGCTCACAGTCCATCCCAGCCCAGGAAAAACAGTGAGTTCTTGCTAATATTAGTATCACAGGCTAACATCATCTCAGAAATTAAAAAAAAATAAGGACAGAGATGTATATCTAAGAACACATTTTCTGTAGCTTGCCTCAGTGGTATCAGATGCTGATCAAAAATACAGATTATTCTTGGGTGAATCTATTCCAATCCAAGTAAACAACAATCTCAAAACAGTGATTAGGTTTAGAATCATTTATTAAATGAGACTACATATTTTATCCCCAAGATTTTGGTAAGAGAGGGGAGTATTTAGAGGGAAGAATTACATGTAATTATCATAGAGAAAGAAACTTCAGAGTGTTGGTATCTAGAGGCAAGGTCTGCTCTTTCTTTCATTTTGACACCTTATATCTGTTTCCTGATCAGGTAACTCCTTGAGCTCTCTCAAGAAAGGTTATCTCAAGATGCTCGGTTTAACACTGTCTGCACTTTCTTCGCAGTCCTGGAGTCAACTCGGTTCACAACAGAACATTCTATATTGAAGCTGATGTGACTCTACTCAACGCTATTTTCTGAGGAGGATGACAGCAGGAAGTACTTCTTATGGTAATGCAGTCAAAGATCTCAGGGTCCTCTAAATAAAACCAGTTCTGAGAAAAGACTTGGTGTTTTCAGGAATCTCAGTCATTGTAGCCAATCATTGATTCTTGTCCATTCATAAGCTTAAAGGTGTGTTGTGCCTGCCTGACTGTGTGCACTGTGAGACTGTTATGTATTTGATAGATCTTGGATAAGAAGAGACATCCGGAATGTGGCTTGGGAGACTGGGCTTCGATACAGGTTTCTTTGAACTCATGTTGGTCTACTGTTGAACATGACATCAGTTTTTACTAACAGCAGTCTGGGACTCCTGGACAGACCCCAACTCATGTATCACATTTCTCATACTGGGATTCAGGCAAGAGCTGATTCGACGTTTCTTTGGCTGACCCCGGCTGTCCTGACTGGTGAATTGGAGAAGTTCCTTTCCTGGAGCTTTTATTCTGACCACAGAATCCCAGTCACAGTTTGGTCTCACAAAGTGCACACAGGAAATTGAAGCTATACCAGGATGTTTCATAGTTGTCTGGACTTTAATGTTATGCACTAAAACAGGTGTCTTCTCATTAGGCTGAGGAGCACATTTGGGGAAAACAAACAAACTTTGGGATGTTACACCTGAGCCTGAGATGGAATTATTGCATTTCCTCAAATTGGAATCCAGAGTGTCTGAAAATCCCATATTATGTGCTTGCATTCATCAATAACTGGTCTGTTCTTGTCCTTTTTTGGAAAAAGATGAGGGAGTGGTTGTTCTTAATCAGGAGTCTTGATTATTGGTCGATCATTGGAGACAGGAACCCGATGTTCTTTTTTCTTGGTCATGTAAGATATCGATGGCCTGGTAGGTTTCTGTGATGAAAATATTCTATGGTTACTTGCCTGCACCTTAAAGTTTCCATCCTAAGTGAAGAGCACTCTAATTACTATTATCTACATAGAAATTTTGGGATACACACTTTTTGGAAAGTTTGGACCATTGGGAAACCAAGAGTAGGATCAGGGGAGAGGAGTGTTGTGGACATATTTATATGGCACATATGGCATAAGGGAAAATGCAATAGCTGTATGCAAGACAGTTTCACAGCAAAGCCCAATGTTTTGCAGGGATACAGAACTAAAGATAAATAACAGGACTGGTTGAATATATTTTGGGGAACATTGAACAGGAAAACACATACATTAGGATTATTCCTAGCACAGCTAAACAGACACCATACCAACAAGAGGAGATGGGACAAAGAAGTATAATCCATGGGGGGAAAAGCAAAACCCGTTAAATGTCACAGATTGACTACAGTCTTTCCTGAATCACAGGATGTGCAACAAAAATATTTTGAACTGGGACTTGGAAACTAAGAGAATAAGAGAACATGTTGCTTTCTAACTTCCCAGGACCCATATAGGGTCTCATAACTGTCTGTAATTTCAGATTTTGAGATCTGATATAAGGTTCTGTCTTCCTAAGACACTATATAATAAGGGTACACCAGTCATACATACAGATAGGCAAAACGTTTATGCACAGTAAATAAAAAAGTGATATCTATCTAGGGAATTGTCCATTTCCTTTAAATTTTCGAATTTTGTGGAGTACAGATTTTCAAAGTATGCCCTGATGATTCTCTGGATTTTCTCAGAGTCCGCTGTTATGTCCCCTTTTTCATTTATGATTTTGTTAATTAGCATGGTCTCTCTCTGTCTTTTGGTTAGTTTGGACAGAGGTTTGTCTATTTTGTTGATTTTCTCAAAGAACCAACTCTTTGTTTCATTGATTCTTCTCAGTGTTTTCCTGGTTTCTACTTGATTGATTTCAGCCCTCAATTTGATTATTTCCTGGCGTCTGCTCCTCCTGGGTAAGTTTTCTTCTTTTTGTTCTAGAACATTCAGCTGTGCTATTAATTCTTTAGTATGACTGTTCTCCAGTTTCTTCATGTGTGCACTTAGTGCTATAAACTTTCCTCTCAACTCTGATTTCAAAGTGTCCCATAAGTTTGTGTATGTTGTGTCTTCATTCTCATTGAATTCCAGGTGTGTTTCTTTTAGGTAGCAGAAGGATGGGATCTGTCTTTGTATCTAATCTAATACCCGTGTATTTTTATAGGTTAGTTAAGACCAATAATATTGAGAAAAATTATGACCATTGATTGTTAATTCTTGTTTGTTTTTGTTGTTGGTGGTGGTAGTATTGGGTGGATTTACCCTGCCTTTTCTTTTATCTTTTGGTGAAGTGGGATTACCTATTGCCGCTGTTTCTGTGATTGTAGTTAACATCATTAGGTACTCCTTGTACTTTCTGTAGGTCTAGATTAGTGTATTTTATTGTTTAAATCTACTTTTGTTATTCAATATCTTGTTTTCTTCATTTATAGTGATTGAAAGTTTTGCTTGGTATAGCAGTCTGGCTGGCATCTGTGTTCTCTTTGTATTGATAGAATATCGATCCAGGACACTCTATGTTTCAAATTTTCCATTGAGAAGTCAGGTATAATTCTGATATGTTTTCTTGTATATGTTAGAGGGACTTTTTGATTTTCTGCTGTGAATATCATTTATTCTGTATGTTTCAGGTTTGATCTTTATGTGGCAAGAAACTTTTTTTGGTTCACTCTATTTGGTGTTCTGCTAGCTTCTTGAACTTTCATTGGCATTTCTTTCTTTAGGTTGTGCGAGCTTTCTTCCATGATTTCCTTATGTTTTCTGCACCTTTGAGTTGGGTTTCCTCATTTAGTTTCTTCTATACCTACTATTCTTAGAGTTGGCCTTATCATGGTGTACATTGTTTTGTGGATATTTCTTGATTATTATGTGGTGAGGGGACTTTTTTATTTCTTCCTTTACCCAGGGATGTTACAATTGTGCATCGTTCAAATTCCATGTGTTTGTAGGGTTTTTGCGATTTGTGTTATTGTTGAATTCTAATTTTAATGCATGGTGGTCTGATAAGACACTGGGTTTTATTCCAATTTTTTTGTATCTGTTGAGATTTGCTATGTTTACTATTATGTGGTCAATTTTAGAGAAGGTTCCTTGTGTCGCCGAAAAGAAGGTATCTCCCTCTGTGTTTGGGTGGAATGTTCTATAGATGTCTGTTAAACCCAATTGTGTCATAACTATTAGTTCTTTTGTTTCCATTATATCATGAACAGGCCACGTTCTAAAAGCTATTCAAATGCTAATTCAAATCTAGTCATCATTCATATATTAAGAGATGAATGTGAACAATGAAGCACATTTGCTCTTTATTGAAAATGTGTATTATACAGTTATAGTGTGTACTTGATTCTTCGGGCTATTGTTCTTCATCCAATTGTTTTAGAATGTCCTTATAGAGGAGCTATTGAAGGTTTACATGCCTGAAATCTAGGCAGTATTTTCATATGAGCAGAACCTTATTATCATGACATGTCAGAAACCTTCTGTGAAGAATATGGAATTTTGAACTCATGGAGATTTCCTTACATCTGCTTCTCCTGTTTGGACTTTAAAGATGATCAGCCACCTACCTGACTCAAGATGAGAATTTATATTATTCTCTAATATAGACAGTTAATATTCATCTTCTTGATTTAAATGTATTGAAAGCTTAATGCATTCACTCATCCACTTGCAGGGATCGCATGCTGTTTTAAAATCCTCTTTTCTCTCAATCACTATGCTAAAATATACATTACAATTTTATATTCAGTTTTTAATATAACAGATTTTTACAAGAATAACATCTGTTTCTTTAAGCATCAAGGTCCTTTACTGAATTATTATATTTCACTTGTGTTGTGTGTTTACACTGAAAAATAGCAGATTTTCAAAATATGAATATAATATTTTATAAGCATAATATTAAATCAATTATTGCAAAATACATTAGATGCTATTTGGAATGTAGACTTCTAAGGATTTTGTTTTATTACCCAATGTCAAATGTAACTCAAGCAAGTCACTAATACATGGACCCGTTATATACACACTGATGACATATATCACATTTCCATCTGTTTCATAATGCTCTGTGTGGATACTGTAACAAGCTTCTTGTTCACATTTTTATCATGCTACATATTTAATTTCAATGAGTGTATCTAATATATCTATGCAAGTTCGCCTTCTAAATGCTTTCCTGAGTGGATCTTGGAATGATAACTTTGCTAATTTTATCACTGTTTTGGACCATCAAATTGTAACTGTAAATCATACACAGGTTACACTTGTAACAATGGAAGTCTGGTAGAACGCTATGGCCCCGATCTGAGGATGGGTACAGTGATGGGAGGTGCTATGTCAATGGGGATCCTGGGAATGGTGGCAGCAGCAATAGGCATTCTGGCTTTATGCCGAGTTCAAATATGCCTTGTCCCTTAGGCAACAGATCCATCAACCAGTATTGCTTAGCTTAGCTCATGACATTCTCAGTAGCCATGAAGTCTAGTTACAGATGATTCAAGGATGAGGTTATCTGATGATGGGCAACCTGTGGGATAGAGACCTCCTGCCTAAGACAGGGGTTTCCAGGTCCTCCAAGAGGGATAAGGGAAGGTGACACAGCTTGACCTAAGACAGGAATGTCTCATTAGAAATTAAAAAAGGAGAAATTGTGGGAACAAGAAACCTTGGCTGGAGACCCACTTCCCCATTAGCCTGAGAGAAGGAAGCTGTAACAAGTGTCTGTGCCTGCAGAGAAAAACATGTTTACTAAAAACAATCCGGTGTCCGTAACCACAAAGAGAAACATGTTTAATGGAGCAATAAGTTCCTGATGTTTTCGGGAAGGACTTGCCCACGGGAACACCCTGACCCTGCCCTTTTCATTGATTAACCACCTCTCCTAAACACACACCCACACCTCTGGTGTAAGGGTACATAACCAGCTGAGGGTAGAATAAAGCAAAACTTCTTTCACCAGCGACAGGTCTCTGTGTCATCAATCCTGACACCATCCACAAATTCTCGGTCCCAGGCTGTGTGGGAGCAGCAGTTTCACATCTAAGGGCGCCCTTACTTATATACATTTGCAGATATTTTATCGGGATGATTCTTACAATTCACTGTTTTTCTTGAATTGGTATGTATTCCTCATTTAAAATAATGAATTGGTTACAATCTGCCATTTTATTATTACATGATTTCAAGAATTCAAAACCATTTCATAAAAAATACAAAACATTGATTAAAAGAATTTCCATTTCCACATTATTAAACAAAAGCACAATTAATTGTTATACTCTTACTAATGTGAATATTGTCCTCATTGTAATTTCTTTGTAGGAGCTTTCAAAAATACACTTTGTAACTGAATTTGAACATAATTCCTTATAAAGAGTTTAAACATACCTAGTTTTAAAAAGGAAACCAATTACTAAGAACTAGTGAAGACTTGGATCTCAGAGGAAAAGATTTAACTGTCAATTAGTAAAATGACATAATACCCCAAACAAGAGTAGAAACATACATATGTGGTATAGCCAAAATATCTTTGAATTTGTATCAATAAACCAAAATTCATACCAATGTACAACATTCTGAGATCAGTAATTGCATTTTTGGATTAAAATAGATTCAGTAAGCTACCCATTTATCTCATCATTTATATATTTACCCCTTGTTCCTTCAGAAAAAGATCCTTTGTTTACCTTATTTTTGCTAAATATGACCGATATCAAGGTGTAATTTACCCATTTTAAATGATGAAAAACATCTAAAACCCATTTAGGGGCAATATGGCAGTGCTTTTTATAGACTGATTACTGTCATTTTTTGGGGGTGGCATCTTTAGGGGAACCTTGAGAAAATCAGCATAATTCTTGAGTCTTGGCTGTAGTAGTCTGTGAGGCTGGATAATTTCAGGCAGTAAATATGAAGCTATTTTGTGTGCAGAATTAAGAGGAGATTGTAACGCAGGTGCATTTTGAGTTGTTGGTGCAAGTGGCACAGCCCTGGGAGTAAGATATCCTAATTTGTTGGAAAGTTTGGCTATATTCATAATTGTTTCACAGCTGGTAGGATATGTATCTTGACTGAAGCTGTGAAGGGAAGGGGTCCTGGATACCTACAACTCTGGAAGGAAAGATATCCTGACTTGTTGGGAAGCCAAGCTGTACATAAACTGTGAAGGGAAGGTACCTTGGACATCTACAACTGTGGCAGAATAGGCATTCTGATTTCTCTGGAAGGCAGGCTGTAGCTGAAGCTGGGTTCTGGTGGGGAATGGTCTCCCCACAAGTTTTGGCAATCCTTACTCTCTCAAAGAGAGCCACAGCAGCTGTCCTTTGGTCCACTCTCCTGTGGGTGGTTCCCAGCAGATGTATACATTTCTTCTCAGCTCTGGCCCAAGTTGTTACTTTTCCTTATTCACATTGCTAAGGGGAAAACACCTGCAGAAATATATCAATCTTCTCTGGATCTGGTAAAATGCTGTTATTTCTACTTTGCAACCCTAAGGGAGCTTCCCAGCTGAAGTGCCAGTTGCTTCTACTCTGCACCTCTAAGTGAGTTTTTCAGCAGAGATACTGCTACATGATTGTAAAATGTCTTCATCCACAAATTTTAAAAGAGATTTTTTGGTTGGGAAGAATCCAGGAGACTTCCTGCCTCTGAAAGTGTAGAGAAGGGCAGGTGGCAACTGAACAGGCACAGAGAATTTATTAGGTTTGTTAGGCGAGGATATTTATCAGGGTAAGATTTTCAGGGAGGAGATTGAACATACTGATACCCTTGTGGTTGGGCAAGCTCAAATTAGCTAGGTTTTATGCTTAGGTACTGGCTCTCTTAGGGGAATGTTTGATTTTCCTGCTCAGGGATTGGGTGTTTTTGTGCAGGACTGGACAGGAGAATTCAGATTTCACGCCCAAAGTGTGTTTCTTTCATGGCCATTTTTAGATTTATGGCTCTATTGCCAGGGCCAGCATTTATTTATTTCACTGCCCAAGCTTTCAATGCCAGCGTGGGTTTCTTTGGCTGCACCTTTTATCCTACATGAATCCCAGTGTCAAATGATACATTTACAAAAATTACCTTCCTAAAATTTAGCTATACTTGGAAACGAAGGATCAGAAAGAACAAAAGAGTCTGAGGACCAGGAAGTTTACTATGAGATTATGTGATTTAGAAATGTTATGCATTGCACATGGAAATGCCTGAAGTTAGACCAATTAGAATTCACAAATATGAGCTGAACTAAGACCAAAATAGGGATGCCAATGGGATTGGGAAAATCTCAAGAGAACTCAGTCATACAAAAATTAAAGGGAACAAAATAGACTGACAGGAAGAACAAGTCCTCTATGGAGTAGAACATAAAATTTATATGATATGTAAATTATATATTGTAATTGAAATTATATACATAGCTTATGGGTGTATATAATATGTATAGAATTTACATTGTAGATATTTATATTCCTAAAATCAGCTAACACACATTTTCAAGTATTTATGTAATAACAACTTAAAAAAGAGTCCATGAGTTTGTAAGAGAGAAAAATGGGATAAAACAGAAGGGTATAATGATGTAATTCCTTATAATATCAAAAATAGAAATTCTCTTCAATTAATAGATATAGATTTTCCGTTTGTTTGGATGGTGAATTAAATTGATAGATTTTGTATGTTGGACTATCCCTGCAAATCTCATGGATGCAATGTTCTACAGATGTCGGTTAATCCCAAATGGGTTATAAATTCTGTTAGCTCTTTTTGTCACTGGTCATGTGGGCAGTTTGGGAGAGGTGCTCATATGAGGATGGCTAGGCTTATGAGGAACCTGGCTCCTGAGTAGTGAGAATAGGATAATCAACTTAGACTGATGAAGTTTTACTGGCTCTAGCCATTGGTGAATAATTTGCATCACCTGGTTAATCATGCAGGGACCAAAAGTAAGGAGAAGGAGAAAGAGGTGTAGGAGAGGCCCAAGCAGAGGGCTGTCCTGAAGGTTCAACTAACTTCTCTCCAAGTCCTTCTGAAGCCTCTTATAGTTGTCCTGAATGATTCCTCATATATTGGAATAAAAACAACACTTTCCTATAAATAAAAGTATATGCCTTATTTTGGCTGTTAATAAATCTAGTCCTCTTTGGTTCTGTAACACTACATTAGCCAGGGAATCAAACTGCTGTTGGAGATTAAGAATAACACTAGAGCCGGGCGGTGGTGGTGCATGACTTTAATCCCAGCAGTCAGGAGGCAGAGGCAGAGGTTGGCGGATTTCTGTGAGTTCAAGGCCAAGCTGGACCGACAGCCTCCAAAACAATACAGAGAATCTCTGTCTGGTAAAACCAAAAAAAAAAGAAGAAGAATTCTAGATACTGCCTTTATATTATTAACCAGTTGGTTAGAGAGCTATCTGTGGAGTTCAAAATATTGTACCCAACCCTGCAGCCCCAGTGGCCATGCCTGCAGATATTCCCAATCCAGCAAGTAAAGGAATCATCTGTATGGCTCCCTTCGGTCTCCCTCCAATATAATCAAAGGAGGCACAAGAAGAGCCTTATACAAAAAATAATATCCCAATGGGGAATCAAGGGTGCAAAGACCCGTCCATTTGATGGGCAGGAAGTCATATGCCACTCCATCTCCACAAAGACCATTCCAGAAGGTGAATGATGGGGAATTCCTTATGCGTATATATAAATAAAGCACTGTTGGCCAATAAGGATGCAAGATAGGTGGAACTAGGAGTCAGGGGGATTCTAGGAAATTCAGTGAATATTAGAGAGTCACCATGTGATCCCGGGGAAGGGAGGATGCATCAGGATGCTGTCCTTGGAGAGATAAATCCTTATAGAAATATATATTAGTCATGGGCTAATACTTATAACAGAATTAGCCAATGATAATCCCTGGACATTGGCTGACAGCATTGTAACTAATAGTGATTCTGTGTGTTATTTGGGGTTGATACCACACTGGGATCAGGCTGGTGAGAAGAATACACGTTAAAGGCAGGAATCATTGACAATTAAATTTGGCTAAATTTGACTTACAGAAAGAAGACTCACTGTGGCCCACATCTATACTGGAATCACAAGGGTCAGGTGGGACCCAAATGGAAGCCACAGAGAGAGACATTGGAAGGAGATAGACATGGATGGGAAATGTATCCAAGCTATTTTTTATAGCAGCCAGGGCATCTGTGATTGTATCATTGTCAACCACTGTTATTGGCTGAGGTGGGCCAGAATGGAGGCAAAGCAGAAGAGAATGACCTTAAAACCACCTTCATGAAACTGATAGTCGCCCTAAAAGAGGATATAGGAAAATCCCTCAAAGAAATGGATGAAAAAACAAACCAAAAAAAATGTAAGACATGGAAGAAAAAACAAACCAAAAAAAGCAAGAAATGGAAGAAAAAATAAACCAAAAAAGTCAGGAAATGGAAGAAGAAACAAAGCAAAAAAATGCAGGAAATGGAAGCAAAAACAAAACAATAAATGCAAGAAATGGAAGAAGAAACGAACCAAAAAAGGTAGGAAATGGAAGAAAAAACAAACCAAAAAATACAAGAACTGGAAAAAAAAGCAAATCAAAAAATGCAAAAAATGGAAGAAAGAACAAACCACAACATTCATAAAATGCAACAAATGGACAAAAGATAAACCGAAAATTGCAATAAACACTGCAAACAGTTCAAAGGTTGAAAACTGAAATAGAGACAATTAAAAAAAACACAATCTGAAGAAATGCTGGAAATAGAAAAGCTGGGCAAATGGTCAGGTACTACCGATAAAAGCACAGAGCTCCCAATCCCGGTGGGAGCCAAGCACCCCAGACTGCAGATCTTCGCTCCCACCAACGAGACCAGGAAAGGAGAGGAGGCTGGGAGTCCAGGAAGCAGCTGTTCCTCGGGCAGCATCAGGTAAACAGGCCTGCTTCCCGGCCTGTGTTCCAGTGCCTGCAGATCGCCTGGGAACTGCACAGAGCTCCCAATCCCGGCGGGAGCCAAGCACCCCAGACTCCAGATCTTTGTCTCCCACCAATGAGACCAGGAAAGGAGAGGAGGCTGGGAGTCCAGGAAGCAGCTGTTCCTCGGGCAGCATCAGATAAACAGGCCGGCTTCCCGGCCTGTGTTTCAGTGCCTGCAGATCGCCTGGGAACTGCACAGAGCTCCCAATCCCGGCGGGAGCCAAGCACCCAGACCCCAGGTCTTCTCTTCCACCAACGAGACCAGGAAACCAGAGGACCCAGGGAGACCAGGGGAGTAGCTGTTCTGGATCAAGTACAACAGGACCCAGCATAGGGTCCAGGGGACCAGGTAAGAGGATAAGCGCCCCAGATTCCTGTTCTTCTTCTCCACCCACGGGACCAGCATTTGGACAAGGAATAGAAGAACCACCAGATTATTGGACTTGCTAGCACCCACCAAAAGGGAACTCTGGTCCCCAGACCAGTAAGGGGCTCTTTCTGCACCCACTAGAAGAAGAGATGGGAAAGAGACAATACAAAAACACAGTCAGCAACAGAAAAACAAATATGACACCGCCAGATTCTAGAGACTCCACACCAGCAAGACCCCAACATTCCAATGCGAACGAAGCAGAAGAGAACGACCTTAAAAGCACTTTCATGAAAATGATAGAGGCCCTAAAAGAGGATATAGGAAAATCCCTCAAAGAAATGGAAGAAACAACAAACCAAAAAATGCAAGAAATGGAAGAAAAAACAAACCAAAAAATGCAAGAATTGGAAGAAAAAACAAACCAAAAAAGCCAGGAAATGGAAGAAGAAATGAAGCAAAAAATGCAAGAAATGGAAGAAAAAACAAAGCAAAAAATGCAAGAAATGGTAGAAAAAACAAAGCAAAAAATGAAAAAAATGGAAGAAGAAACAAACCAAAAAAGGCAGGAAATGGAAGAAGAAACAAAGCACAAAATGCGAGAAATGGAACAAAAAGCAAACCAAAAAATGCAAGAAATGGAAGAAAGAACAAACCAAAAAATTCATAAAAGGCAACAAATGGATGAACAGATAAACAGAAAATTGCAAGAAGCAATGCAAACACTGCAAGGGTTGAAAACTGAAATAGAGTCATTAAAAAAACACAATCTGAAGAAAGGCAGAAAATAGAAAAGCTGGACAAACAGTCAGGCACTACCAATACAAGCATTACCAACAGAATAGAAGAGATGGAAGAGAGAATCTCAAGTGTTGAAGATACACTAGGAGAAATGGATTTATCAACCAAAGAAAACCTTAAATCCAACAAATCCTTAACACAAAACATCCAGGAAATATGGGACACCATGAAAAGACCAAACCTAAGAATAATAGGTATAGAAGAAGGAGAAGAAATCCACCTCAAAGGGGCAGAAGGCATATTCAACAAAATCATAGAAGAAAACTTTCCCAACCTTAAGAAAGACATGCCAATGAAGGTACAAGAAGCCTACAGAACACCAAATAGAGTGGACCACAAAAAAATCCCTCGCCACATAATAATCAAGACCCCAAACATACAGAATAAAGAAAGAATATTAAGAGCAGCTAAGGAAAAAGGTCAAGTAACATATAAAGGCAGACCTATCAGAATTACACCTGATTTCTCCATGGAAACGCTGAAAGCCAGAAGGTCCTGGATAGATATTCTACCTACACTAAGAGACCATGGATGCCAGCCCAGACTACTATACCCAGCAAAGCTCTCAATCACTATAGACGGAGAAAACAAGATATTCCATGACAAAACTAGATTCAAGCAATATGTGTCCACTAACCCAGCCCTACAGAAAATTTTGGAAGGAAAACTCCAACCCAATGGAAGCTAACTACAACCAGAAAAACATAAGCATTAGAGAATCCCTCTCTACCAACAGCCAAAAGAACAAAGGGGTGAAATTCCACACATAATTCCACCAACAACAACCATCGCAAATCGAAGAAGGATGAGCAATCAATGGTCATTAATATCCCTCAATATTAATGGCCTTAACTCACCCATAAAAAGACACAGACTAGCAGAATGGATTCGAAGACAGAACCCTTCCTTCTGCTGCATACAAGAAACACACCTCACCCTCAAAGACAGATATTACCTGAGAGTTAAAGGTTGGGAAAAATTTTTCAATCAAATGGACCCAAGAAACAAGCAGGGGTAGCAATCCTAATATCTAACAAACTAGACTTTAAAATAAAATCAATCAAAAGAGATGAAGGAGGTCATTACATACTCATCACAGGTGAAACCCACCAAGATGAAGTGTCTATCCTGAACATCTATGCCCCAAATACAAAGGCATCCACATTCGTTAAAGAAACATTATTAGAACTTAAATCTCATCTAAAGCCCCACACAGTTATAGTGGGAGATTTCAACACACCACTCTCACCACTAGACAGGAATACCAGACAGAAACTCAACAAAGAAGCAAAGGGTCTAATAGAAGTAATGACCCAACTGGGATTAACAGATATCTATAGAACATTTCATCCACATAAAAAAGAATATACCTTCTTCTCACCACCACATGGAACCTTCTCAAAAATCGACCACATACTTGGCAACATATCAAACCTCAGCAGCTACAAAAAAATTGGAATAACTCCATGCATCTTATCAGACCACCATGCTTTAAAATTAGAATTCAACAACAACACAAATTGCAGAAAACCTACAAACTCATGGAAATTGAATAATGCTCAACTGCACCATCCCTGGGTCAAAGAGGAAATAAAAAAGAAATTAAAGACTTCCTCGAATTCAATGAGAATGAAGACACAACATACCCAAACCTATGGGACACTTTGAAAGCAGTGCTATGGGGAAGTTCATAGCACTAAGTGCTCACATGAAGAAACAGGAGAACAGTTATACCAGAGAATTAACATCACAGCTGAAAGCTCTAGAACACAAAGAAGCACACTCCCCAGGAGGAGTAGACGCCAGGAAATAATCAAATTGAGGGCTGAAATCAATAAAGTAGAAACCAGGAAAACAATACAAAGAATCAATGCAACGAAGAGTTGGTTCTTTGAGAAAATCAACAAGATAGACAAACCTTTGTCCAAACTTACCAAACAGCAGAGAGTGAACACACAAATTAACAAAATCAGAAATGAAAAGGGGGACATAACAACAGACTCTGAGGAAATCCAGAGAATCATTAGGTCATACTTTGAAAACCTGTACTCCACAAAATTCGAAAATTTAAAGGAAATGGATGACTTCCTGGACAGCTATCAATTGCCAAAACTAAATCAAGAACAGATAAGCAATTTAAATAGACCTATAACCCCTATGGAAATAGAAGCTGTCATCAAAAGTCTCCCAACCAAAAAAAGCCCAGGTCCAGATGGCCTCAGTGCAGAATTCTACCAGAAATTCAAAGAACAGCTTATACCAATTCTTCTCAAAGTGTTCCACACAATAGAAGCAGAAGGGTCTTTGCCAAACTCTTTCTATGAGGCTTCAATAACCTTGATCCCCAAGCCACACAAAGATACAACTAAGAAAGAGAACTTCAGACCAATATCCCTCATGAACATTGATGCAAAAATACTCAATAAAATACTGGCAAATCAGATCCAAGAACACATCAAAACAATCATTCACCACGATCAAGTAGGTTTCATCCCAGGGATGCAGGAATGGTTCAACATACGAAAATCCATCAACGTAATCCACCATATAAACAAGCTGAAAAACGCTACCCAAACAAGTGAAAGACTTGTATCGTAAGAACTTTGAATCTTTAAAGAAAGAAATTAAAGAAGCCCTCAGAAAATGGAAAGATCTCCCATGCTCTTGGATAGGTAGGATCAATGTAGTAAAAATGGCAATCCTGCCAAAAGCAATCTACAGATTCAATGCAATCCCCATTAAAATACCAGCACAATTCTTCACAGACCTTGAAAGAACAATAATCAATTTTGTATGCAAATACAAAAGACCCAGGATAGCCAAAACAACCCTGCTCAACAAGGCAACTTCCGGAGGCATCACCATCCATGACCTCAAGCTCTATTATAGAGCTATAGTCCTGAAAACAGCTTGGTATTGGCACAAAAATAGACAGGTAGACCAATGGAATCGAATTGAAAATCCGGGTATTAACCCACACACGTACGAACATCTGATCTTTGACAAAGAAGCTAAAAATATACAATGGAATAAAGAAAGAATCTTCAACAAATGGTTCTGGCATATTTGGAGACTGGCATGTAGAAGAATGCAGATCGATCCATGTTTATCGCCATGCACAAAACTTAAGTCCAAATGGATCAAAGACCTCAACATAAATCCAGCCACACTGAACCTCCTAGAAGAGAAAGTGGGTGGTAACCTTGAACGAATTGGTAGAGGAGACAGCTTCCTGAACATAACACCAGTAGCACAGACAGTGAGATCAACAATTAATAAATGGGACCTACTGAAACTGAGAAGCTTCTGTAAGGCAAAGGACACAGTCAGCAAGACAAAAAGGCAGCCCACAGAATGGGAAAAATATTCACTAATCCCACATCTGACAAAGGTTTGATCTCCAAAATTTACAAAGAACTCAAGAAGCAAGTCTCCAAAACACCAAAGGAACCTATTAAAAAGTGGGCTGCAGAACTAAATAGAGAGTTTTCAATAGAGGAGTCTAAAATGGCTGAGAGGCACTTGAGAAAGTGCTCAACATCCTTAGCAATCCGGGAAATGCAAATCAAAACAACTCTGAGATACCGTCTCACTCCTGTCAGAACGTCTAAAATCAAAAACACCAATGACAATTTATGCTGGAGAGGATATGGTGAAAGGGGGACACTCCTCCATTGTTGGTGGGAGTGCCAACTGGTTTAGCCACTTTGGAAATCAGTATGGAGATTCCTCAGAAAAATGGGAATAAACCTACCACAAGACCCAGCAACTCCACTCTTAGGCATATATCCAAAAGATGCCCATTCATACAACAAAGATGTCTGTTCCACTATGTTCATAGCAGCTTTATTTGTAATTGCCAGAACGTGGAAGCAACCTAGATGTCCCTCACCTGAAGAGTGGATAGAGAAAATGTGGTACATCTACACAATGGAGTACTACTCAGCAGAAAAAAATAATGGAATCATGAGATTCGCAGGCAAATGGATGACACTAGAAGAAACCATCCTGAGTGAGGTAACCCAGTCACAAAAAGAGAAACATGGCATGTACTCTCTCATATATGGATTTTAGACATAGATCTGGGGAGTGCCAGCCTACAATCCTATGGCCAGAGAGTCTGGGAGACAGAAACTTTATTTAGTGGCTGATCGATGAAGAGGCAGACTCCCATGGTTAAGTACTGAGCTGAAATCAAGAAAGCCAGTAACAGAGAGGGAGGACTGATGATCAAAGGGATTAAGACTGGGCTGGTTTAACCCCAGAAACAGCTGACCTGACAAAGGTTAACTCTTGAATCCCAGGCATCAGCCTGGGAATCCAGCATGGGACTGATCACGACCCCCTGATTCTGGGTGTCAGTGAAGAGGCCTAGGGAATCTATTGAGCCTTGGGCAGCAGATCAGTACCCATCCCAAGTAAACACACGGATTTTGGACTCCCATAGAACAATGTGAGGTGCACTCTCACCCTGAACACTTGGGGAAGGGTCTAGGCCCTGCGCTATATGAAATGACAGACTATGCACACCCCCATGGAGGGCCTCACCCTCCCTGGCGAAATGAGGGGATAACGGGGGGGGAGGGCTCTGGAGGAATGGAGGCAATGGGAGAAGTACCTGGAACTGACTTGTGAAGCAACCTTGTTTCTTACCTCAATATAAACTGGAAAATAAAATTAAAAAAAATAAAATCAAATGGGATCTAAAAACACAAAAAAAGAATGCCAGAGCAGTAAAAAAAGAGGTAACAGTTTCAACATCACCTGTGCTTCTCTTATCCTCTTTATTGACAGTACTTTATCCTAAGCGAATAGAATTTAGCACATCTGGCCACATCCCACCCTTATATTTAATGGTTCAAGCTTCTAATCTGACAAACTCATTTACAGACTTAGAAATTATCACTAGTAACCACTGGCAGAGGTGATAAGCAAAGGAAGAGGAACGTACTGTGATAGAAAAGAGAATTTTACCAAGGCTTGTGGTGTGTAGTGCCCTTGGAAGAGCATACTGACTTTCAGAACCATATTCATGTTTTCTTCAGACACCGAAGTCCCTTATGACGTGCCCCGGGACTAGACTGCTTCACTTCTTCAACTCCTTCCCAATGCTCTGACTGGACAATATCAGCATCAATGTGCCTGAAGAGGCATTCTCATTTTAAATGTTAACGGTAAGCACCTGGGTCAGGAAACATAGGGAAAACAAAACTAATATAAAGCTTGTTCGTGAGGTCATTGCCATGGTGATAGAAATCCAATTCCATTCGCCTCCCTCAACTGTCCAACCAAATGGTGGGAGGAGCATATTTATCCAGAGGCTTCTGCACTGTTTGTTGAAGCCTAGCTAAGAAGAGTCATAAGAAAGTTAAATAGTTGTTGTTGTTGTTTCTCTTTTCCTAAGTACAAATGAGGATTTGGTCTTATTTACTGTATAGCCTGAAGTTACTTCTAACTTTGCCTTTCTTACTAAATAAATTAAGATTAATAATAAAGCCTACCTCATTGAGTTGTTGTGAAGATCAAATTAGCTGGAGTTTGCCAATTAGTAATTATATTTGGTACAAGTGAAATCCAACCACAGTGATATGAAAAATAAAGTTTATTTCCTCATATAAAAAAGAAAGTAATTAAAGAAGCCCTCAGAAAATGGAAAGATCTACATGCTCTTAGATAGGTAGGATCAATGTAGTATAAATGGCAATCCTGCCAAAAGCAATCTACAGATTCAATGCAATCCCCATTAATATCCCAGCACAATTCTTCACAAAACTTGGAAGAAAAATAATCAATTTTGTGTGGAAAAACAAAAAACCCAGGATAGCCAAAACAACCGTGTTCAATAAGGCAACGTCCAGAGGCAGCACCATCACTGACTTCAAGCACTATTATAGAGCTACAGTCCTGAAAACAGCTTGGTATAGGCACAAAAATAGGCAGGTAGACAAATGGAATGGAATTGAAAACCCTGATATTAACCCACACACGTATGAACATCTGATGTTAGACAAAGAAGCTAAAAATATACAATGGAATAAAGAAAGCATCTTCAACAAATAGTGCTGGCATAAATGAAGGCTGGCATGTAGAGGAATGCGGATCGATCCATATTTATCCCCATGCACAAAACTTAAGTCCAAATGGATCAAAGACCTCAACATAAATCCAGCCAAAATGAACCTCTTAGAAGAGAAAGTGGGTGGTACCCTTGAACGAATTGGTACAGGAGACAGCTTCCTGAACATAACACCAGTAGCACAGACAGTGAGATCAACAATTAATAAATGGGCTCTCCTGAAACTGAGAAGCTTCTGTAAGGCAAAGGACACAGTCAGCAAGACAAAAAGGCAGCCCACAGAATGGGAAAAATATTCACTAACCCCACATCTGACAGAGGGTTAATCTCCAAAATTTACAAAGACCTCAAGAAGCAAGTCTCCAAAACACCAAAGGATACAATTAAAAAGTGGGCTGCAGAACTAAATAGAGAATTTTCAATAGAGGAGTCTAAAATAGCTGAGAGGCACTTGAGAAAGTGCTCAACATCCTTAGCCATCTGGGAAATGCAAATCAAAACAACTCTGAGAAACCATCTCATTCCTGTCAGAATGGCTAAATCAAAAACACCAAAAACAATTTATGCTGGAGAGAATGTGGTAAAAGGAGAACACTCCTGCATAGGTGGTGGGAGTAGCAACTTGTTCAGACACTTTGGAATCCAGTATGGAAATTTGTCCCGCGCTAAGGTCTCGCCAGCAAGAACGACGCAGGACACTCGGATCCTTCTGCAGTAAAGCTTTAATACATCTTGAGAGATAGATGATCAGCTTCTGAGAGGGAGACCCCAAGCTAAGAAACCCAGCCCCTTATATAAGCCTAGGAGCTCCGAGTGAGACGTGTAGAGCCGGGATTGGTGGTTTGCTCATCACCCCAGATGACGGGTGAGGCACAGCTTAAACGGTAAACTCCAACTGACAGCAGATGTCAGCGCCATCTTCTAATGGCGATAGCGATAGCGAGGGCGGCTCCTCACATCTCCCCTATTCATTTATTTTTGAAGCCATAGGACACCCACAACTTTGGAGTGGAGATAGAGGTCAAATCCCCATGTGCAAATTTGGAACATGTACAAAGCTCCTCTCCAGGGTCTTATCCCCAGAGGGAGCCCTGACCAGTCCCGATGTCGTTTTTCTGGGGGAAGGAGATCATGACATAGAACCTTCATGCAAGATGACTTATCTCCCAGGAGAAAGTCGTTATACCGCAGACCTCTCCTGTGCAGTGCTTAGCCTTGCAACTCCTTGGGCTGCTGAAGCCTACCCACTCTATCCCGTGCAATGAGACTAGCCTCGTGGGGTGCAAGAGCCGGGAGGCCAGCGACCTATTGCTTTAACATGGTTAACCAAATGTCAGGGGAGGCTCCGTGTTCTAAGGCAGCAAGTGCTTGTGCCACCATCACTTTGTCTCTTTTGTTTGGGCTCTGAGCTTACACACCATCCAAAGCATCAACACTATTCCACAGCAGAGAACTAGGCTAAATGATCCCACCCCCACCCATTCCTTAAAATAAGAAAATGCAGATGAAATCCAGGAGGAGAGGCCTTCCATCAGAGAAAGATCCAGACGCGTCGAATTCACTTGCAGGATCGCCACTCTCAACTCACGGAGTGTCTGCTCAAACTCAAAAGTCCAATTCTGTAATAAATGTTGAGACAGAGCTTTTGACAGGTTAGCTGCTCTTGTAAAATTCTCATATTGTACTGAAGTGAACACAAAGGCCAGGCAACTTTTGTTCACATCCCAATTGGGCCATCTGCCACAATATATCCAATTGTTCCTG
The DNA here is from genome assembly GCF_017639785.1 of Mesocricetus auratus. NCBI lineage: Eukaryota > Metazoa > Chordata > Mammalia > Rodentia > Cricetidae > Mesocricetus > Mesocricetus auratus. The sequence goes on along the minus strand of NW_024429214.1, from coordinate 9,252,020 downwards.
AACCAAATTAATCTGTTGGTTTACCAACATCAGGCCTCCTTGTATCTGAGAATTGGCAGTGGCCTGTTTATCTAGGGCCATGGTCACAGTGGCCGATAGTTCATTAATGGTTTGAGTTGTCTGCACAGTGGCGGAAAGTGCAAGGGCCGAGGCGGTAACCGAAGCAGTAACCGCGGCGGCAGCTATCAGGCCCACAATAATAGCAGAGATCCCAAAAATCTCGCTTTTCCCTAAACAAACTCAAACTACTTGGCACCTCAACAGGAACTGGAACAAATCGAGGCATGCGCATTACCAAAGCAAAAGGGTGCTTAATAGCATCCCAGCATAATGCATAAAAACAATTCTAAGCAGAGCAATTTATTTCTTTCTGATTCTTACCTAAGGTATCATTACTCACAACCCAAATAAAGGGCAGCCAAACACAAATTGGAGCAGCTGAATAATTAGTTCTCTTAAAAGGGGTATACTTAACATTGGAGGAGGACCAATCAGATGATCCAGAGCTCTGTCCCTCACTCAGACTGTTGCCTAATGCCCCTTTCCAATCAAAAGTAATCTGTCCCTTCTCACTATATCCTCCAGCAATCATTGCCATAGGAGAAAGATCAGTACAGCTTCCATTAATTCAAAAGGATTAGCATTAGATCTTTCTGGATCCATATGAATAAAATTATCCTTTAATGAAGAAATCACAGTAAAGCACAAGCTTCCTACCAATGACAAGGTTCTCTCATCCTGAAAACTCTGTATCTGAGGATCTAAAGGCAAAAAGGCAAGCCCCAACTCTCTATTAGTTGTGAAAAATCTAGGGAACTCCTGGGCATTATGCATCACTGGCATCGGTAGGGGGAAGGTAGACATGATGGCCCACCGTAACTCTCCCATCATACTAGGAACCATCATCCCGAGTAGGAGAGTCTTCATCACCCACTTGGCCTCCATCCTTCTTATTCTGGAGTTGTGAAGGAGCTCTTCGAGTGAGTCTTTCAGGGATCCACAGGGGGTTTTCTTCCTCCTGTGGAAAAACACACACAGCTCCCCTGGATCTTATAAGAATAGGATCCGGGCCTTTCCAGAGATCAGTCAAGACATCTTTCCATTTTACCATTTCTTTTGGCCTATCAGGCTCTAAACTGTGGCGATCGGCCGCAGTGTGGCCTTGGGCATCAGAGTTCAAGAAATTAAGGGTAAAAAGTGCCATGGACACAGCAACTCTTGGTACCGAGGGTAGAACATCCTCAATACTCCCCTTTTGTTTAATCAGATATGATTTGAGTGTACGATGGGCACGTTCCACAATGCCCTGTCCTTGAGGGTTATAAGGTAGGCCAGTTAGATGGGTAACATCCATTTGCCGACAAAACTGTCGGAATTTTTGAGAGGTATATGCTGGTCCATTGTCTGTTTTTAAAATTCTGGGTTTTCCCCAAGCACTCCAGGCCTCAAGGCAATGTTGAATCACATATGAGGCCTTTTCCCCTGTTAGGGGCGTGGCGAACATTACGCCAGAACAGGTGTCAACAGAAACATGAACATATTGAAGCCTTCCAAAAGAGGGAATATGAGTAACATCCATCTGCCACATCTGCAATGGTCTAATGCCACGTGGGTTTATTCCCACGTGGGGAGCAGGTAAGAATTCGCAGCAATTCTGGCATTGAGTAACAATTTCCCTAGCCTCTTTCCTGGATAGAGCAAAACGACGGCGCAAGGTCTCAGCCGTCACATGAAAGCGCTGATGGAACTCTTTTGCTGCTTGTGCGTGGGTAGACAAGGCAGCGGCCACCAGCTTTGTAGCCTTGTCCGCTAAGTCATTCCCTAAGGACATGGGACCTGGGAGTCCAGAATGTGCTCGGACATGGGTAATGAAAACAGGAAATCTCCTATTTAACAAGGCAGCTTGTATCTTCTGAAAGATGTTAGCAACTCTGCTGGAGGATCTTATTATTCCAGCTATCTCAAGGAGATTAACTGCATTAACCACATAAGAGGAATCTGATACAATATTGAGGGGTCCTGGAAAAGCCTCAAGAACCTCCAGTACTATCAGACATTCTACAACTTGAGGTGAAGTTTCATTATATTGTTTAGATATAACCCTATCCTTGACCACATAAGCTCCCATACCAGTTTTCGATCCATCAGTGTACACCACAGTCCCATCTGGGAGTGGGTCTTTAGCTGTCACTTGTGGAAACACTATAGCCTGGTTTAGGGCAAACTGTAAAATTGGATGCTTTGGAAAATGATTATCAATTTGTCCTGAAAAGGAAGTAACTAAAACTGCCCAATCACTAGATGTGGCTGCCAAGGTCTGAACTTGTGCAGCAGTATAAGGCACAATCAAGGAATCAGGATCCCTGCCAAAATGCGTAACAGCTGCTTTTATTCCGCGAAGCGCGAGCTGTGCAACAGCATCAGGGTACCAGTCAATAATCTTAGCAGGGGAAGCATTTGGATGAATCCAAAGTAATGGTCCATGTTGCCACAGGACTGCAGTTGGCAATTGAGCTGTCTTAAAAACACACAGATTAAAAGGTAGTGACTCCTCAATACGTTGTAATTGTGCTTCCTGTAAGGCCTCTTCCACCATCTGTAAGGCTCGGTGGGCGGCAGGGGTAAATTTTCTGGGTGAGGAGATATGAGGCTCACCCTCCAGGAGATCGAAGAGGGGTTTTAGATCAGCAGATGGAATTTTTAAAAAGGGCCTCAACCAATTTATATCTCCCAGAAGTTTCTGAAAATCATTTAATGTTTGTAAGTGGTCTTTGCGAATTTCTATTTTCTGAGGAACTATATTTTTGGGAGTAATCATTGAGCCCAAAAAGAGGCCTGTATCTGCAATTTGAACCTTTTCTGAGGCAATCTCTAATCCCCACTGTTTTAATTCAGCCACCAGCATGGGAAAAGCCTTTTGTAAAACATCTAACTCTTTGTGACAAATAAGAATATCGTCCATATAATGGATCATGATTAAAGATGTAAATTGCTTCCTAATTGGCTCCAAAGCCTCCTGCACATACAGCTGACATATTGTTGGGCTATTGGCCATGCCTTGCGGCAGTACCTTCCACTGAAATCTCTTGTCTGGTTCCATATGATTAAGAGAAGGGATAGTGAAGGCAAACCTTGGTCTATCCCGTGGGTAAAGTGGAATAGAGAAGAAACAATCCTTAATATCTATAATAATAAGCTTCCAATCTTGAGGAAGTGCAGAAAGCAAAGGAAGTCCTCTTTGAACAGGGCCAAAAAGATGCATCTGATTGTTAATGGCCCGCAGGTCATGGAGTAATCTCCACTTCCCAGATTTCTTCTTAATAACAAAAATTGGTGTATTCCATGGGGAGGTAGAAGGCTCTAGATGCCCCAGCCGTTCCTGTTCTTGCACTAATCTTGTGACAGCCTCTAATTTTTCAGAGGATAGAGGCCATTGAGAGACCCATAACGGCTCCTCTGTTTTCCACGGTATGGGTCGTGAAGCCTCAACGGCCCCTAAATAAAACCCAGTCCTTTTCTACCCCGATTTCCATGTTGCGTAATGGGTTTTATTCTGCCTTGTTCTTGCCTACCCAAGCCTCTACCCTTTGTATACCCCATCTTTGCCATAATGGCTGATGCCTGGGGGAGTATTCATTAGTTAGGGTCATGCCCATGGCTTGTAACACATCCCGTCCCCATAAATTTACAGGGAGTGGCAACACATAGGGGGTAAAACATCCCTGTTTGCCCTCAGCGTTCCGCCAGGTTAAGGCTGAGGCACTGATGGCAGGAGAGGACTGGTATCCAAGACCTTGTAGAGAATGAGATGAAACAACAGTGGGCCAAGACTTCGGCCACCAATGGAGTGAAATAATGCTTTTGTCTGCTCCCGTATCCATTATCCCTTCAAATTCTTTTCCATTAATTAACAATTTTATTGTAGGTCTCTCATTTAGGGGTATAGCCAGATAGGCTGAATCACTTCCAGAAGATCCCATAGCCCTTTTTTGTAAAGTGTAGGTTTCTCCATCCCCGAGGGAGGGCAGCAACACCAGTTGTGCAATTCTATCTCCCTGCTTTATAGAAAATACACCCCGAGGGCTAGAACAGAGAACTTGAATCTCCTCTTTATGATACGGGTCAACAATCCCAGGATATATAATGAGTCCCTGTAAAGTTAAGGAGCCACGGCCCAGAATAAGCCCAATGGTGGCAGGGGGCAAAGGTCCAGGGGAATGGACTGGGACCGGTTGAACATTCATTTGGGGCATGAGTAAGAAGTCGGAGGCGGCACGCAAGTCCATTCCGGGGGTTCCTCGGAAGCCTCTACTTCCTCTTGATTGCTTTTCTGAAATCGGTTCCCATATTTCTGAGGGCCCTGGGACCATGGGCCCCGTGACCCGTTTTTTGATTGGGGTACCTTGGGTTCTTCAATAGGGGGCAGAAGCCTCCCTTTCATATCCCGGACTGACCTGCATTCACTAGCCCTATGATAACCTTTACCACAACGACGGCAAAGCTCCAGTTCTCTTGTTCTTTCAGGGGCTTGACAATCTTTCTTAAGGTGCCCCATTTTCCCACAATTAAAACAAGCTTTTCGACTAGATAAATCTCTACGCCTGTGCGTTTGTAAAATGGCGGCAGCTAGTCCTGCATTGGTTAGGGGTCCCCCCAGCTCCCTGCACACTCTGAGCCAATCTTGTAAACCTTTGCTTTTGCGAGGGGCGATAGCCGCTCGACATTCCTGGGTTGCTTGTTCATAGACAAGTTGCTCAATCAGGGGCATAGCTTGTTCTGAATCACCAAAGATGCGACCGGCGGCCTCGGTCATTCTGGCCACAAAGTCTGAAAATGGCTCTTGGGGTCCTTGGACAATCTTTGTAAGGTGTCCACTGGATTCTCCCCTTTTTGTGAGGGCCTTCCATGCTTTAATAGCGGCGGCCGACACCTGACCATAGACGCCCCAGATGTAGTTGGTTTGATTAAGGGCATGTTGACCCTGACCTGTCAGCATTTCAAATGTCCACTGCCTCTGATTCTCATCTTCAGCTGTGGCATTAACTCTAGCTTGCGCCTGGGCTGCATCATACCAGAGAGCCTTCCATTCCATGTATTGTCCCATGTTGGGAAGCACTGCTTTCACTGTCGTCTGCCAGTCAGTGGGAGTCATGGCAAAATTAGCAAGCCTTTCCACCTGTATTGTGGTAAAGTTAGCATTGACCCCATAATTACGAACGGATTCGGCCAATTCTTTGATTTGATTGTAATCTACGGGGGTATGTACTCTTCCGCCTTCCGCATTCTCGAATACTGGAAAAGCCATTTGTATTTTTCTCCGTTCCTCTAAAGGTAAAAAGGAGTCAGTACCAGTATTCAGCCGAAGCTCATACTGCGGAGGCGCCGAGGGGCGTGAGCCCGCCGGATTTATAGGCGGTGGCCTCACATTCATTTTTGTTTTCAGCGGCCGGTGTCTATCAGGGTGATATCTTTCTTCCTCATACCGTGCCACCTCCTCCTCTAGACCACCTTCTTCGCTAGAATCCAGAGTGTCAGAATCGGAATTATCTAGCTCCAAGGCTTCTAGCTCTACCGTAGGGTATAGGCTAGATTCTGGCTTTTTCTTTTTCTTAGATTTGTTAGGGGGTGAATGATCACTCCCTTCTTTCTCTCCCCCTTTCTTAACTTCTTGGGGAGGGCCTTTTTTCTTAGACATGTCTTTCCTTTTGCGAGCTCCCATTCTCTCACTCCGTTCAGTTTCTGACATGCTATCCTGAACTTCCTCTAAGGTTCCCTGACTTTCTACTATAGCAGGGTGACAGGCCTCATCCTCCAAGCAGTTTTTAACTAGCTTCCAAATGGCTTTGGTACCTAAGCGGAGATCTCCTTCTGCATGCTTCCTGTCTAGTTCTTTACCTAGCTTGTTCCATGAGGCCACAGTGAGGGACCCGGAACAAGCATACCATGGTGCCACTCTATCTACCTCCTTCACAAAATTTTGAAGTGTTCGTGGTGCAATTTTGAGATCTCTTTGTTTTAGCACAGTCTGTAGGGCAGTAACCACTGACTGTGACAACCCCATCGCGCTAGCGGCTTATCTAAAAACGGCGCTCGACTCCTTTACCAGACTGACAGCACCGTTCTGTCAGCACCAGCCACGATGAAGAAGAAGGACAAACAGGACTAGCACCAAAGCCTCCACTGACCCGTCCCACGGTGATGACAAACTAAGGCCAAAGTCGAGAAAAGGGGTGTTCAGGATAAAGCATACCTCTCTGAACTTACGTCCCTGCAGTTCTGAATCCGCCCCGTCTTCCGAGGGGTCTCCCGCGGCGCCGGCGATGTTGAAGAGTTCCCGGGTTTCGGCACCAGATGTCCCGCGCTACCGTCTCGCCAGCAAGAACGACGCAGGACACTCGGATCCTTCTGCAGTAAAGCTTTAATACATCTTGAGAGATAGATGATCAGCTTCTGAGAGGGAGACCCCAAGCTAAGAAACCCAGCCCCTTATATAAGCCTAGGAGCTCCGAGTGAGACGTGTAGAGCCGGGATTGGTGGTTTGCTCATCACCCCAGATGACGGGTGAGGCACAGCTTAAACGGTAAACTCCAACTGACAGCAGATGTCAGCGCCATCTTCTAATGGCGATAGCGATAGCGAGGGCGGCTCCTCACAGAGATTCCTCAGAAAAATTGGAATAAATCTACAACAAGACCCAGCAACTCCACCCTTGGGAATATAACCAAAGATGCCCATTCATACAACAAGGATGTCTGTTCCGCTAGGTTCATAGCAGCATTATTTGTAGTTGCTAGAGGAAGCAACCTAGAAGCCCTTCATCTGAAGAGTGGATAGAGAAAATGTTGGACATTTACACAATGGTGTACTAGTGAGCAAAAAATAAAACTATGGAATCCTGAAATTTGCAGGCAAATGGATGACACTAGAAGAAACCATCCTGAGTTAGGTAACAAAAGTCACAAAAAGAGAAACATGGCATGTACTATCTCATATATAGATTCTAGACATAAATCTGGGGAGTGCCAGCCTACAATCCTATGGCCAAAGAGTCTGGGAAACAGAAACCTCATTCAGTGGCTTATGGAACAAGAGGCAGACTCCCACGGCAAAGCACTGAGCTGAACTCAAGAAAGCCAGTAACAGAGAGGGAGGACTGATGACCAAAAGGGTTAAACTGGTCTGGCTTAAGTACCAGAAACAGTTGAACTGACAAGGGTTAGCTCTTGAATTCCAGACTGATGCATGGGAATCCAGCATGGGACTGAACAAGACCCCCTGAATGGGAGTGGCAGTGAGGAGGCCTAGGTAATCTACTGAGCCTTGGGCAGTAGATCAGTATTTATCCTGAGTATACACATGGACTTAGGACTCCCATCTAACAATGTGAGATGCACTCTCACCCTGAACTCTTGGGGGAGGGTCTAGGCCGTGGCTTGGATGAAATGACAGACTATGGACACCCCATAGAGGGACTCACCCTCCCTGGGGAAATGAGGGGATATTGGGGGGTTGGGGAATGGCCCAGGAGGAAGGAAGGGAAACAGAGAAGGACCTGTAATGACTTGTGACCTTGTTTCTAATCTAAATTTAAACTTAAAAATACATTTAGAAAAGAAAGACAAAAAGGCAGCCCAAAGAATAAGAAAAGATATTCACTAACCCCACATCTGACAGAGAGCTTATCTCCAAAATTTACAAAGAACTTAATAAGCCTGTCTCCAAAACAACAAAGTATCTGATTAAAAAGTGAGCTACAGGACAAAATAGAGAGTTCTCAATAGAGGAGTCTAAATTGGATGAGAGGCACTTGAGAAAGTGCACAACATCCTTCGCCATCCTGGAAATGCAATTCAAACAAGTCAGATACCATCTTACTCCTGTCAGAATGGCTAAAATCAAAAACACCAATGACAATTTATGTTGGAGAGTTTGTGGTGAAAGGGTAACACTCCTCCACTGCTGGTAGGAATGCCAACTTGTATAGCCACTTTGGAAATCAGTATGGAGATTCCTCAGAAAAATGGGAAAAACCTACCACAAGACCCAGCAACTCCACTCTTAGGCATATATCCAAAAGATGCCCATTAATACAATAAGTATGTCTGTTCCATCATGTACATAGCAGCATTATTTGTAATGGGCAGAAATTGGAAACAACCTAGATGCCCCTCAACCGAAGAGTGGATAGAGAAAATGTTGTATATTTACACAATGGAGTAATAGTCAGCAGAAAAAAGCAATGGAATCCTGAGATTTGCAGGCAAATGGATGGGACTAAAAGAAATCATTCTGAAAGGGGTAACCCAGTCACAAAAAGAGAAACATGGTATGTTCTCTTTCATATATGGATTTTAGACATAGATCTGGGGAGTGCCAGCCTACAATCCCATGGCCAGAGAGAGTGGGAAACAGAACCTTCATTCAGTGGGTGATGGAAGCAGAGGCAGAGACCCACTGCTTAGCACTGAGCTGAACTCAAGAAATACAGTCACAGAGACTGAAGACTGGTGACCAAAGACATTAATCCTGGGCTGGTTTAACCCCCAGAAACAGGAAACCTGACAAGGTTTAGCTCTTGAATCCTAGAGTGATGCCTGGGAATCCAGCATGTGACTGTTTAAGACCCCCTGAATTTGGGTGTCAGTGAGGAGGCCTAGGTAATCTATTGAGCCTTGGGTAATAGATCATTATTTATCCCAGGTATAAAAATGGACTTTGGGCTCCCATCCAACAATGAGATATGCACTTTTACCCTGGACTCTTGTGGGAGGGTATAAGCACTAGCCTGGATGAAATGACATACTGTGCACAACCCCATGGAGGTTGTCATGCTCCCTAGGTAAATGAGGGGTTATTTGTGGGGTTGGAGGGACGGCGCTGGAGGAGTGTAGGGAAAGGAATAGGGACCTGGAATTGACATGTGAAGCAACATTGTTTCTAATTTAAATTTAAATTTAAAAATAAAAAACATAAAATATAAAAATAAAAAAATGTTAAACATCCTTAGCAATTAGGGAAATGCAAATCAAAACAACTCTGAGATACCATCTTACTACTGCCAGAATGGCTAAAATCAAAAACACCAAGGACCAGTTATGCTGCAGAGGATGTGGAGAAAGGAATACTCCACCACTGCTGCTGGGCTTGCCAACTGCTACAGCCACTTTGTAAATTAGTATGGATATTCCTCAGGAAAACTGGAATCATTTTACCATAAGATCCATGAATTCCACTCTTAGGCATATACCCAAAAGATGCACAAGAATGAAGTCTATTCCACTATGTACATGGCAGCATTATTTGTAATAGTCAGAAACTTGAAACAACCTAGATTTCCCTCAACTGATGAGAGGATAGAGAAAATGTTGTCCATTTACACAATGTAGTACAACTTAGTGTAAAAACACAAAGGAAACTTGAAAGATGCAGACAAATGGATGGCACTAGAAGAAACTATCTTGAGTGACGTAACCCAGTTACAAAGACAGCCAGGGTATGTTCTCACTCATAAATGGATTTCTGACATGTAGCAGGGGATGGACAGCTAAAAATCCCACTGCCGTATAATCTGGAATACAGTGAAGACCCTAAGAGAGATATGCATGATACCCCAGAGAAGAGGAATGGCATAGGATCTCCTGGATGATTTGTGAACATGGGGTTGGGAGGGAGACAGAGCTCAGAAAAATGGAGGGAGAGATGTGGAGGTGAAAGGAGGACATGGTAGAGCAGGAAGGTTGAGTCCGTGGAAGAATAGAGGACAGCAGCATCAGAGGAACCATAATAGAGGGAGTCATTATAGGTTTGAAGAGAGATCTGGCACTAGTGAGATTTCCATATGTCTACAAGGATGACACCAACTGGCAAAGTAATCATTTTGGAGAGGCTACCTTTAATGTCATTCCTTGATAATGAGATTGAAGACTACTTTATATGCCATTATAGAACATTCATGCAGTGGCTGATGGAAGCAGAGTCAGATTCCAAAAAGCTAAATACTGAACTGAACTCCTGGAACACAATTGCAGAGAGGGAGGAGTGATGAGCAAGTGGGTCAAGATCAGCCTGGTGAAGTCCACAGTAACTGCTGACCTGAACAAGGGAGAGCTCATGGATTCCACACTGAAGACTGAGGTCAGCATGGGATTGATCCAGACCCATGTAATTTGGGTGTCAGTGAGGAGGACTCAGCAATCTATTTGGCCATGGGTGGTAGATCAGCATTTATTCCTGGTATACAAATTAAGTTGGAGCTGATTATACAACAAGGAATGCTCTCTCAATTGGGACACATGGGAGAGGGCCTATCCCCTGTCCTGAATGATATGACAGACTGTGAATATCCCACATGGAGGGCCTCCCCATCATTGGGAGAATGGAGTGAGGATTAAGTGGTGGGATGAAAAGGTTGCTGGTGGTTGAGGGAGGAGGGGAGAGTGAGGGAGCTTAGATTGTCTTGTGAAGCAAGTTTTTTATAATTTCAATATAAAAAAGAGTAAAAAACTAAAATAAAAAACCCAGAGACCCAATATAACTCTAAGAGGTGTGTAGATGAAACACAGCATATTTCTTCATACTTTCAATATATTTTATATGTTAGCTACAAGGCCACCTCCACAGATCATCTTCTAAATCGGTAGAAGAAGAGTGGTGGGAAATTTCAGAGTTTTGGATCATAAAGCAAGGTCTGTCCTGGCTTAGATTTTGACACCTCAAATCAGTGTCCTGATTAGGTAACGGCTTCTGCTGTACGAAGACATGTGATTTCAAGTAGCTTGGTTTAACATTATCTTCACCTCAGATACCATATACATGAATACACAGTGTCATTCTCCCAATATTCAGAGGATGGCATCTCTGGATTCTTTCTTATGATCAGTCCTGCAGTCAATTCTTTTCACACCAAAATCTTCTGTAATTTAGCATATGTGACTCACTCACTATCTTCTGAGGAGGATGACACCCAGAGTTCCTCATAAAGGACACATCTTGTTGCATTGGAGCCAATGACCTCAGAGTTCTCTAAATCAAGACAGCTCTGAGAAACAGACTTGGCCTTTTCAGGAATTTTAGTCATGTGAGGAAATTATCTAGCTAGAAATTATTTGAAGCAAACAAGTAGGTTACACAAATATATGGGAAAGACCATTGGGAAGTAAAAATAGGATCAGGGTAGAGGATATTTGGGAAAACATTTACAAGGGATACAGGTGGTATAAGGTGAGATACAATAGTAACATGCATGACAGTATCAAAACCAAGCCAAATATCATGCAATGAGGGGTACAGAACAGAACATAATGAACAAGCATGGATGAAGGGATATGGAATACAATGAACAGAAAAAAACACATTAGGATTCTTCGTAAGACCAGCTAAACAGATGATATGTCAACAAAAGGAAACAGGACACTGAACTGTAATTCACGGGACAAAAGCAAAACTCTGTGAAGCCACGGTATATTTGCATTCATTCTTGCATCAGATGATGTGGGAAAACACAATTTGAACCTGGGAGTTAGGAGATGGGTAAGTTAATAAGAGCAATTGTTGCTTTTTCAGTTTCCATGACACACCTAGTGACTCAAAAGTGTCTGTAAGATCAGTTTCTGAAATCTAATATTGTTCTGATCTCCTAAGCCACTAGATACATGAACACACACAGTCATACATCCATTCAGTCAAAACACTTAGACAGAGTAAATAAAACAAACCTGAAAATAAAACACACCTTAACATAAGAATGAGAGTTTTTGGCTAGGAGATGTCACTCTGAGTCTATCAATTAAGAAGTGGATGTCAAAAAGTTTTCTTGATATAATTCAAATGACCAGGCACTTCCTCACAGTTGTGATAAGTTTGCATAATGGGTATTCTTTCATGGGCAGATAGGCATATTCTTAAGAAATGTGAAAGACACCATCCTGATGCAATATCATTCAGCATGAGGTTAAACACTTTGCACATATAGAGAAATACTCCATAATATTTCCTGGCCAGAACTCCAAATGAATGAGCATATTCAAATAAAGACCCTGAAAAACATATGTGGGGCTACAAGTCTGTGATCCCAGAACTTGCAGCTGTAAAGGAATGTCATGTCGAGTTTTAGACAAGGGTAAGTTACAATCCATGACTCCAAAAAATAAAAACTTGCTAGGCATGTCATTATACATCTGCAATCCCAGTACGTCGGGAGTCGAATTAGGTAATCTGGAGATGAAGTCCAACCTCAGTCAAAGAGCATGATCAAGGTCATCATAGGCTGAATAAATCCCTCTTGCCAGGAAGCAAAAGAGAATGTAAAGAGAGAAGAATATAAAGAGAGTAGTGGAGGAAGATAGGGAGCTCTGCAGGGTACCCTAGGGATATCGAGAAGGCAAGGGAAAAAGAAATGTGGAGGGCATGAGAAGATACACCAATAAGTTATGGGTTTTACTTAAGCAACACACACTTGCTTAGCATGTATTCGGTATTGATTTCCATGCTCAGTCAGCAATGAATGAACAGCTAAATATGTGTCAATCAATAAATTGCAAATGGCAAACTGGACAAATATCAGGCTGATCATGACATTGAATTTATACAAGGGAGCTCATAAGTTGCTCTCAGTGTAATAGTAACCTGAGAGAAGACTGCACAGATTAGATTAGCTTCTATCAGAGAAAGTGAGTTACAGCCACCCAGCCACACAGTTAAATCCACTTATTAAAGTTCACATAGAACACAGGTTCTGAAATTTCCAGTTGTACTGACACTGGTTTCTTCCTCCTTTTCTTGGGGTGTCCTTTTTCTCAATGCCCCCGGGCATATTTCCTTCTTTGTCTTGTCTCCAGTGGGTCTCTGAGGAGGTTGCATGCAATGACCTGTCGTCTCATTCATGATTTTTTGCTTCTTTTCAAAATTTTTCTTTAGTTGATTATTGTACTTCCTAGTTACGGGATAAGGAAAAAGAAGTTATATTGACATGTGTATTTGGTCCCTCTTTTAGTGAGAAGGATTTACTGACCACAGTCACAAACACACCATACCCTGAAACAGTCAGACCTGATTTGCCTGTTCCCAGAGTCTCACACTCAGAGAACTGTTAACCTCCTGACAAAATGCTATGTGATTAATAGAGCTGAAATAAGATATGTAGGTTTGCGTAAAATACAGTGGGTTCTGAAATTTTCCATGATTTCTCCACAATCTTAATTCTATCCTTTGTAAAATAAATTTTCTTGATTCATAATTTTTCCAATTTGTTTTTTTCTTTAGTTTTAAGATACTTCATTTTGATTTAGTTCTGACTGTTTTGACTCTGCTCTGATGTTGCCACATGTTTGTGCCTGCTGTCCACAGATGCCAGAAGAGTGGGTCTAGTCTAATATAAGAGGAATTAGAAGTGCCTATGAATTTCTCTGTGAGTACAATAAATTATGTGAAGCCAGTCAATCTGCAAGAGCAGCCTATGCTTTTAACCACTTAACCATCTGCCTAAACCCTATTCATTAGTTAAAACTAGGTTTCATTTAGAAACAAGTAGCATCTAATTCAGGTTGTAAGCAAAAAATGTTCTAAATGTATTTCCTTCTCAGTCTACATATTAACAGCATACACCACCATACCAACTCTTAAGTGGATGTTTCTCAGATCATTTCTCAAAGAAAAATACTCAACCAACCAAATATACTTTTCAGCATATTTGATGAATATTACTTTCTGTATACATTTTATACAACACCAGCCATAGTACCCAAACAAGAACTGTAAAAGTATGTGTAGCAAATAAATACAATTATACTTCACTATCAGTAACCAACAATCCTAAACCTATTTTCGTACTGATTTTTAAAAATCCCTCACCTGGACAATCAAGCTAAACAGGACTCCGCAAGCTAACTTACTACACTATTCCATATCCAACAATTCTAAACAAATGTCCATATGTGGTGTCAGAAGTGAGTTTGAATCTCCTCATAACACAACAAAATCTTTACAGGAATTTTGGAAACAAAAGGACAGAGAGAAGCAAGGCTTTTTGGTAGCAGCATTTTTCTCAGGTGGGCTCTGTTTTGATAGCAACAAGCACTCACTCGTCGTACTTAAGGGAGTCTTCCTGACTCAGCATAAAAAAAGAAAGAAAGAAAAAAGGAAAAACCAACAAGGTTCTATTAAGAGACTCTGCTAACAATTGAAAGGTGTGTATGAACAGCTGGAAGTGGCAGTGGCCACATCTCCAAGCAGGCAGCTTTTGCTTGATGTTACCATAGTCTGTGACAGTGAGCTGGAATCACTCTTATGCCCACCATCTTGGGAAAACTGCAGTTTAAACTGCCGCAGTTTTAACAGATAAGACACATGGACAGAAAAACATAAAGATTTACAGTAAAGTCAGTCTTGGATGAAGAAAACCTCTAAAGGTTTACAGTATGTTTAAAAATATACATAAGATTGAGAGAGAAAAAGAAACGGCAAAGTGGTAAATAAGTAGAGAAGCTGGTTGTGGTGGCACTGTCCACTAGGAATTGCTCCAGAGGCAGAAGCAGGCATGTTTCCAAAGAGAAACCCTGTCTCGGCGAAAAATAAATAAAACTAAAAGAAATAAAGTAATAATAGATAAATAAATAAGCCACATTAAGATGGAAAATACACAGAGAGTCTGGATATTGTATGCTATTATGTATTTCAGTTTTTTGATTGCTCAGGAAGGAACAACTGCTAAAGTTCACTTGATTATAAATGCTACTGAAGTAATTCAACTTACATCTTTTAGAAATGCCTTGACTTCAAAATATAAGCATAAGAATATGTTACTTTGGTAAAGAATATTTTTTTATGTTTCTACACAAAATGAAATGAACCAAGACCTCCAGAAGCAATGGCCCAAGTGATTCAACATCTAAAACAGCTTAGATGATGCAACTTTACAGACCATGAAAATAAGGACTTATACAGGTTTCTGAATTTTGTCATGATCCCCATGATATGAACAGCGCCCCTTTCCAGCATGAAGCAGTTTGGAATGATCAATGTCCAATTTCTCATCTTGTACATAAATCTTTCATTTCATTTAAATGGGATTATTTATAATTCGTTAATGATCACACCCAATCTGTTTTTAAAGGAAAAATGGGATTATGGTATGGAAATGAACACTTTGTATTGGTATGGTTTTTCATTTATTGATACAAATTCAAGGTCAATTTTTTGATGCATATATTTTTCCTCTTGATTGAGTATTGTGTTTATGCTGATATTTTAAAACATAATGCATAGTTGAATACAGATAGTTGCTTATAATGGTCAGAACTTATAGTTAGGTAAGTTACAGTTTCTGGATATACAAAATATATTTGAGATAGCCTTCAAACCTTTCAAAGACCTTCAGAAAATGGCATTTAAAATGGTTTAGTGTTTTTCTTGATAATGAGAAATATCTACTCCCGGCATCACCAATTACGTCCGAGAGGAAGATGGACATGAATGACACTTGGTATGGAGTCTGCTTTCAACATAGCTATATTAGACACTTGGGCAAGCAACTACTCTTATCTGGACTCTTTGATTGTTGCTGTATAAACTGGACATGCAGGACCCACAGGAAAGTGACTGCTGAAATCAAACTGTCCTACAGGGTTCCTGCTTCATGGAAGAGTCTATGAGACTTTCTGCAGGACACAGAAAAATGACTGACAGACTGCCAATGCAGATGAACAGTTTGAAATTTCCTGCTTTGCTGAGAAGGCTTCCAGACACACTATGGCCTATGGGCTGCAGATGGATTCCCCCACATTATAGAGGAAATTCACATGACTGTTAAGGTAGCAAGATGTCTCTGTCAGTCCTAGTGTTTATATATTATCCTTCTGTGGTCTTTGATAGAGTTGAAGGCAGATAGTTATAATTATAATTTTCTTTAGTTATGATAAAAGATAAGCTAAACATAGAACTTTGGACTCACAAGGATGGGATGGATAATACTTTCTTTAAATCTTGCTAAATGTTGATAGACAAAATATTGTAAGTGTGTACTTACTTGATAACTGTTCTGTTATATATAATTTGGCTATGTTAAAGTTAAGACCTTTCTTTTTGTTTAGACAGAAAAGAGTAGATGAGGAGGGAAGTCCTGTGTATATGTCAATAAAGCACTGTTGGTGAATAGGAAAGCAAGATAGGTGGGACTAGGAGATGAGGAGGACTCTGGGTAGGAGAAACACAGGGAGTCAAGATGTAACCGCCATAGGTATAAGAAGCCTGGAAACTTCTCCGGTAAGAGAAATACTTAGATTAACAATTATGGTATAAATACTTAAGTCAGACCTACCAGTAAGAAACAACGAAGGCCAACAGCTTCATAATTAATACAGTGTCTTGAGTGTTATTTGGGAACTACAACACGGCAGAGCCCAGGAGACTGGCGGGGGGGGGAGGGGGAACCAAGCAGCTAGCAATGATAAATCTTCTCTCCACACATATGTACTTATGCCAGACAACACAGATCTGCAATACCATAAATCACCGAGCCTGTGACAATATCAGATCAATGCTGAGTCCATTCTAATTGTCACAGTTCAATATAGCAAAAATCACTCCCCAAACTTATTAAAAAGAATTTTGTCTGGTGTCTTGGTATAGGTCATGCTTGGAGTAATTCCCGATAGGAAATGACCTAGTTTAATCTGCATTTTAAGAAAATACAATCACATGAAAACCTTTAGGCATTCCAATGTAAAAATGTGGTCCACACTTACATGCCATATGCAACAGTTTTCCTCATGTCCCTCCCAACACAAGTCTGTTCCTACCTCTTTTCTTGGTCTTCATGATTTTGTGGGATTGGATTTGGTTGGGAAAATGCAGGCTGACTGTTTTTATTAGAAACACACCGGGGTGTATGGTCCTCCCATGGCAGCGGAAGGAATCGAATCGAAACCTCCACAGAGGCAACAACTACCCACTTCTCTGTCATCAAATCAATCTGTGGACAAGAAAGAGAAATTTATTTATTTATTTATTTATTTTTCAGTTTAATTTAGATAAGAAGCAAGGTTGTTTCACAAGTCAGTTCCAGGTCCCTTTCCCTTTCCCTCCCCTCCTCCGGTGCCCTCCCCCAATCCCCCCATTATCCCTTCATTTCCCCAGGGATGGTGAGGCCCTCCATGTGGGTGTCCATAGTTTGTCATTTCATATGGGGCAGAGCCTAGATCCTTCCCCAAGTGTTCAGGGTGAGAGTGCACCTCACATTGTTGGATGGGAGTCCAAAGTCCATGTGGATAATCGTGATGGGTACTGATCTGCTGCCCAAGGCTCAATAGATTACTTAGGCCTCCTCACTGACACTCACATTCAGGGTGTCTTGATCAGTCCCATGCTTTATTCCCAGGCTGATGCCTGGGATTCAAGAGTTAACCTTTGTCAGGTCAGCTGTTTCTGGGGGTTAAACCAGCCCAGTTTTAATAACTTTGGTCATCAGACCTCCCTTTCTGTTCTTGAGTTCAGCTCAGTGATTAACCCTGGGACTGTGCCTCTAATTGCATCAGCCACTGAATGAAGGTTCTGTTTCCCAGACTCTCTGGCCATGGGATTGTAGGCCGGACACCCCAGATCTATGTCTAAAATCCATATATGAGAGAGTACATGCCATGTTTCTCTTTTTGTGAACTGAGTTACCTCACTCAGGATGGTTTCTTCTAGTGTCATCCATTTGCCTGCGAATCTCATGATTCCATTGTTTTTTTTTGCTGAATAGTACTCCATTGTGTAAATGTACCCCATTTTCTCTATCCACTCTTCGGTTGAGGGACATCTAGGTTGATTCCAAGTACTGGCTATTACAAATAATACTGCTATGAACATAGTGGAACAGACATCTTTATTGTATGAATGGGCATCTTTTGAATATATGCTTAAGAGTGGCGTTGCTGGGTCTTGTGGTAGGTTTATTCCCATTTTAGTGAGGAATCTCCATACTGATGTCCAAAGTGGCTGAACCAGTTGGCACTCCCACCAGCAATGGAGAAGTGTCCCCCTTTCACCACATTCTCTCCAGCATAAATTGTCGTTTGTGTTTTTATTTTAGCCATTCTGACAGGAGTGAGATGGTATCACAGAGTTGTTTTGATTTGCATTTCCCGGAGGGCTAAGGATGTTGAGCACTTTCTCAAGTGCCTCTCAGCCATGTTAGACTCCTCTATTGAAAAGTCTCTATTTAGTTCTGCACTCCACTTTTTAATTGGGTCCTTTGATGTTTCGGAGACTTGCTTCTTGAGTTCTTTGTAAATTTTGGAGATCAACCCTCTGTCAGATGTGGGATTAGTGAATATTTTTCCCATTCTGTGGGCTGCCTTTTTTGTCTTGCTGACTTTTTCCTTTGCCTTACAGAAGCTTCTCAGTTTCAGGAGGGCC
This sequence comes from Mesocricetus auratus, assembly GCF_017639785.1. Lineage (NCBI taxonomy): Eukaryota > Metazoa > Chordata > Mammalia > Rodentia > Cricetidae > Mesocricetus > Mesocricetus auratus. Next base: position 9,233,627 of record NW_024429214.1, on the reverse strand, counting down.
CGTTTATTAATTGTTGATCTCATTGTCTGTGCTACTGGTGTTATGTTCAGGAAGCTGTCTCCTGTACCAATTCTTTCAAGGGTACCACCCACTTTCTCTTCTAAGAGGTTCAGTGTGGCTGGATTTATGTTGAGGTCTTTGATCCATTTGGACTTAAGTTTTGAGCATGGCGATAAACATGGATCGATCTGCATTCTTCTACATGCCAGCCGCCAGTTATGCCAGCACCATTTGTTGAAGATGCTTTCTTTATTCCATTGTATATTTTTAGCTTCTTTGTCAAAGATCAGATGTTAGTACGTGTGTGTGTTAATATCCGGGTTTTCAATTCGATTCCATTGGTCTACCTGTCAATTTTTGTGCCAATACCAAGCTGTTTTCAGGACTATAGCTCTATAATAGAGCTTGAAGTCAGGGATGGTGATGCCTCCGGACGTTGCCTTGTTGAACAGGATTGTTTTGGCTATCATGGGTCTTTTGTTTTTCCATACAAAATTGATTATTGTTCTTTCAAGGTCTGTGAAGAATTGTGCTGGGATTTTAATGGGGATTGCATTGAATCTGTAGATTGCTTTTGGCAGGATTGCCATTTTTATTACATTGATCCTACCTATCTTAGATTCTTGGTCTAAGATCCATAGGCAATAGATAGTCACACCTTAGCAACAGCCAAAAGAAAAAAGGGGTGGGTATCCCCATATAATTTCACCAACAACAACCATTCAAAAACAAACAAGAATGAGCAATAAATGATCACTAATATCCCTCAATAATAATGGACTTAATTTACCCATAAAAAACCCACAGCCTATCAGAATGGATTTGAAGATAGAACACATTCTTTTTCTGCATTCAAGAAACACACGTCGCCTGGCAGTGGTGGCATATGCCTTTAATCTCAGCACTCTGGAGGCATAGGCAGGTGGATCTCTGTGATTTCGAGACCAATACCACTCTACCGACCGAGTTCTAGGACAGGCTCCAAAACAATACAGAGAAACCCTGTTCAGATTAACTGGCCTTTGAAGCTGGTCTAAGTAAAGTCTGTATTATGTGATGACCATGAGCCTTTGGAGGTCAGTGGTAAAATGCTATGGTTTGAATCTGAAGGAGTCATCACATTCTTATGTTTTGAAGGTTTGCTCCATAGATTTTAAGACTGTTTTGAATGCTATGCAGCATTTAGAAGTTTGGCCTGGTTGGTGGGACTCAATGAAAATGGCAGGCCTTTAAGGTATTTGCTGCCCCTGGATCCAATTTCTTCTTCCTGCTTCCTGTCTATTGTTCTATGAGAAAGCCACAGACAGAGCTACTCCACTGCCTTGTGATACATGATGTACTGAAATCTCTTGTAACCTATGAACAACCTACAGTCTTTTTAAAGAACTAGGAAAATAACATTATATTCTGTTAGTCTCTTAGGTGATCATCAGCCACCGATCCATGAGGTGGGGGCAGAAAAAAGTTGGTGGGGGATGACCTTCTGTATAAATGTTTCTCTTATTAGTTGGTGAATGAATCATGGATTGGCCAGTAGCCAGGCAGGTAGCATGGGTGGGGGTACCAGATGAGAAGGATTCTGGGGTGAAGGCAGAGAGAGTAGCCACACAGAGACACTGTGTAGACACTGGGAAGATAGAACATGCCAGGAGTTCTATGTTAAGATAAGGCCACGTGAAAATACACACATTAATAGTTAATGGGTTAATAATTAAGAGAGAGCTAGCCAGTAAGAAGGTTGAGCGATCGGCTGAAGAGTTTATAATTAATAGAAGCCTCTGTGTGTTTATTTAGGACTAAACCACTGTGGGACCAAGCAGAACCAGAAACCGCAACTACAGAAAGTGAGCAGGGTCAGACTGCCTGAGGGTCTGCAGAGACAGCTCTCCATGAGACAGCTTCAGTGAGTCAGCTCAGCTTTGGCAGCTGGGGAATCATCTAATTTGCATTAAACAGCAGGCTCCTATAATAAAGTTCCTGTTACAAGTCTTAATTACCTTCTGTGGAAGAATGGTCCTGTCATAAAGCTCCTAGCACAATGTCTAATTAATATATTTGCAGCAGCGTGGAGCTCCAGCAGTGATCTATGCCAAGGATCACACTAGAGATAAATCAGGCACCCAGGCTTAGGAACAGTTTTCAGGTAAGGCCAGGTTTCCTCCAGGCCTAGAGATCTTCTCCAAATAAAGGCAGGTAGAGTGCACGAAGCCTCACTGGGATGGGGGGAGTTCCTTCATGTTGCCAATCTCTTGGAAAGCTGCTAAGCCATGGTAGACTGCAACCTCTGACCAGCAGGGCCTCCCAAAAATATTCTGCATCACAATGTCCACCTAAACATCATGCTGATGTTTAATTTGATAGAACACATCTAGCTCTTCTTCTTTTGCATGTTGCTATGACTATGATAAGCTACACCTATAAAGTCATCTCCGCAACTGCAATAGGGATGTCATTGTCCACAATGCTTAGAGTCACAATACCTGGACAATTTCAAAAATGTATATTTATGGACCTGTCTTCAAGGTCTGTAGTACATGGTGTTGTATTTAGAAATTACCAAACACTCAAACTGATAAAATTTGCAACAGGGGGAGATTGCCTACAGTGACCTTTGTTTCTATATCCAAAGCACCAGCTCACCAACTATGATTTAAACATACATTATGTACTCAGTTCAGACAAGTTAACATTTCTGGTCTTACTTTTTCATTTGCAAAATGGACATGAAGCTTCTAAGTGGAATATTAAGAAGATAAAATTAGCAACTCTACATTAAAACACTAAGAAAATATATATCACAAAGTGGACCTCATTTAATAATTGCGGTTTGTGTTAGTGTGATTGTGTCTGATCATCTTTTAGCTGGTGTACCAGTGAATGAGATCTTTGTGGAAGTTGCACTGAGTCATTTATCATACTACTGAAAGTGGCATCACATGACAACATGAAGCCCAGAACATGCCTCAGTACTTCATGGATATTCACTAACTCCATTAACCAAGCCATTTTGTATATTTGTTATAATTCATAGGTTACTGTCTAAGTACCGATCAGCTGGCAATGATCATGTAACATAATGCATTGAGGATCTCTTGGTTTAAGCAGGAGATAAAGGACAAGACTGTGGGAGGCATCTCAAATACTGATCTGAAAATATAATGCTGTGAAATCAACATTTGTTAGTCAATTAAAAGCAGTTCTCATGACTTAATACTTAAACATCTATTGTGAAACATGATGGGACATACATATAACCACAACACTTGAAAGATTGCCACAGTAGAATTACAAATTCAAGTCCAAAGTGCATTAAAGAGAAAGCTTAAAGCAGGTCTAAAGCTCATGATTACTCTCTTAAAACAAACCAGAAGGCAAACCCAAACAACAGACTTCACCTTGCTCAGTATTTTGTTCTTTACTGTGCTGCTTCTATTTCTTAATTTTTTGCATAAAACAATGATCATTTCCTCACTGTCTTTTAAAGACTTTTTTCTTTTTAATTATATGTATGTATTCAGCAGTGTTGAAGAGGATGAGGAAGGATTTTAAGAGCCAGAGGAACCAAGAATATGACAAGAAAGTCACCGCATCAACTAACATGGGCTCATGGCGGCTCACAGAGAGTGATCCACTAACCAGAGAGCTTGCATAGGACTCAACTAGGCCCACTGCACATATAAAGTAACCCCAAAAGACTGGGCCCAATTAGCCTCCGCAGTGCTTGAAAATTCTTGTCAAATTCAATGGAGAGCTTTATGGAGGCAAGAAGTGAAAGCCTTAGAGATTCAGGAATTAAAGAACGGTCACGAAGTAACCCAAGTCAAGATTCTTGGGGAGGGTCCTTAAGCTGATACGCAGGTTCAGTCTGCATATGACGAGCACATGTTGTCTTTATGTTGTACAGCTGCTTTAAATGCCTTGGATAAGGTTTGTGAATCAGGAGAGATAATGCAACCCTATACCAAGGTATTACAGGGCCCAAGGGAAAGGTTCACTGAATTTTTAGAGAGATTATCCAGAGCAATAGAAGTACATGTAGCAAATCCAGAATCTAGGCGACTCCTTATAGAATCTTTAGCATATGAGAACGCAAATCCTCAATGCAGGCAGGTAATTTGGCCCTTAAAAATAAGGTCAGCACCATTGGAGGAATAGGTCCTACATATAGCGAACCTGGAATGTAAAAGTCAGGATATGGGAGCTTGGGTACGTGAAGAATGAATAGCTAACCTGAGGACCATCAAACAAATAGTAATTCACTATATAGTATCAAAGTCTAAATCTCTCGATATTGTTTTACATAGTAACCATTTATCTTTGTTTCTTCTTATACTTCAGTCCTCATTCATTTAACTGAAGGTGGCTTTGGAGTTGTATTGGCTCTCCTATTCTAAATTCAAGCATATTATTTTAATAAAATTCAGAATTTCTGTATTATATCAAATAGCCATTGATATAAGACAGAATTGGGCAGCAGATCAGTACCCATCCCAAGTATACACACGGACTTTGGACTCACATAGAAAAATGTGAGGTGCACTCTCACCCTGAACTCTTGGGGAAGCGTCTAGTCCCTGCCCTATATGAAATGACAGACTATGCACACCCCCATGGAGGGCCTCACCCTCCCTGGGGAAATGAGTGGATAATGGGGGGGGTTGGGAGGAGGGCACAGGAGGAAGGGAGGGAATGGGAGAGGGACCTGGGACTGACTTGTGAAGCAACCTTGTTTCTTATCTAAATTTAAACTGGAAAATAAAATTAAAAAAAAGACAGAAGAATATAAAATTAGGGACTGTTATCTGTGGATTTCCTTTTTGAAAAGTCTAATTTCCTTGATGTTTACCATCTTCCCTATTGTCACCTCTTCCAGTATGCATACATATAAAAGTTAAAATATTTCTTTGTTAAT
>NW_024429214.1:7042712-7135573 GCF_017639785.1 Mesocricetus auratus | reverse complement strand
CATTGTGTGAGAAACCACATGCGTAGCTTCTTTTAAACTTACGATACAACGTTGCTTAAGAATCTACAAGTGTACCTTTTTGAAAACTAATGACACAACTCTGTGCAAGAATCTACAGGTGTAACTTATTGAAAGCTACAGATACAACACTGTGTATGTATCTACACGTGTAACTTGTTGAAAACTAACGATACAACACAGTTTAAGAATCTACCCGTGTCACTTCATGGAAAATATCAACACAACACTGTGTGAGAAACTGCATGTGTAATTTCTTGAAAAGTAATGATACAACACTGTATGAGAATCTACACATGTAACTTATTGAAAACTAACGATACAATACTTTGTGTGAATCTGTAAGTGTAACTTCTTGAAAACTAACAATATAACATTGTGTGAGAATTTATAAGTGTAAGTACTAGAAAAGTATCGATACAACACTGGGTGAGAAACTACATGCCTTACTTCTTGAACACTAATGGTACACTGCTGTGTGAGATTCTACCAGTGTACCATACTGAAAACTAATGATACAATCCTCTGTGAGATTTTACACGTGTACCTTACTGAAAACTGACGATACAATGCTGTGTGAGAATCTACAGGTGTAACTTATTGAAAACTAACAATACAACACTCTGTGTGAAACATATGTGTAACTTATGGAAAATTTACGATACAACCCTGTGTGAGAATCTACACGTGTACATTATTGACAACTAATTGTAAAAGGCTGTATGAGATTCTCCCCTTATACTTTATTGAAAACTAATGATACAACGCTGTGTGAGATTCTACACGTACACCTTCTGGAAACTGATGACACAACGCTGTGTGAGAATCTACACGTGTAACTTATTGAAAACTAACGCTACAATGCTGTATGAGAAATTACATGTGTAAATTCTTGAAAACTAATGAAACAACACTGTGTGACAATCTATAAGCGATACATCTTGAAAACCATCAATACAACACTGTGTCTGGAACTATATGCATAACTTCTTGAAAATTAACGATGTAATGCTGTGTGTGTTTCTACAGTTATACCTTATTGAAAACTAATGATACAATGCTGTGTGAGATTCAACACTTGTACCTTATTGAAAACTAGCAATACAAGCTGTGTGAGAATCTATAGGTGTAACTTATTGAAAAGTAAAGATACAAACACTGTAGTATCTACACATGTACCTTATTGAAAACAAACGATACAAAGCTGTGTGAGAATCTACTGGTGTAACTTATAGAAAACTAACAATACAAGAGTGTGTGAGATTCTACACGTGCAACTTATTGAAAACTAACCCTACATCGCTGTATGATAATCAGCACGTGTACCTTGTTGAAAACTAATGATACAACGCTGTATGAGATTCAATATGCGTGCATTAATGAAAACTAACGATACAACGCTGTGTGAGAATCTACACGTGAATGTTATTGATAAATAACCATAGAACAATATGTGAGAATTTATAAGTGTAACTACATGAAAACAAGCGATACAATACTGTTTGAGAAAATACATGTGTAAATTCTTGAAAATTAACAACACAAGGCTGTGTAAGATTCTTCAGTGTACTTTAAAACTAACTATACTACACTGTGTGAGATTCTACACTTGTACCTTATTGAAATCTGAAGATACAATGCTGTGTGAGATTCTACACGGGTACCATTTTGAAAACTATGGACACAAAGCAGTGTGAAAATCTTCAGGTGTAACTTATTCAAAACTACAGATACAACACTGTGTAAGTAACTACACATGTACCTTATTGAAAACAAAAGATACAATGCTGTGTTAGAATCAACATGTGTAACCTATTGAAAACTAATGAGACAACATTGTGTGAGATTCTCCACATTCAACTTATTGAAAACTAACGGTACAACGCTGTGTGATAATTTACACGTATACCTTATAGAAAACTAACGATACAACGGTGTGTGAAAATATTCAGGTTTACCCCATCGAAAAGGAACGATACAATGCTGTGTGAGAATCTAAAGGTGTAACTTATTGAAAACTAACGATCCAACACTGTGTGAGGATCTACACGTGTAAATTTTTGAAAAATAAAGATACAACAATGTATGATATTCTACACGTGCAACCTTTGAAAAATGACGCTACAGCGCTGTGTGAGATTGTACGCGTGTACGTTATTTAAAACAAACGATACAAAATTGTGTGAGAATCTATAAGTGTTAGTTGTTGCAAACTATCGATACAACACTGTGTGACAAACCACATGTGTAGCTTCTTGAAAACTAAAGATACAACGCTGTGTGAGAATCTACACATGTACCTTATTGAAAACTAAAAATACCACACAGTGTGAGAAACTACATGTGTAAATTATGGAAAACTAAAGATACAACACTGTAAGTATGTACACATGTAACTTATTGAAAACTAACGATACAACCCAGTTTAAGCATCTACCCATGTAACATCTTGGAAACTATCAACTAAACACTGTGTGAGAACTTTCATGTGTAATAACTTGAAAACTAATGATACAATACTGTGTGAGAATCTGTAAACATAACTTCTTGAAAACTAATGAAATAACACTGTGTGAGAAACTACAGGTCTATCTTCTTGAAAACTAATGATACAACACTTTGTGAGAATCTACACGTGTACCTTAAGGGTAACTAACGACACAATACTGTGTGAGAATCTATAAATGTTACTTCTTGAAAAGTAGCGATACAACACTGTGTGAGAAAGTACATGCCTAACTTCTTGAAAACTAATGATACAACACTGTATGAGAATCTACATGTGTACCTTATTGAAAACTAATGATACAAATCTGTGTGAGATTCTACACATGTACCTTATTGAAAACTGAAGATATAATGCTGTGTGAGAATCTACATGTGTAACTTTTGGAAAACTAACAATATATCACTGTGTGATAATCTACAAATGTAACTTCTTCAAAACTAGCCTTATTACCTTTTGTGAGAAACTACATGTGTAAGTCCTTGGAAACTATTGATACAACACTGTGTGAAAAATTACATGTGTAACTTCTTTAAATCTAATGAAACAAATCTGTATGATAATCTATAAGCCATACTTCTTGAAAACCATCAATACAACACTGTGTGAGGAACTATATGCATAACTTCTTGAAACTTAACCATATAATGCTGTGTGTGTTTCTATATGTGTACCTTATTGAAAACTAAATATACAATGCTGTGTGAGATTCAACACGTGTACCTTATTGAAAACTATTGATACAAGCTCTGTGAGAATCTACAGGTTTAACTTATTGAAAACTAACCATTCGACACTGTCTGACTATCTCCTTGTGTACCTTATTGAAAAGTAACAATACAACATAATATGAGAACCTACCCGTGAAACTTCTAGGAAAATATCTGTATAACACAGTGTGAGAAACTACATGCATAATTTCTTGAAAACTAACGATACAAATCAGTGTGAGAATCTATAAGTGTAATTACTTTAAAACTAGGGATACCACACAGTTTGAGAAACTTCAGGTGTAGCTTCTTGAAAACAAAGGACACAACACTGTGTGAAATTCTACACGTGTAACGTCTTGGAAACTATCGATACAAGTCTGTATGAGAAACTACATGCGTCATTTCTTGAAAACTAACAATACAAACTGTGTGAGAATCTACACAGTAACTTATTGAAAACTAATGATCCAATACTTTGTAAGAATCTACATAGGTAACTTCTTGAAAACTAACGATACAACACTGTTTGAGTATCTACATGTGTAACTTCTTGAAAACTAACTATATAACACTCTATGAGAAGCTTCATGTGTAACTCCTTGAAACGTAAAGATACAACACTGTGTGAGAATCTATATGCGTAACGTATTGAAAACTAACTGTACAAAAATATTTTCAAAATTCCATCAGTAATTACTTGAAACCTAACGGTGAGTGTTATTGTTAGGGTTATGGTTAGGGTTAGATAGTTAGGTTTAGTATTATGTAAAGGTTATGTCTAGGGTTAGAGTTAGGGTAAGGGTTAGGATTAGGGTTAGGTTTAGGGATAGGGTAAGGGTAGTGTTAGTGTTAGTGTTAGGGTTAGGGTTAGGTTTAGGGTTAGGTTTAGGGTTAGGGCTAGGGTTAGGGTTAGAGGTTAGGGTTAGGGTTAGAGGTTAGGGGTTAGGGCTAGGGTTAGGGTTAGGGTTATTGCTAGCGTTAGGGTTAAGGTTAGCATCATGCTTAGGGTTAGAGTTAGGTTTAGGGTTAGGATTAGGGTTATTTTAGGGTTAGGGATAGGATTAGGGCTAGAGTTATGGTTAAGATTAGGGTTAGGGTTAGGGTTAGTTTTAGGTTTGGGGATAGTGTTATGGTAGGGTTAGGGTTAGGGGTAGTGTTAGGGTTAGGGTTAGAGATAGGGTTCGGTTTAGGGTTAGAGGTTAGGGTTCGGGTTAGGGGTTAGGGGTTACGGCTAGGGTTAGGGTTAGGGTTATTGTTAGCGTTAGGGTTAGGGTTATGATTAGGTTAAGATTACAGTTAAGGTTAGGGTTAACATTAGGGTTAAGTTTAGGCTATAGTTAGGGTTAGGGATAGTGTTTGAGGTAGGTTTAGGATTAGGGTTAGGTTTAAGGATAGAGTTAGGGTAGTGTTAGGGTTAGGGTTAGGGCTAGGGTTTGGTTTATGTTTTGGGTTAGGGTTAGGGTTGGGTTTAAGTTTAGATTAGGGTTAGAGTTAATGTTAGGGATAGAGTTAGATTTAGAGGTTAGTGTTAGTGTAAAGGTTAGCGCTAGGTTTAGGGTTAGATTTAGGGTTAGGATTAGGGTTAGGTTTAGGTATAGGGTTAGGGTAGGGATAGGCTTAAGTTTAGGTTTAGGGTTAGTATTAGGGTTAGGTTTAGGGATAGGGTTAATGTTAGGTTTAGTGTTAGGTTTAGGGATAGGGTTAAGGTTATGGTTACGTTTAGGGATAGGGTTAGGGTTAGAGGTTAGGGTTAGGGTTAAGGGTTAGCACTAGGATTAGGGTTATGGTTATTGTTAGCCTTAAGGTTAGGGTTATGATTTGGTTAAGGTTACAGTTAGGGTTAGGGTTAGGGTTAGGCTAAGGGTTAGATTTAGGGTTAGGGTTAGGGCTAGGGTTAGGGTTAGGTTTAGGGTTAGGGTTAGGGTTAGGGTTAGGGTTAGGTTTAGGTTAGGGTTAGAATTAACGTTAGGGATAGGGTTAGATTTAGTGATTAGTGTTAGAGTTAAGGTTAGGGCTAGGGTTGGGGTTAGGTTTAGGGTTAGGATTATGGTTAGGATTAGGAATATGGTTAGGATAGGGTTAGGGTTAAGGGTAGGGTTATGGTTAGGTTTAGGGTTTGGGTTCATGTTAGGGGTTAGGGTAAGGGTTAGGTTAGGCTTAAGGTTAAGTTTAGGGTTAGGGTTAGGCTTAAAGTTAGGGTTGGGGTTAAGGTTAGGATTTGGGTTAGATTTAGGGATAGGGTAAGGGTAAGGGTTTGGATTAGGGTTATGGTCAGGGTTAGTGGTTAGAAGCTAGGGTTAGGTTTAATATTAGGATTAGGGTTAGGTTTAGGGATAGGATAAAGGATAGGAAAGGGTTAGGGTATTCGTTAGCATTAGGTTTAGGTTATGTTTAGGTTAGGTTAGGTTACAGTTAGTTTGGTTTATCGTTAGGGTTAGGCTTAGTGTTAGAGTTAGGTTTAGGGTGTGAGTTAGGTTTATGGTTAGTGTTAGGTTTAGGAATATGTTAAGGCTAGTGTTAGGGTTAGGGATAGGCTCAGGGTTAGGGTTAGAATTAGGGTTAGGGTTAGGTTTAGGGTTAGGTTACGGTTTATCGTTTGGGTTAGGCTTAGGTTTGGGTTTAGGATTAGTGTTAGGGTTAGATTTTGGTTTAGCGTTAGGTTTAGGTTGTCCCTTATTGAAAACTAAAGATACAATACTGTGTGAGAATCTATAAGCATAAATTCTTGATAACCAATGATACAACAAGTTTCCTTCTTGAAAACTAACGATACAACACTGTGTGAGAATTTCCATGAGTAACTACTTGGAAACTATCGATACAACTCTGTGTGTGAAACTATATGAAAACCAACGAAACAACACTTTGTGAGAATCTGAAAGCGATACATCTTGAAAACCATCAATACAACACTGTATGAGGAACTACATTCGTAACTTCTAGAAAACTAACGATACAATACTGTGTGAGATTCTACCCTTGTAACTTATTGAAAACTAACGATACAAAACAATGTGAGAATCTACAGGTGGAACTTATTGAAAATTAATGATACAATAATGTGTAATTATCTACACTTATAACTTATCGAAAACTTATGACACAAACTGTGTACGATTCCACACGTGTAACTTATTGAAAACCAACTGTACAATACTGTGTGATAATATACACGTGTAACTTATTGAAAACTAATGATACAAGACTGTGTAGGTATCTACACTGTAACTTATTGAAAACAAAGGATACACCACTGTTGAGATTCTACACAAGTAATTCCTTGAAAAATAACAATGCAACACTGTCTTAAAATTTACACGTGCAACTTATTGAAAGCTAACGATACAATTCTGTGTGAGAAATTAAATATGTAAGTCCTTGAAAACTAATGAGCCAACACTGGGTGAGAAACTACATGTGTAACTACTTGAAACCAAACAATACAACACTGTCTGAGAATCTACCCGTGTATCTTCTTGAAAAGTAGCGACACAACACTGTGTTTTGAATCTATAGTCGTAACTTCCTGAAAACTAACGATACAACACTGAGTTCTAAACTGAATTCATAACTTCTTGAAAATCAACAATACAAAAGTGGGTGATAATCTATATATGTAATTCTTGAAAACTAATGATACAAGACAATGTGAGAATCTATCTATGTAAGTTCTTGAAATCTAACAATACAACTCTGGGTCCTAAACTTAATGCATACATTCTTCAAGACAAACAAAATAACTCTGTGAGAAACTACATTAGTAACCGCTGGCAAAAAAATGATACAACACTGTCTGAGAATCTACACGTGTAAATTATTGAAAATTAACTATACAACACTGTCTGAGAATCTACCAGTGGAACTTATTGAAAAGAAAAGGTGCAACACTGTGTTTGAATCTATATGCATAATTTCTTGAAAATAAAAGACACAACACTGTTTGAAAATCTACTCGTGTAACTTATTGAAAATTAAAGATACAATACTATGTGAGAATCTACACGTGTAACGTATTGAATACTATTTGTACAACACATTGTGAATATCTAATGTAACTTCTTCAATACTAAGGATTCAACACTGTATTGACATTCTACATGGGTAATTCCTTGAAAACTAACAATACATCACTGTCTTAAAATCTACACTTGCAACATATTGAAAACTAAAGATTCAATACTGTGTGAAAAACTAAATGTGTAAGTACTTGAAAACTAATGAGCCAACACTGTGTGAAAAACCACATGAAAACTAACGATACAACACTGTCTGAGAATCAAAACGTGTATCTTATTGAAAAGTAACGATACAACACTGTGTTTGAATCTATATGCTCAACTTCTTGAAAATAAATGATACAACACTGTCTGAGAATTTACACTTGTAACTTCTTGAAAACTAATGATACAACACTGTGTGAGAATCTATAGGCGTAACTTCCTGAAAACTAATGATACAACACTGAGTTCTAAACTGAATTCATAACTAATTGAAAACTGACGATACAACACAGTGTGAGAATGTATCTACATAAATACTTGAAATCTAACGATACAACCCTGGGTTCTAAATTGAATGCATAACTTTATAAACTAATGAAATATCTCTGTGAGAAACTATATTAGTAACTCCTAGAATTCTAATGATACAACATTGTGGGAGAATCTACACGTGTAACTTATATGAAAACTAACAATTCAACACTGTGTGAAAATCTATATGAGTAACATCTTGAATACTAAAGAGTCAACACTGTCTGAGAATCTACACGTGTAACCTCTTGAAATCTAACGACACAACACTTTGTGAGACTCTACACACGTAACTGCTTGAAGCTAATGATACATCACTGAGTGAGAATCTATATACATAAGTTCTTGAAAACTAACGATACGACACTGTGTGAGAATCTATAAGCATAACACCTTTAAATCTAAACTGAATGAATAACTTCTAAAAAAGTAACAATACAACAGTGTTTGAGAATCTATATAAAACACAGTGTGAGAATATCCACGTGTGTCCTATAAAATTTAACAACACAACACTGGTTGAGAATCTACATGTGCAACTTCTTAAAAACCAACGATACTACATTGTGTAAGTTATTTATGTGTGTAACTTCTTGAAAACTAACGAAATAACTCTGTGTGAGAAACTACATTATTAACTACTGGAAAACTAATGATACAACACTGTCTGAGAATCTACACGTGTAACTTATGGAAAATTAACGATAAAACACTGTGTTTGAATCTGCACGTGTAACTTATTGAAAATTAACGATACAACACTGTGAGAAACTACATGTGTAACTACTTGAAAACTAATAATCACTGTGTGAGAATGTACACGTGTAAATTATTGAAACTAACGACAGAACACCATGTGTGATTCTACACGTGTAACTTATTGAAAACTAATGATACAACACTATGTGAGATTCTACAGTTATATCTTATTGAAAACAAATGATACAAAGCTGTGTGAGAATCTACAGGTGTAACTTCTTGGAAACTCTCGATACAACACAGTGTGAGAATCTCCACGTGTAACATCTTGGAAACTATCAATACATCTCTGTGTGAGTGACTACATGTGTACTTTCTTGAAAACTAAAGATACAACACTGTGTGAGAATCTACACATGTAACTTATTGAAACAAACAATACAATTCTGTGTGAGAATCTATAAGCATAACTTCTTGAAAACCAGCGATACAACACTGTGTGAGAAATTACATGCGTAACTTCTTGAAAACTAACGATACAACACTGTGTGAGAAACTACACATCTAACTTCTGGAAAACTAACGATACAACACTGTGTAAGTATCTACATACGTAACTTCTTGAAAACTACCGATACAATACTGTTTGAGAATCTACATGGGGAACTTCTTGAAAACTAGCTATATAACACTCTATGAGAAGCTTCATGTATAACTCCTTGAAAAGTAATGATACAACACTGTGTGAGAATCTACATGTGTAACTTCCTGGAAACTATTGATACAACACTGTGTGAGAATCTCTATGGCTAACGTATTGAAAACTAATGGTACAAAAATATTTTCAAAATTCCATCCATTGTTAGGGTTAGATGTTTAGGGTTAGTATGATGTAAGGGTTATGGCTAGGGTTAGGGTTAGGGTTAGGGTTAGGATTAGGGTTAGGTTTAGGAATAGGGTAATGGTAGGTTTAGGGTTAGGGTTAGTGTTAGGGTTAGGATTAGGTTTAGGTTTAGGGATAGGGTAAGTGTAGGGTTTGGGTTAGTGTTAGGGCTAGGGTTAAGGTTAGGATTTTGGGTTATCATTAGAGTTAGGGTTACGTTTATGATTAGGTTAAGAGGGTTAGGGTTAGGGGTTATGGTTAAGGTTAGGGTCATGCTTAGGTTTAGAGTTAGGTTTAGGGTTAGGATTGGTGTTATTTTTAGGGTTAGGGTTAGGGATAGGATTAGGCAAGGGTTAGGGTTATGGTTAGGATTAGGGTTAGGGTTGGTGATAGGTTTAGGGTTATGTTTAGGGTTAGATGGTTAGGGTTAGGGTTGGTGATAGGTTTAGGGTTATGTTTAGGGTTAGATGGTTAGAGTTAGTGTTAGGTTTAGGTTAGAGGTAGAGTAAGGGTTAGGGTTAGAGTTAGGGTTAAGATTAGAAGTTAGAGGTAGGGTTAAGGTTAGGGCAAGGGTGTGGGTTAGGGTTATGTTTAGGATTAGGGTTAGAATTAGGGATAGGGTTATGGTAGGGTTAGGTTTAGGGATATGGATAGGGTTGGTTAGGATTAGGGTTCGATTTTGGGTTAGGGGTTATGGTTAGGTTTAGGCTTAAGTTTAAGCTTAGGCTTAGGGTTAGGGTTAGGGTCAGGATTACTGTTAGGTTTGGCGATAGTATTAGGGTATGTTTAGGGTCAGGGATAGGGTTATGGTTAGGGATATGGTTCGGTTAGGGTTAGAGGTTAGGGTTAGGGTTTAGGGCTAGTGTTAGGGTTATGGTTATTGTTAGCATTAGGCTAAGGTTATGATTAAGTTAAGGTTATAGTTAGGGTTAGGGTTTAGCGTTAGGGTTAGGGTTGGGGTTAGGTTTGGTTAGGGTTAGAGTTAGCATTAGCGATAGGGTTAGGGTTAGGGTTAGTGTGTGAGTTAGGTTTAGGATTAGGGTTAGGCATAGGGATAGTGTTAGGGTTAGGGTTAGAGTTAGGGTTAGGTTTAGGGTTAGGTTTAGCGTTAGGGTTATGGTTGGGGTTAGCGTTAGAGGTTAGTGTTAGTGTTAAGGTTAATACTAGGGTTAGGGTTAGGTTTAGGTTTAGGATTAGGGATAGGGAAGGGTTACAGTTAGGGTTAGGTTTAGGGGTTAGAGGTTAGGTTTAGGTTTAGTTATAGGATTAGGGTTAGGGTTAGGTTTAGGTTAGGGTTATCGTTAGCATTAAGGTTAGGGTTATGTTTAGGGTTAGGTTAGGCTTACAGTTATGGTTAGGGTTATCCTTAGGGTTAGGCTTAGGGTTAGGGTTAGAGTTAGGGTTAGGGTTTGAGTTAGGTTTATGGTTAGGGTTTGGTTTAGGGATAGGGTAAGGGTAGTTTTAGGGTTAGGGTTAGGGATAGGGGTATGGTTAGGGTTAGAACTAGGGTTAGGATTAGGTTTAGGGTTAGGGTTATGGTTAGGGTTAGGCTTAGGTTTGGGTTTAGGTATAGTGTTAGGGTTAGTTTTTGGGTTAGTGTTAGGTTTAGGGTATCACTTTTTGAAAACTAACAATACAATACTGTGTGAGAATCTATAAGCATAACTTCTTGAAAATGACTGACACAACACGATGTGAGAAACTACACGTCTACCTTCCTGAAAACTAATGATACAACACTGTATTTGCATCTACATGCGTAACTTCTTGGAAACTATCAATACAACACTGTGTGAGAAACTACATGTAACTTATTTAAAACTAATGAAAAACACTGTGTGAGAATCTAAAAGCGATGTTCCTTGAAAAGTATCAATACAACATGGTATGAGGAACTACATGGGTAATTTCTATTAAACTAATGATACAATGCTGTGTTAGATTCTACCAATGTACTTTATTGAAAACTAGCGATACAACGCTGTGTGCGAATCTACAGGTGTACCTTTTTGAAAAATAAAGATACAACAATGTGTAAGTATCTACACATATAACTTATGGAAAATTAACGATACAACACACTTTAAGAATCTACCCGTGTAACATCTTGGAAACTAGCGACACAACACTGTGTGAGAATCTAAAATGTAATTTCTTGAAAACAAACGATACAACACAGTGTGAGAATCTACACCTGTAACTTCTTGGAAACTATTGATACAACACTGGGAGAAACTACATGTGTAATTTCTTGAAAACTGACGATACAACGCTGTGTGTGAATCTACATGTGTAACTTATTGAAAACTAAGGATACAATACTGTGTGAGAATCTGTAAGCAAAACTTCTGTTTATGTAACTTCTTGAAATCTAATGATACAACTCTCTTCTCCGGTAAGAGACATACTTAGATTAACAATTATGGGGTAATTACTTAAGTCTGAGCTAGCCAGTAAGAAACAAGCAAAGCCAACAGCTTCATAATTAATATAGCCTCCTGTGTGTTGATTTGGGACTGATGTGGCTCTGGAACCAGGCTGGTGGGAAGGCTTCTCTCAAAGGAAAAAGCTTCTCTTACATAATGGTTGTCAGAAGCGGGATTGAATTTCCACGCAAAACAACAAAAGCTTTAAAGGAATTTCAGAAACAGAAGAACAGAGAGAAGCACAGAATTTTGGTAGCAGCATTTTTCTCAGGTGGACTCTGTTTTGCTAGGGACAAGCCGAGATTCACGTGGCTCGCTTACCGGAGTCTTCCTGACTCACCATAAAAAGAAAAAAACAAAAACCAAAAAAAACAGCAAGGTTGTTTTAAGAGACTCTGCTAAGGATTAAAAGGTGAGTACATACAGCTGGAAGTGGCAGCTTTTGCTGGATGTCAGCCTGGACTGAGTTGGTAAGCTGGAATCACGCTTACGCCCGCCATCTTGGAAACGGCAGTTTAAAACAGCCACAGTTTCACAGATAAGACACATGGCCAGTAAAGTCATACTTAGATGAACAAAACCTCTAAAGGTTTACAGTGTGTTTAAAAATATACGTGAGTTTTTGAGAGAAAATGAAATGACAAAGTGGTAAAAAATACAAAAGCCGACGTTGTGGTGGCACACGCCGGTAGGATTTACTCCAGAGGCAGAGGCAGGTGGATTTCCAAGGAGAAATCCTGTCTCAAAGAAAAATAAATAAAAGTAAAACTAATAAAGTAATAATAGATAAATAAATAAGCCACGTAAAGATGGAAAATACACAGAGAGTCTGGATATTGTACGCTATTGTGTTTTTCAGTTTTTTGATTGCTCAGGAAGGAACAGCTGCTAAAGTACACTAGATTATAAATGTTGCTATCTTTTGAAAGTGTCTTGACTTCAAAATTTAAGTATAAGGATATGTTACTTCGAAAGGAGATTTTGCTTATGTTTCTACAGAAAATGAAAAGCTGAGGATTCCTTCCAGGCTTCTGTGGTTTGATGAACCAAGACCCCCGGAAGCAGTGGAGCAGGTGTTTCAACAACTGAAACAGCTAAGATGATGCAGCTTTACAGACCACGAAAATAAGACTTATACAGGTATCGGAGTTTCGTCATGATACCCATGGTATGAAGAGCGCCCCCTTCCAGCACGAAGCAGTTTGGAATGAGCGACGTCCTAATTCCCATCTTGTTTATAAATCTTTGTTTTCATTTAAATGGGGTAGTTTATAATTGGCTAATGATAACAGCCAATCTCTTTTTTAATGGTAAAAGGTTGAATTATGGTATGAGTATGGTTTTTCATTTATTGATACAAATTCAAGGTAAAATTTGTGATGTGTATATTTCTCCTGTTGATTAAGTATTGTGCTTATACTGATCTTTTAAAACGTAATGCATAATTGAATACAGACTATAGATAGTTAATGATAATAGAATTTATAGTTAGGTAAGTTAGGTTTTCTAGATATACAGAAATATATTTGAGATAGATAAACAGTCTTCAAACCTCTCAAAGACCTTCAAAAAAGGGCATTTAAAATGGTTTAGGGTTTTCTTGACAATGAGAAATGTCTGCTCCTAGCAGCACCAATTACGTCTGAGAGGAAGATGGGCATCGAAGAAACTTGTTATGGAGTTTGTTTTCAACATGGCAAGATTAGGCATTTGGGCAAGAAACTGCTCTTGCCTGTACTGCTTGACTGTTGTTGTATAATCTGGACATGCAGGACCCACAGAAAAATGACTGGTGAACTCAGTCTTACAGGGTTCCTGCTTCATGGAAGAGTCTACCAGACTTTCTGCAGGACACAGAAAAATTACTGACAGACTGCCAATGCAGTTGGACAGTTTGAAATTTCCTGCTTTGCTGAGAAGTGTTCCAGACACATTGTGGCCTATGGGCTGAAGATGGATGCCCCAACGTTAC
Organism: Mesocricetus auratus; assembly: GCF_017639785.1. Lineage (NCBI taxonomy): Eukaryota > Metazoa > Chordata > Mammalia > Rodentia > Cricetidae > Mesocricetus > Mesocricetus auratus. The sequence continues at coordinate 7,121,824 of NW_024429214.1, read as the reverse complement.
AGAGGAACTTCGGCTGACTGTCCAGGCAGAAACATATCTCTGCCAATCCTAGTGTTTATATATTATCCTTCTGTGGTCTTTGATGGAGTTGAAGACAGATAATTAGAATTATAGTTTTCCTTAGTTATGATAAGAGATAAACTACATATAGGACTTTGGACTTACAAGAATGAGTTCTTGCTTGATAGATGTTCTGTTGTATATAATTTGACTATGTTAAAATTAAGACCTTTCTTTTGTTAAAACAGAAAAGAGGAGATGTGGAGGAAGTCCTGTGATTATGTCAATAAAGCACTATTGAGCCAATAGGAATCTAGATAGGTGGGACAAGAGTCCAGGAGGACTCTGGGAAAGAGAAAACACAGAGAGTCGAGATGTAACGCCATGGGGTAGGAAGCCCGGAAATTTCTCCGGTAAGAGACATACTTAGATTAACAATTATGGTGTAATTACTTAAGTCAGAGCTAACCAGTAGAAAAAATTAAGGCCAACAGCTTCATAATTAATATAGCCTCCTGTGTGTTTATTTGGGACTGATGCGGCTCTTTAACCAGGCTGGCGGGAAGGCTTCTCTCAAAGGAAAAAGCTTTTCTTACAAACTCTGATTTCTAAACTGATAACTTCTTGAAAACTAATGAAATAACTATGTGTCAGAAACTACATCAGTAACTTCTGGCAAACAAACGATACAGTACTGTATGGGAATCTACACGTGTAACTTATTGAAAATAAATGATACAACACTGTCTGAGAATCTACAAATGTATCTTATTGAACAGAAATTGTACAGCGCTGTGTTTGAATCTATATGCATAAACTTCTTGAAAATAACGGACACAACACTGTCTGAGAATCTACACATGTAACTTATTGAAAATTAAATATAAAACACCTTGTGAGTATCTAGACATGTAACGTATTGAAACCTAATAATACAACACTCTGTGAGAATCTATAAGCGTAACTTCTTGAAAGTAATTATACCACACTGTGTGAGAATCTACACGTGTAACTTATTGAAAATTAAGGATACAATACTATGTGAGAATTTACACGTGTAACAAATTGAAAACTAATGTTAAAACACTGTATGAGAATCTATAAGGGTAAATTCTTGAATACTAAGGATACAACACTCTTTTAGATTCTACAAACAATAAAAAACTGTCTTAAAATCTACATGTGCAACTTATTGAAAACTAACTATACAATTCTTTGTGAGAAACTAAATGTGTAAGTACTTGAAAACTAATGAGCCAACACTTTGTGAGAAACTACATTTGTAATTACTTGAAACCTAACGATACAAGATTGTCTGAGAATCTACACGTGTATATTATTGAAAAGTAACGATACAACACTGTGTTTGAATCTATATGAGCAACTACTTGAAAATAAATGACACAACACTGTCTGAGAATCTACATGCATAACTTCTTGAAAACTAACGATACAACACTGTGTTTTGAATCTATAAGCGTAACATCTTGAAAACTAACCATACAACACTGAGTTCTAAACTGAATTCATAACTTATTCAAAACTAACAATACAACATTGTTTGAGAATCTGTATATGTAAGTTCTTGAAAACTAATGATACAACACAATGTGAGAATCTATCTACGTAAGTTCTTGAAATCTTACAATACAACTGTGGGTTCTAAACTGAATGCATATTTTCTTGAAGACAAACGAAATAACTCTATGAGAAACTACATTAGTAACTTCTGGCAAACTAATGATACAACACTGTCTGAGAATCTACACGTGTAAGTTCTTGAAAACAAACCATGCAACACTGAGTGAGAATCTATATATGTAAGTTCTTGAAAAGTACCTATACAACAGTGTCCCAGAATCTACACGTGTAACTTTTAGAAAACTAACGGTACAACACTGTGTGAGAAACTACATCTGTATCTTATTGAGAAGTCACGATACAACACTGTTTGAATCTATATGCGTAACTACTTGAAAATAAAGGACACAACACTGTCTGAGAATCTACATGTGTATCTACTTGAAAACTAATGATACATCACTGTTTGAGAATCTATAAGCGTAACTTCTTGAGAACTAACGATACAACACACTCTGAGAAGCTACACATGTAACTTATTGAAAATTAATGACACAACAATGTGTGAGAATCTACAAGTGTAACTAATTGAAAATTCCTGAAACAACACTGTCTGAGAATATACATGTGTAACATATTGAAAACTAACGATACAACACTGTGTGAGAAACTACCATTGTACCATAATGAAAATTAAAGATACAACCCTGTGTTTGAAACTACATTTGAAACATCTTGAAAATAAAGGACACAACACTGTCTGAGAATCTACACGAGTAACTTCTTGAATACTAATGATACAACACTGTGGGAAAAATTACACCTGGAACTTCTTGAAAACTAACAATAAAACACTGTGTGAGAAACTACATGTGTATATTTTTGAAAACTATAAAAACAAAGCTCCCTGTACATCTATACGTGCAATGTATTGAAAACAAAGGAAACAACACTTTGTAGGAAACTACTTGAAAACAAATGATACATCATTGTGTGAGAATCCTGTGTTTGGGGGTCTTTGTTGCCAATGACTGTTTATGAAGCATCACATTGAAGGTTCGGTTAGATCTATAAATCACTGCTTGTCCTGTGGGATTGTAAGGAATACCAGTTACTTGTTTATATTATACTACTGGAAAAATTGTCCCAATTTACTGGAGACGTATGCTGGAGCATTGTCAGTTTTTATTGTTTTAGGTATACACATAACATCCATCACCTCTAAAAGGTGTGTAATAACAGAATCAGCTTTTTCAGAGCTTTGGGCAGTAACCCATTAGACGCCTGAAAAGGTGTAATGGTATGGTATACATATTTCAAACGGCCAAATTCTGGGAAGTGAAATACATCCATTTGCAAAAGTTCATTTCTGTGAATACCTTTAGGATTACAAACTGCTGGTAATGGAGTTTGATTGTTGGATGAGCAACTGGGGCAATTTCTTACTATTTCTTTGGCTTGTTGCCAGGTGATAGAAAAATCTTACTTTAAACCTTTAATGTTAACATGGTGTTTCTTATGAAATTCTGAAGCTTCCAACACATTACCTATTAATAAACGATCAATTTCATCATTACCGTCTGCCAGAGTACCTGGCAGACCTGTATGGGATTTGATATGTGTTATATATATAGGATGAGTCCTGTTTCTGATGGTTTCCTGTAATTGTAAAAACAATGATGTTAATTCTGTACCAGCAGGAACAAATACTGTGGTCTCAATGTGCAAGATAACTCTCTCTGCATACTGAGAATCCGTGACTATATTGAGAGGCTCTGTAAAGTCCTTAAGTACCATGAGAATAGCATATAATTCTGCCTTTTGTACAGAGTTTTATGGGCATTGAAGTACTTTACTTATATTTCCTGATTCATACCCTGCCTTACCTGATTTGTTTGAATCCATGTAGAAGGTTAGAACTCCAGAAATAGGTGCTTGTCTAACGATACATGGAAGAATCCAAATTGTTTTCTTTATGAATTTATTTCTCTCTTTTTGGGAAAGTTATTACTAATAGTTCCCAAAAAGTCACTGCAAGCTATTTGCCAATATTCAGTATCCTTCCATAAGGAGGAAATTTCATCTTTTGTTAAAGGTACAATGATTTCAGCTGGGTCTTTCCCAGTCACTTCACAAAGCCTTAACTTACCTTTTAATATCAAATCAGAGATGATTTCTATATATGTTTTCAATTTTTTATTCTGTATATGTGGCAGAAATACCCTTTCTAGTATGACGTCTTCCCTCTGCATTAATATTCCTGAGGGGGATTCTCTAGATAGTAAAATAACCAGAATACCGTCCAATTTTGGATCCACAGGGTTTACATGTGCTACTAATATACTGTCTTCTACCCATTCTAATTCTTTTTCAGCCTCAGCTGATAATATTCGTGGGCTGTTTAGGTTTTTATCTCCTTTTAAAGCCATTTTCACGTGTTAGAAATCATGGCCTTCTACACCAGATAATTGTCTTTAATTGAGAGATTTCTCCTAAATGTTTTTGAAGATCATTAAGAGTCCAATAACGATCTCTTCTAATGTGTACTTTTTGCGGTATAATTTTCTGAGTGTCTAATTTATAAACTATATAGTTAATAGAATCTCCTCTTTGTATTTTTTCAGGGGCAATTTATAATCCACAGTGAGGCAAAGTTTCCTTTAATGCTTCAAGCACCTTTTCTAAAGTATCCTTATTTGAATCAGACAGTAATATGTCATACATATAATGATATATTAACCAATGTGGAAATTTTTGGTGAATTATTTCAAGAGGTTTATGCAAAAATATTGACACAAAGTTGGGCTACTTAACATACCTTTAGGCAGTACTTTCCATTGGAATATCTGTACCAGTTGGGAATTATTATAGGTAGGCACTGTGAATGCGAACTCTTCTCTGTCGTTTTCTTGTAAGGGTCTGGTGAAAAAGCAATCTTTTAGTCTATAACTATAATTGGCCAATCCTTAGGTATTAGAGAATGTAGTGGCATCCCAGGTTTTAGAGATCCCATAGGCTGAATTACCTTGTTGATGGCTCTAAGATCAGTAACCATTCTCCACTTACCAGACTTCTTGACAACAAAAACAGGTGAATTCCATGCACTAGTTGATTTTGCAATTTGTCCAGTATCTAGCTTTTCCAGAAGTAACTTCTCCAAAGCCTCTAACTTCTCAGATGCCATAGGCCATTAACCTACCCAGACAGGTTCATCTGTTTGCCATTTTAAGGGCAGAGCTTTCGGTTGCTTTGTAGGTTTGACATTAGCATCCTGTTTTTGTACTGCCTTTATGTTTGCCATCTGCATTCTGTAATGACTTACATTTCTTCTACCATCTAGAGTTTGTCTATGATTCATAGCTGATACAGGAAGGATGTTAATTTGGGTATTTTTTGCTGTAATAAATCATGACCCCAACGATTCATAGCAATATCTGAGACATAAGGTCTCAAACTTCCTCTCTGCCCTTCTTGTCCGATACATTCTATCCATCTGACACTTTGTTTCACATGAGATTAGGTCTCGATTCCAAGAAATTGAACATTTACATCTTTAGATGGCCAACCTACTGGCCTGTTTTTTTTGAGTTATTATTGTTACATCTTCTCCAATGTCTAAAACCCCATATAATAATTTATTATTTGCTTATACAGCTAATTTGGTCTATGATTTTGTACAGAAGTTTGCCAGAATATAAGTTTTTTGTTTCCTCCAGTATCAACTAGCTCCTCCTCTATAACTAATCTGTTATGCTCAGTGCCATTAGTCTTTACAAAGGCTGTGGATTTTCTAATTGTCCAGACAGACTCTGTCCTCCACTGTTACTGGGAAAGATCAAAACACCTTTGATCACTGGGCCTTTACAAGGAAGCCCCTGGTCACAGTTACAGGCTACAAAGGCTTACCTTGTCTGTCTGTGGTTGACCAACATTCTTTGGTCCAGTGTATCCATTTTCTGCACCTCTTGCACAGACCAGGAGGCTGAAGCTTTCTGTGTGAAGTATTTCTGGTAGAAGCATTGATTCTGGGAATGGTTTCTCTGTCATTGTCTACAATTTCTACTCAAAAGACCTATTTTACCACAATTAAAACATCTAAGGTTTCGATGTCTTGTGAAACTTCTAAATATTGATTTCCCAACCTAATTTGGTATCTCCTCTTGGATAGGCCATTTTTCATCCTGATTCCTCCTAAATCCTTTAGAAATGGCTTCTCCAATCCAGGTTCCTGCCTCTGGATAGTCATACTTAACATTAGTTTTATATAAGATCCATTCCTCCAATGGTGCTGATCTTACCTTTAATGGCCACAGTATCTGTTTGTAATGTGGGTTTGCATTCTCGTAAGCCAACGATTCTGTAAGAAGTCGCCTAATATTAGGATCTGTTATTTGTAAATCTACTGCTCTGGATAATCTTTGGAAGAATTCAGGGAATCTTTCTCAGACCCTGTATAAATTTTGAATATGATTCAACATTTCCCCCTGGTTCACGGACCTTATCCAAAGCATTTATTGCTGCTGTTTGTGTAAATCAAATGTATGCTCATCATAACCAGCTTGGACTTGCGGGTCAGAAAATTGCTTCTCCCCACTAATCTTACTTTCAGAAGTTTCAAAGCCATCCTTCAAAACTTGAAGTTCAATGGCTTGGCTTCCTGTCTCCACAAAGCTTTCCAATGTATTTGGCAAGACTTGTCCACCACTGCAGATATTAAATCATTCCAACCTGAGGTAGGTATCTTATTAGTACTTTCTCATGTGTTTAGTAACTGTTTTACATAAGGGCAGTGGACCCCAAAAGACATTGTCGCTTGCCTTATAGTTTTCGTTTCTTTCATGGGAATAGGTTTCAATTCATGTGTAGTGTAACCAGTTTGGTTCCTCCCTGATGCTGGCTTTTGTACCACCTTAGGATGTCTAGTTTATTTTGTTTATTTCCTGGTAGCCTAGCATCTGTTGACCCAACAACTGATGTTTCAGATGATGTATCTTCTAAAGATTGAAATTTTCCAACCATGCCATCCTTTAGGTCTTGGATTTCTTGCATTAAAAATTATTCCAAGTCCTTTGAATGTTCATTGTGGTCCTTGATGTCCTCCATTAAATTTGTTCCAAGTCCTTGAACTGTTCATTGCAGTCTTAGATTTCCTGCATTAAAAATTGTTTTAAGTCTTTGGACTGTTCAGTTAAACATCATTCCAAGCTTTTCATACCATCCTCCCTAAAAACTTCAAAGGCATCTATTTTTCCTTCCTGAAAACAGATTCGGTCTGCTAGATAGTCATTATTGTCAGTCATAGATTGAATTGAACCTGCTAATTTTGAAAATTCCTCCTGGCTAGACTACATCTTAGCCATAAATGCAGTGGACAGTGAATTGAATGTGTCTCCAAGGTTGTCCTGATCAGATTTAACTAAATCCCGTTGTTCCTGAATTTTTGACTCTAAGTTTTGAATTGACTCTGCTAATTTGGAAAGTTCAACCTGGTTAGACTCAATCTTAGCCATAAATGCCACAGACATTGAATTAAATGTGCCTCGAAGATTGTTCTGATCAAATTCCAAATTATCTCTTTTGGTAACTAAATCACCTTTTTCCTGAACTTGTGACTCTAACTTTATAACCATATGCACATGTTTCTTCCATGTGATTACATGTGTTTACACAATAATCACATGCATGGCACACATATACATATGAAAAATATCATAGTTGTCTTTTATTTCATAATCCATCACATTGGTAATGAAATCTCTAAAATCCTGCAGTGTTAAATTACCTGCCATGTTATAATTAGATGTTGTTACCATCAATTGGTGATTCCTAATTTGGAAAAATCACCTCTTGTTTTGTCTCAGATTAAAATACCTGTAGTGACCGCCCTTGGCCAGCCCATGGCGCAGGTGTACTGTGATACACTGCCTCTCTGCGGAAAATCGGATGCTTCTCAAGGAACCTGTGAAAACTTAGTGAACAGATTTTGGAACAAAGAGTAGTTGCAGAAGTTGGGAGATTCGCTGCACTGCAGCAGAGCTTGCAGTATCTTTTGTAGATGCTAAGACACTAGAAGGGAGAAGTGGTTCAGTGATTGTGCAGCAGGACAGCAAAGGAATCGAGCAGTCGACAGGTGGTGCCTGTAGCAGATGGCTGCGGGTAGCAGATGGCCGGGGTGCTTCAATGGGGAGCTGGTCTCCCGGAGAACATTTGCAGAGGTGGCAGGGAGCAGGTCTCGTGGCCGTCATTTTCAGCATTGGTGGTGTCCCTTTCCGGGATCCAGAGCTGCAGCAGAAGACTTGAGGCAGACAGGGCCAGCCACATTTTCCGGGGGATAGTATTTGAATGGAATTCGGGAGAAATGGGAGCTAGCACACATAATGCATCTGAGGTTGCAGGGAGAGGCAAGGTGGCTGGAATGCAGATTAACACTCAGCTCAAGATGCCAAGTCAAGCGGCTACTGGCCACAGAGGCGTGGGTTTCAAATCCGAACAGCTGCCACCAGATAATGATGATATTCAATGCTATAACGAAAAAAATATATTTATTTACCAGACAGAGAGTCGCACAAGCTAGGAGATAGAAGCATGGCTGGCTTCCAAGAGGAAAGGGAGGTTCCTTTTCCTTTCACTTCCTTTTATGTCTACCTTTGTTAATTAACTTGTCCCCCCAATCATGGGTGGATAGCTTTTTGGGGTTCACTCCTACACCGCACTGTGTGAGAATCTATTTGGGAATTTCTTGGTCTAACAATACATCTCTGAGTTCTACACTGAATGCAGACTTCTTGAAAACTAACGAGACAACACTGTGTGAGAAACTACATTAGTAACTTCTGGAAAACTAATGACACAACACTCTCTGAGAATCTACCCGTGTAACTTATTGAAAATTAACGGTATAACACTGAGTGAAAATATACGCGTGTAACTTATTGAAAATTAACGATACAAAACTGTCTGAGAATCTGCACGTGTAAGTACTTGAAAACTAACAATACAACACTGTGTGAGAAACAACATGTGTAACGAATTGAAAATTAATGATACAACACTGTCTGAGAATCTACACATGTATCTTATTGAAAAGTAACTATACAACATTGTGTTTGAAGCTATATATTAATTTCTTGAAAATAAATGACACAACACTGTCTGAGAATCTAAACGTGTAACTTAATGAAAATTAAAGATACGACGCTGTGTGAGAATCTACATGTGTAATGTATTGAAAACTAATGATACAACACTGTCTTAAGAATCTACATGTATAACTTGTTAATAATTAATGAAACAACACTGTCTGAAAATCTATAAGCATAACTTCTTGAAAACTAATGATACAACACTGTCTGAGAATCTACACTGTAACTTATTGAAAATTAACGAAACAAGACTGTCTGAGATTCTACACGGGTAACTTATTGAAAGCTAATAAAACAACACGGTGTTTGAATTTATATGTGTAACTTCTTGAAAATAAAGGACTCAACACTGTATGAGAATCTACACCTGTGATTTCTTGAAAACTAACGATACAACACTGTGTGAGAAACTATATGTGTAACTTGTTGAAAATAAATGATACAAAGCTGCCTGCACAACTATATGTGTAACTTATTGAAAACAAAGGACGCAACACTTTGTGGTAAACTATGTGAGTAACATCTTGAAAATAAACAATACAACATTGTGTCAGAACCTGTATTCGTAACTTTTTGAAAACTAAGGATAGAGCACTGTGTGAGAATCTATATACATAACTACATGAAATCTAAGGATACAACACCGTTTGAGAATCCACACGTGTAACTTCTGGAAAATTAATGATATAACATTGAGTGAGAATCTCTATAGGTAAGTTCTTGAAAACTAATAATACAACAGTGTGTGAGAATCTACACGTATAACTTATTGAAAATTAATGATACAACACTGTCTGAGAATCTACATGCGTAATGTATTGAAAACTAATGATACAAATCTGTGTGAGATACTACATGAGTAACTACTTGAAATCTAACGATACAAGACTGTTTGATTAACTATGTATGTAACTTGTTGAAAAGTAATGAAACAAAACAGTGTTTGAAACTACATTCCTAAATTCTTAAATACAATGATACAAAGCTGCCTGCACATCTATATGTGTAACTTCTTGAAAACAAATGATACAACACAGTGTGAGAATCCACATGCATAAATTTTTGAAAACTAATGACACAAAGCTGCCTGCATATCTATACGTGTAGCACATTGAAAACAAAGGAAACAACACTTTGTGGGAAACTATGTGAGTAACGTCTTTAAACAAATGATACAGCATTTTGTGAGAATCTATATTCATAACTTATTAAAATCTGACGATACAGCACCGTGTGAGAATATATATATGTACCTTCTTGATATCTAATGAAACAACACTTTGTGAAAATCCATACGAGTAACTTCTTGAAAATGAACGATACAATACTGTGAATCTATATGTGCAACTTCTTAAAAACAAACGATACAAACCTGTCTGCGAATCTACACGTGTAATTTCTTGAAAACAATGGATTCAACACTGTCTGAGAATCTACACTTGTAACTTCTTGAAAACTAACGATAGAACACTGTGTGAGAATCTACAACTGTAACTTGTTGAAAATTATCGATACACCACTGTCTGAGAATCTACACGTGTAACTCATTGAAAAGTAAAGATACAACCCTGTGTGACAATCTACACGTTTAACATATTGAACACTAATGATACAACACAGTGTGAGAAGCTCCATGCATAATTTCTTGAAAACTAACGATACAAAGCTGCCTGTACATCAATACGCGTAATTTATTGAAAACAAGAAAACAACACATTGTGGGAAACTACATGAGAAAATCTCGAAAACAAAAGATACAAGATTGAGTAAGAATCTATATTTGTAACTTATTGAAAACTAACGATACAGCACTGTGTGAGAATCTATATACTTAACTTCTTGAAATCTAAAGATACAACACTGTGTGAAAATCCACACCTGGAACTACGTGAAAATGAACGATAAAATACTGAGTTAGAATCTATATATGTAACTTCTTGAATTCTAATGAAACAACACAGTGTGAGAATCTCCACTTGTAACTTACAAAAATTAACGGCACAACACTTTTTGAGAAACTACAGGCATATCATCTTTAAAACTAAGGATACAACACTGTGAAAGAATCTACATGTGCAACTTCTTAAAAAGAAACGATACAACACTGTGTGAGTATATATGTGCATAACTCCTTGAAACCTAACGATACAGCACTGTGTGAGAATATATCTATGTAACTTCTTGATATCTAACGATACAACTCTGAGTTCTAAAATGAATTCATAACTTCTTGAAAACTAACAAAAAACTCTATGTGAGAACCTACATTAGTAACTTCCAGAAAACTAACGACACAACACTTGTCTGTGAATCTACATGTGTAACTTATTGAAAATTAACGATACAACACTGTGTGACAATCTACACGTGTAACATATTGCAAACTAATGATACAACACTTTGGGAGAATCTATAAGTGTAACTTCTTGAAAACTAAAGACACAACACAGTGTGAGAAACTACAGGCGTAACTTCTTGAAAACTCATGATACAAAGCAGCCTGTACATCTATACATCTATACACGTAATATATTGAAAACAAAGGAAACAACACTTTGTGGGAAATTATGTGATTAACATCTTGAATCCAAACGATGCAACATTGTGTGAGAGTCTATATTCGTAACTTATTGAAAACTAACGATACAGCTCTGTGTGAGAAACTACATAAGTAACTTCTTTTTTTATTTTATTTTCCAGTTTAAATTTAGATAAGAAACAAGGTTGCTTCACAAGTCAGTTCCAGGTCCCTTTCCCATTCCCTCTCTTCCTCCCGTGCCCTCGACCCCATTATCCCCTCATTTCTACAGGGAGGGTGAGGCCCTCCATGGGGGTGTGCATAGTGTGTCATTTCATATAGGGCAGGGCCTAGACCCTTCCCCAAGAGTTCAGGGTGAGAGTGCACCTCTCATTGTTCTATGGGAGTCCAAAGTCCGTGTGTATACTTGGGATGGGTACTGATCTGCTGCCCAAGGCTCAATAGATTCCCTAGGCCTCTTCACTGACACCCAGATTCAGGGGGTCTTGATCAGTCCCATGCTGGCTTCCCAGGCTAATGCCTGGGATTCAAGAGTTAAACTTTGTCTGGTCAGCTGTTTCTGGGGATTAAACCAGCCCAGTCTTAATCCCTTTGATCATCAGTCCTCCCTCTCTGTTACTGGCTTTCTTGAGTTCAGCTCAGTACTTAACCAAGGGAGTCTGCCTCTTCTTCGATCAGCCACTAAATAAAGTTTCTGTTTCCCAGACTCTCTGGCCATAGGATTGTAGGCTGGCACTCCCCAGATCTATGTCTAAAATCCATATATGAGAGAGTACATGCCATGTTTCTCTTTTTGTGACTGGGTTACCTCACTCAGGATGGTTTCTTCTAGTGTCATCCATTTGCCTGCGAATCTCATGATTCCATTATTTTTTTCTGCTGAATAGTACTCCATTGTGTAGATGTACCACATTTTCTCTATCCACTCTTCAGGTGAGGGACATCTAGGTTGCTTCCACGTTCTGGCAATTACAAATAAAGCTGCTATGAACATAGTGGAACAGACATCTTTGTTGTATGAATGGGCATCTTTTGGATATATGCCTAAGAGTGGAGTTGCTGGGTCTTGTGGTAGGTTTATTCCCATTTTTCTGAGGAATCTCCACACTGATTTCCAAAGTGGCTGAACCAGTTGGCACTCCCACCAGCAATGGAGGAGTGTCTCCCTTTCACCACATCCTCTCCAGCATAAATTGTCATTGGTGTTTTTGATTTTAGCCATTCTGACAGGGGTGAGATGGTATCTGAGAGTTGTTTTGATTTGCATTTCCCGGATGGCTAAGGATGTTGAGCACTTTCTCAAGTGCCTCTCAGCCATTTTAGACTCCTCTATTGAAAACTCTCTATTTAGTTCTGCAGCCCACTTTTTAATAGGGTCCTTTGGTGTTTTGGAGACTTGCTTCTTGAGTTCTTTGTAAATTTTGGAGATCAACCCTCTGTCAGATGTGGGATTAGTGAATATTTTTTCCCATTCTGTGGGCTGCCTTTTTGTCTTGCTGACTGTGTCCTTTGCCTTACAGAAGCTTCTCAGTTTCAGTAGGTCCCATTTATTAATTGTTGATCTTACTGCCTGTGCTACTGGTGTTATGTTCAGGAAGCTTTCTCCTGTACCAATTCTTTCAAAGGTACCACCCACTTTCTCTTCTAAGAGGTGCAGTATGGCTGGATTTATGTTGAGGTCTTTGATCCATTTGGACTTAAGTTTTGTGCATGGCGATAGACATGGATCGATCTGCATTCTTCTACATGCCAGTCTCCAATTATGCCAGCACCATTTGTTGAAGATGCTTTCTTTATTCCATTGTATATTTTTAGCTTCTTTGTCAAAGATCAGATGTTCGTACGTGTGTGGGTTAATACCCGGATTTTCAATTCGATTCCATTGGTCTACCTGTCTATTTTTGTGCCAATACCAAGCTGTTTTCAGGACTATAGCTCTATAATAGAGCTTGAAGTCAGGGATGGTGATGGCTCCGGACGTTGCCTTGTTGAACAGGGTTGTTTTGGCTATCCTGGGTCTTTTGTTTTTCCATACAAAATTGATTATTGTTCTTTCAAGGTCTGTGAAGAATTGTGCTGGGATTTTAATGGGGATTGCATTGAATCTGTAGATTGCTTTTGGCAGGATTGCCATTTTTACTACATTGATCCTACCTATCCAAGAGCATGGGAGATCTTTCCATTTTCTGAGGGCTTCTTTAATTTCTTTCTTTAAAGATTCAAAGTTCTTACGATACAGGTCTTTCACTTGTTTGGTTAGCGTTACCCCAAGGTATTTTATGTTGTTTGTGGCAATTGTAAAGGGTGATGTTTCTCTGATTTCTCTTTCAGCCCTTTTATCATCTGTATATAGTAGGGCTACTGATTTTCTTGAGTTGATCTTGTAGCCTGCCACTTTGCTGAAGGTGTTAATCAGCTGTAAGAGTTCCTGGTAGAGTTCTTTGGGTCATTGATGTAAACTATCATATCGTCTGCAAACAGTGAAAGTTTGACCTCTTCCTTCCCAATTTGTATCCCCTTGATCCCCCTTTGTTGTCGTATGGCAATAGCTAGAACTTCAAGTACCATGTTGAAAAGGTATGGAGAGAGTGGACAGCCTTGTTTTGTTCCTGATTTTAGAGGAATTGCGTTGAGTTTCTGTCCATTTAGTTTGATGTTGGCTGTTGGTTTACTGTATATAGCTTTTATTATGTTTAAGTATGTCCCTGTTATCCCAGATCTCTCCAAGACCTTTATCATGAAGGGGTGTTGGATTTTGTCAAAGGCTTTTTCAGCATCTAGTGAGATGATCATGTGATTTTTGTTTTTCAGCTTGTTTATATGGTGGATTATGTTGATGGATTTTCGTATGTTGAACCATCCCTGCATCCCTGGGATGAAACCTACTTGATCGTGGTGAATGATTGTTTTGATGTGTTCTTGGATCCGATTTGCCAGTATTTTATTGAGTATTTTTGCATCAATGTTCATGAGGGATATTGGTCTGAAGTTCTCTTTCTTAGTTGTATCTTTGTGTGGCTTGGGGATCAAGGTTATTGAAGCCTCATAGAAAGAGTTTGGCAAAGACCCTTCTGCTTCTATTGTGTGGAACACTTTGAGAAGAATTGGTATAAGCTGTTCTTTGAATTTCTGGTAGAATTCTGCACTGAGGCCATCTGGACCTGGGCTTTTTTTGGTTGGGAGACTTTTGATGACAGCTTCTATTTCCATAGGGGTTATAGGTCTATTTAAATTGCTTATCTGTTCTTGATTTAGTTTTGGCAATTGATAGCTGTCCAGGAAGTCATCCATTTCCTTTAAATTTTCGAATTTTGTGGAGTACAGGTTTTCAAAGTATGACCTAATGATTCTCTGGATTTCCTCAGAGTCTGTTGTTATGTCCCCCTTTTCATTTCTAATTTTGTTAATTTGCATGTTCACTCTCTGCTGTTTGGTAAGTTTGGACAAAGGTTTGTCTATCTTGTTGATTTTCTCAAAGAACCAACTCTTCGTTGCATTGATTCTTTGTATTGTTTTCCTGGTTTCTACTTTATTGATTTCAGCCCTCAATTTGATTATTTCCTGGCGTCTACTCCTCCTTGGGGAGTGTGCTTCTTTGTGTTCTAGAGCTTTCAGCTGTGATGTTAATTCTCTGGTATAACTGTTCTCCTGTTTCTTCATGTGAGCATTTAGCGCTATGAACTTCCCCCGTAGCACTGCTTTCAAAGTGTCCCATAGGTTTGGGTATGTTGTGTCTTCATTCTCATTGAATTCGAGGAAGTCTTTAATTTCTTTTTTATATCCTCTTTGACCCAGGGATGGTGCAGTTGAGCATTATTCAATTTCCATGAGTTTGTAGGTTTTCTGCAATTTGTGTTGTTGTTGAATTCTAATTTTAAAGCATGGTGGTCTGATAAGATGCATGGAGTTATGCCAATTTTTTTTTAGCTGCTGAGGTTTGATATGCTGCCGAGTATGTGGTCAATTTTGGAGAAGGTTCCATGTGGTGGTGAGAAGAAGGTATATTCTTTTTTATGTGGATGAAATATTCTATAGATATCTGTTAATCCCAGTTGGGTCATTACTTCTATTAGACCCTTTTGCTTCTTTGTTGAGTTTCTGTTTGGTATTCCTGTCTAGTGGTGAGAGTGGTGTGTTGAAATCTCCCACTATAACTGTGTGGGGCTTTAGATGAGATTTAAGTTCTAATAATGTTTCTTTAACGAATGTGGATGCCTTTGTATTTGGGGCATAGATGTTCAGGATAGACACTTCATCTTGGTGGGTTTCACCTGTGATGAGTATGTAATGACCTCCTTCAACTCTTTTGATTGATTTTATTTTAAAGTCTAGTTTCTTAGATATTAGGATTGCTACCCCGGCTTGTTTCTTTGGTCCATTCGATTGAAAAAATTTTTCCCAACCTTTAATTCTCAGGTAATGTCTGTCTTTAAGGGTGAGGTGTGTTTCCTGTATACAGCAGAAGGAAGGGTTCTGTCTTCGAATCCAATCTGCTAGTCTGTGTCTTTTTATGGGTGAGTTAAGGCCATTAATATTGAGGGATATTAATGACCATTGATTGCTCATCCTTCGATTTGCGATGGTTGTTATTGGTGGAATTATGTGTGGAGTTTCACCCCTTTGTTCTTTTGGCTGTTGGTAGAGAGAGATTCTCTAATGCTTATGTTTTTCTGGTTGTAGTTAGCTTCCTTGGATTGGAGTTTTCCTTCCAAAATTTTCTGTAGGGCTGGGTTAGTGGACACATATTGCTTGAATCTAGTTTTGTCATGGAATATCTTGTTTTCTCCTTCTATAGTGATTGAGAGCTATGCCGGGTATTGTAGTCTGGGCTGGCATCCGTGGTCTCTTGGTGTAGGTAGAATATCTATCCAGGACCTTCTGGCTTTCAGCGTTTCCATGGAGAAATCAGGTGTAATTCTGATAGGTCTGCCTTTATATGTTACTTGACCTTTTTCCTTAGCTGCTCTTAATATTCTTTCTTTATTCTGTATGTTTGGGGTCTTGATTATTATGTGGTGATTGGATTTTTTTGTGGTCCACACTATTTGGTGTTCTGTAGGCTTCTTGTACCTTCATTGGCATGTCTTTCTTAAGGTTGGGAAAGTTTTCTTCTATGATTTTGTTGAATATGCCTTCTGCCCCTTTGAGCTGGATTTCTTCTCCTTCTTCTATACCTATTATTCTTAGGTTTGGTATTTTCATGGTGTCCCATAATTCCTGGATGTTTTGTGTTAAGGATTTGTTGGATTTAAGGTTTTCTTTGGTTGGTAAATCCATTTCTCCTAGCGTATCTTCAACACTTGAGATTTTCTCTTCCATCTCTTCGATTCTGTTGGTAATGCTTGTATTGGTAGTGCCTGTCTGTTTGTCCAGCTTTTCTGTTTTCTGCATTTCTTCAGATTGTGTTTTTTTTAATGACTCTATTTCAGTTTTCAACACTTGCAGTGTTTGCATTGCTTCTTGCAATTTTCTGTTTATCTGTTCGTCCGTTTGTTGCCTTTTATGAATTTTCTGGTTTGTTCTTTCTTCCATTTCTTGCATTTTTTGGTTTGTTTTTTGTTCCATTTCTCACATTTTGTGCTTTGTTTCTTCTTCCATTTCCTGCCTCTTTTGGTTTGTTTCTTCTTCCATTTTTTTCATTTTTTGCTTTGTTTTTTCTACCATTTCTTGCATTTTTTGCTTTGTTTCTTCTTCCATTTCCTGCGTTTTTTGGTATGATTCTTCTTCCAATTCTTGCATTTTTTGCTTTGTTTTTTCTTCCATTTCTTGCATTTTTTGCTTCACCTCTTCTTCCATTTTCTGCCTTTTTTGGTTTGTTTTTTCTTCCAATTCTTGCATTTTTGGTTTGTTTTTTCTTCCATTTCTTTGAGGGATTTTCCAATATCCTCTTTTAGGGCCTCTATCATTTTCATGAAAGTGCTTTTAAAGTCGTTCTCTTCTGCTTCCTTCCCATTGGAATGTTGGGGTCTTGCTGTTGTGGAGTCTCTAGAATCTGGCGGTGTCATATTTGTTTTTCTGTTGCTGACTGTGTGTTTGTATTGTCTCTTTCCCATCTCTTCTTCTAGTGGGTGCAGAAAGAGCCCCTTACTGGTCTGGGGACCAGAGTTCCCTTTTGGTGGGTGCTAGCAAGTCCAATAATCTGGTGGTTCTTCTATTCCTTTTCCGAATGCTGGTCCCGTGGGTGGAGAAGAAGAACAGGAATCTGGGGTGCTTATCCTGATACCTGGTCCCCTGGACCCTATGCTGGGTCCTGTTGTACGTGATCCAGAACAGCTACTCCCCTGGTCTCCCTGGGTCCTCTGGTTTCCTGTTCTCATTTGTGGGAGAGAAGACCTGGGGTCTGGGTGGTTGGCTCCCGCCGGGATTGGGAGCTCTGTGCAGGTCCCAGGCGATCTGCAGTCACTTGGGCACAGGACGGGAAGCCGGCCTGTTTACCTGATGCTGTCCGAGGAACAGCTGCTTCCTTGGACTTCCACCCTCCTCCCCTTTCCTGGTCTCGTTGGTGGGAGCGAAGATCTGGAGTCTGGGGTGCTTGGCTCCCGCCGGTATTGGGAGCTCTGTGCAGGTCCCAGGCAATCTGCAGGCACTGGAGCACAGGCCGGGAAGCCGGCCTGTTTACCTGATGCTGCTGGAAGAACCGCCGCTTCCCTGGACTCCCAGCCTCCTCTCCTTTCCTGGTCTCGTTGGTGTGAGCGAAGATCCGGAGTCTGGGGTGCTTGGCTCCCGCCGGGATTGGGAGCTCTGTGCAGGTCACAGGCGATCTGCAGGCACTAGAGCACAGGCCGGGAAGCCGGCCTGTTTACCTGATGCTGTTGTAAGAACCGCCGCTTCCCTGGACTCCCAGCCTCCTCTCCTTTCCTGGTCTCATTTGTGGGAGCGAAGATCTGGAGTCAGGGGTGCTTGGCTCCCGCCGGGTTTGGGAGCTCTGTGCAGGTCCCAGGCGATCTGCAGGCACTGGAGCACTGGCCGGGAAGCCGGCCTGTTTACCTGATGCTGCTGGAAGAACCGCCGCTTCCCATAAGTAACTTCTTTAAATCGAACAATACAACACTGAGTTCTAAACTGAATCCATAACTTCTAGAAAACTAACGATACAACACTGTGTGAGAATCCACACGTGTAACTTATTGAAACCTAACAATAGAACACTGAGTGAGAACCAATATATGTAAGTTCTTGAAAACTCACCATACAACAAAGTGTGAGAATCTCGACCTGTAACTTATCAAAATTAACGACACAACACTGTTTATGAAACTACAGGCATAACATCTTGAAAACTAAAGAAACAACAGTGTGAGAGAATCTACATGTGTAACTTCTTTAAAGCAAACGATACAACTCTATGTGAGTATTTATGTGTGTAACTTCTTGAAAACTAACGATACAGCACTGTGTGAGAATCTATCTATGTAACTTCTTGAAATCTAACGATACACCTCTGGGTTCTAAACAGAATGGATAACTTATTGAAAACAAATGAAATAACTTTGTGTATCAAACTAAGTTAGTAACTTCTGGAAAACCAACGATCCAGCACTGTCTGAGAATCTACACGTGTAACTTATTGAAAAGTAAAGATACAACCCTGTGTTTGAATCTATATGCATAACTTCTTGAAAATAAAGACACAGCACTGTCTGAGAATCCACACGAGAAACTTATTGAATGGAGCTCGCATAACTGGGTACTGGTATGCAGAAGAATGCAGATAGATCCATGTTTATCGCCTTCTACAAACTTAAGCCCAAAGGGATCAAAGATCTCAACATAAATCCAGCCACACTGGACCTTTTATAAGAGAAAGTGGGAGATACTCTTCAACGAGTTGGTACAGGAGACCACTTCTTAAACATAGCACCAGTGGCACAGACACTGAGATCGACAATTAACAAATGGGACCTCCTGAAATTAAAAAGCTTCTGTAAGGCAAAGGACACAGTCAACAAGACAAAAAGACTGAAAAAGAAATCAGAGAAACCCCACCCTTTACAATAGCCATAAACAGCATCAAATATCTGCGGTAATGTTAAGCAAGGAAGTGAAAGACCTGTATATCAAGAACTATGAGTCTTTAAAGAAAGAAATCAAAGAGGATATCAGAAAATGGAAAGATCTCCTATGCTCTTGGATTGGTAGGATCAACATAATAAAAATGGCAATCTTGCCAAAAGCAGTCTACAGATTCAATGTAATCCCTATCAAAATTCCGGCACAATTCTTCACAGACCTGGAAAGAACATTAATCAACTTTATATGGAAAAACAAAAGGCCCAGGAAAGCCAAAACAACCCTATACAATAAAGGAACTTCAGGAGGCATCACTATACCTGACTTCAAGCTCTATTTTAGAGCTATAGTCTTGAAAACAGCTTGGTATTTGCACAAAAATAGGCAGGTAGACGAATGTAACCGAATTGAAAACCCTGATTTTAACCCACACACCTATGAACACTTGATTTTTGACAAACTAGCTAAAACTATACAATGGAAAAAGAAAGCATCTTCAACGAATTGAGCTGGCATAACTGGGTACTGGTATGCAGAAGACTGCACAAGGATCCATGTTTATCGCCTTGTACAAAACTTAATTCCAAATGGATCAAAGATCTCAACATAAATCCTGCCACACTGATACTTTTAGAAGAGAAAATGGGAGATACTCTTCAACTAGTTGGTACAGGATACCACTTCATGAACATAACATCAGTGGCACAGACACTGAGATTGATAATTAACAAATGGGACCTCATGAAACTAAAAAGCTTCTGTAAGGCAAAGGACACAGTCAACAAGACAGAAAGGCAGTCCACCGAATGTGAAAAGATATTCACTGACCCCACATATGACAGAGGGCTAATCTACAAAATTTACAAAGAACTCAAGAAGCAAGTCACCAAAACACCAAAGAATCCAATTAAAAGGTAGGGTACAGAACTAAATAGAGAGTTTTCAATAGAGGAGTGTACCAGTTAGGTTTCAGGTAGTAACACCAGGAGTTCTGCATAGAGTTTTGTACAGTTAGTTTTCAATAAGTTACGTGTATATATTCTCACACAGTGTTGTATCGTTACTTTTCATAGAATTACACATGAAGTTTCTCAGAGATTTATTTAGATTGTTTTCAAGAAATTTTGCATGTAGATTATCACACAGTAATGTAACTTTAATTTTCAAGAAGTTACACTTAAAGATTCTAGCACAGGTTTGTATTGTTAGTTTGCAATAAGTTACACATGTAGGTTCTCACACTATGTTGTATCATTTGTTTTCAAAAATTAAAAGCATAGTTTCTCAAACAGCATTGTTTTGTTTGTTTTCAAGAAGTTACACTTGTAAATTCTCACACAGTGTTGTATTGTTAGTTTTCAAGAAGTTATGAATGCAGATACTCACACAGAGCTGTATCCTTAGTTTTCTAGAAGTTATACACGTAGTTTCTCACACCATGTTTTATCTTTTGTTTTCAAGAACTTACACATGTAGTTTCTAACACAGTGCTGTATCATTACTTTTCAATAAGTTACACGTGTAGATTCTCACACAGTGTTGTATCGTTTACTTTCAATAAGACCTGGTGTAGATTGTCACACAGTGTTGTATCGTTAGTTTTCAAGAAGTTACGAATAGAGATTTTCACACAGAATTGTATTGTTAGTTTTCAAGAAGTTATATTTGTAGATGTCACATAGGTTTGGATCATCAGTTTAAAGTAAGTTACACGTGTAGATTCTGACACAGTGCTGTATGTTAATTTTGAAAAATATGCACGTGCTGGTTCTCACACAGTATTGTATCGATAGTTTTCAAGAATGTACTAATATAGTTTCTCACCCAGAGTTATTTCGGTAGTTTTCCAAAAGTTATGCGTGTGGTTTCAAACTCAGTGTTGTGTCGTTAGTTTTAAAGAAGTTCCGAATATAGATTCTCATACAGAGTTGTATTGTTAGTTTTTATGAAGTTACACATGTAGTTTCTCAAAAAGTGTTGTATCGTTTGGTTTCAAGAAGTTACAATTGTAGATTCTCAAACAGTGTTCTATTGTTAGTTTTCAATAAGATACACGTGTAGATTCTCACACACTGTTGTATCGTTAATTTTTAATAAGATACACATGTTGATTCTCAGACAGTGCTGTATCGATAATTTTCAATAAGATACCCGTGTAGATTCTCATACAGTGTTGTATCATTTGTTTTCAAGAACTTATGCATGTAGTTTCTAACACTGTGCTGTATCGTTAGTTTTCAATAAGGTACACATGCAGATTCTCTCACAGTGTTGTATGTTAATTTTCAAAAAATACACATGGAGATTTTCATACAGTGTTGTATCCTTAGTTTTCAAGAAGTTACACATATAGTTTCTCACACAGTGTTGTGTGTTTTGTTTTCAAGAAGTTACACACATAGTTTCTCACACAGTGTTTTATCGTTTGATTTCAAGAACTTATGCATATAGTTTCTAACACTGTGCTATATCATTAGTTTTCAATAAGTTACATGTGTAGATTCTCATACAGTGTTGTATGTTAATGTTCAATAAGATACAGGTGCAGATTCACACACAGTCTTGTATCGTTGGTTTTCAAATGTTACTAATGTAGTTTCTCACACAGAGTTATTTCATTAGTTTTCAAGGAGTTATGCGTGTCGTTTCGAACTAAGTTTTATATCATTAGTTTTCAAAAGTTACAAATATATATTCTCATACAGTGTTGTATCATTAGTTTTCAAGAAGTTACTAATGTAGTTTCTCACACAGAGTTATTTCATTAGTTTTCAAGAAGTTATGCGTGTAGTTTCCAACTAAGTGTTGTATCATTAGTTTTCCAGAAGTTACGAATATAGATTCTTACCAGTGTTGGATCATTAGTTTTCAAGAAGTTAAACACGTAGTTTCTCACACAGTGTTGTGTGGTTTGTCTTCAACAAGTTACACATGTAGATTCTCACACAGTTTGGTTGGTTTATTTTCAAGAATTTAAACACATAGTTTCTCTCACAGTATTGTGTGGTTTGTTTTCTAGTAGTTACACTTGTAGATTCTCACAAAGTTTTGTATCGTTAGTTTTCAAGAAGTTAAACACGTAGTTTCTCACACAGTTTTGTATCGCTTCTTTTCAAAAATTTACACCCTTATATCTCACACAGAGTTGTATCGTTAGTTTTCAAGAAATTATTAGTATAGTTTTTCACACAGAGGTATTTCTTTAATTTTCAACAAGTTATGAGTTTAACTTCAAACTCAGTGTTGTATCATTATTTTTCAAGAAGGTACAAACATAGATTCTCACACAGAGTTGTATCGTTAGTTTTCAAGAAGTTACAAACATTGTTTCTAACACATTGTTGTATCGTTTGTTTTCAAGACCTTGTGCATGTAGTTTCTAATACTGTGCTTTATCGTTAGTTTTCAATAAGTTACACATGTATATTCCCTCTCAGTGTTGTATGTTAATTTTCAAAAAGACACACATGGACTCTTTCACACAGTGTTGTATCGTTAGTTTTCAAGAAGTTACTAATGTAGTTTCTCACACAGAATTATTTCATTAGTTTTCAAAAATATGCGTGTAGTTTCCAACTAAGTTTTGTATTGTTAATTTTTTTTTGGTTGATTCCACTGTATTTTTTTTGTTTTTGTTTTGTAACAGCAGTTAATGCAATAATTGCTTCTTCTAAATCTGCCTATAAACATGTTTCTGTACACTGTTCTTTTTTTTAAGCATATTATTTTTTTTATTTTCCATTTTAAATTTAGATAAGAAACAAGGTTGCTTCACAAGTCAGTTCGAGGTCCCTCTCCCTTTCACTCCCCTCCTCCCGTGTCCTCCCCCCACCCCCCCCGTTATCCCCTCATTCCCCCAGGGAGGGTGAGGCCCTCCATGGGGGTGTCCATAGTCTGTCATTTCATATAGGGCAGGGCCTAGACCCTTCCCCAAGAGTTCAGGGTGAGAGTGCACCTCACATTGTTCTATGGGAGTCCAGAGACCGTGTGTATACTTGGGATGGGTACTGATTTGCTGTCCAAGGCTCAATAGATTACCTAGGCCTCCTCACTGACACCCAGATTCAGGGGGTCTTGATCAGTCCCATGCTGGATTCCCAGGCTGATGCCTGGGATTCAAGAGTTAACCTTTGTCTGGTCAGCTGTTTCTGGGGGTTAAACCAGCCCAGTCTTAATCCCTTTGATCATCAGTCCTCCCTCTCTGATACTGGCTTTCTTGAGTTCAGCTCAGTACTTAAGCAGCCACTAAATGAAGTTTCTGTTTCCCAGACTCTCTGGCCATAGGATTGTAGGCTGGCACTCCCCAGATTTATGTCTAAAATCCATATATGAGAGAGTATATGCCATGTTTCCCTTTTTGTGTCTGGGTTACCTCACTCAGGATGGTTTCTTCTAGTGTCATCCATTTGCCTGCGAATCTCATGATTCCATTATTTTTTTCTGCTGAATAGTACTCCATTGTGTAGATGTACCACATTTTCTATATCCACTCTTCGGGTGAGGGACATCTAGGTTGCTTCCAAGTTCTGGCTATTACAAATAAAGCTGCTATGAACATAGTGGAACAGACATCTTTGTTATATGAATGGGCATCTTTTGGATATATGCCTAAGAGTGGAGTTGCTGGGTCTTGTGGTAGGTTTATTCCCATTTTTCTGAGGAATCTCCATACTGCTTTCCAAAGTGGCTGAACCAGTTGGCACTCCCACCAGCAATGGAGGAGTGTCCCCCTTTCACCACATCCTCTCCAGCATAAATTGTCATTGGTGTTTTTGATTTTAGCCATTCTGACAGGAGTGAGATGGTATCTCAGAGTTGCTTTGATTTGCATTTCGCGGATGGCTAAGGATGTTGAGCACTTTCTCAAGTGCCTCTCAGCCATTTTAGACTCCTCTATTGAAAACTCTCTATTTAGTTCTGCAGCCCACTTTTTAATTGGGTCCTTTGCTGTTTTGGAGACTTGCTTCTTGAGTTCTTTGTAAATTTTGGAGATCAACCCTCTTTCAGATGTGGGATTAGTGAATATTTTTTCCCATTCTTTGGGCTGCCTTTTTGTCTTGCTGACTGTGTCCTTTGCCTTACAGAAGCTTCTCAGTTTCAGTAGGTCCCATTTATTAATTGTTGATCTCACTGTCTGTGCTACTGGTGTTATGTTCAGGAAGCTGTCTCCTGTACCAATTCGTTCAAGGGTACCACCCACTTTCTCTTCTAAGAGGTTCAGTGTGGCTGGATTTATGTTGAGGTCTTTGATCCATTTGGACTTAAGTTTTGTGCATGGCGATAAACATGGATCGATCTGCATTCTTCTACATGCCAGTCTCCAATTATGCCAGCACCATTTGTTGAAGATGCTTTCTTTATTCCATTGTATATTTTTAGCTTCTTTGTCAAAGATCAGATGTTCGTACGTGTGTGGGTTAATACCCGGATTTTCAATTCGATTCTATTGGTCTGCCTGTCTATTTTTGTGCCAATACCAAGCTGTTTTCAGGACTATAGCTCTATAATAGAGCTTGAGGTCAGGGATAGTGATGCCTCCGGACGTTGCCTTGTTGAACAGGGTTGTTTTGGCTATCCTGGGTCTTTTGTTTTTCCATACAAAATTGATTATTGTTCTTTCAAGGTCTGTGAAGAACTGTGCTGGGATTTTAATGGGGATAGCATTGAATCTGTAGATTGCTTTTGGCAGGATTGCCATTTTCACTACATTAATCCTACCTATCCAAGAGCATGGGAGATCTTTCCATTTTCTGAGGGCTTCTTTAATTTCTTTCTTTAAAGATTCAAAGTTCTTACGATACAGGTCTTTCACTTGTTTGGTTAGCGTTACCCCAAGGTATTTTATGTTATTTGTGGCAATTGTAAAGGGTGATGTTTCTCTGATTTCTCTTTCAGCCCTTTTATCATCTGTATATAGTAGGGCTACTGACTTTCTTGAGTTGATCTTGTAACCTGCCACTTTGCTGAAGGTGTTAATCAGCTGTAAGAGTTCCCTGGTAGAGTTCTTTGGGTCATTGATGTAAACTATCATATCGTCTGCAAACAGTGAAAGTTTGACTTCTTCCTTCCCAATTTGCATCCCCTTGATCCCCCTTTGTTGTCGTATGGCTATAGCTAGAACTTCAAGTACCATGTTGAAAAGGTATGGAGAGAGTGGACAGTCTTGTTTTGTTCCTGATTTTAGAGGAATTGCGTTGAGTTTCTGTCCATTTAGTTTGATGTTGGCTGTTGGTTTACTGTATATGGCTTTTATTATGTTTAAGTATGTCCCTGTTATCCCAGATCTCTCCAAGACCTTAATCATGAAGGGGTGTTGGATTTTGTCAAAGGCTTTTTCTGCATCTAGTGAGATGATCATGTGATTTTTGTTTTTCAGCTTGTTTATATGGTAGATTACGTTGATGGATTTTCATATGTTAAACCATCCCTGCATCCCTGGGATGAAACCTACTTGATCGTGGTGAATGATTGTTTTGATGTGTTCTTGGATCCGATTTGCCAGTATTTTATTGAGTATTTTTGCATCAATGTTGATGAGGGATATTGGTCTGAAGTTCTCTTTCTTGGTTGTATCTTTGTGTGGCTTGGGGATCAAGGTTATTGAAGCCTCATAGAAAGAGTTTGGCAAAGACCCTTCTGCTTCTATTGTGTGGAACACTTTGAGAAGAATTGGTATAAGCTGTTCTTTGAATTTCTGGTAGAATTCTGCACTGAGGCCATCTGGACCTGGGCTTTTTTTGGTTGGGAGACTTTTGATGACAGCTTCTATTTCCATAGGGGTTATAGGTCTATTTAAATTGTTTATCTGTTCTTGATTTAGTTTTGGCAATTGATAGCTGTCCAGGAAGTCATCCATTTCCTTTAAATTTTCGAATTTTGTGGAGTACAGGTTTTCAAAGTATGACCTAATGATTCTCTGGATTTCCTCAGAGTCTGTTGTTATGTCCCACTTTTCATTTCTGATTTCGTTAATTTACGTGTTCACTCTCTGCTGTTTGGTAAGTTTGGACAAAGGTTTGTCTATCTTGTTGATTTTCTCAAAGAACCAACTCTTCGTTGCATTGATTCTTTGTATTGTTTTCCTGGTTTCTACTTTGTTGATTTCAGCCCTCAATTTGATTATTTCCTGGCATCTACTCCTCCTGGGGGAGTTTGCTTCTTTGTGTTCTAGAGCTTTTAGCTGTGATGTTAATTCTCTGGTATAACTGTTTTCCTGTTTCTTCATGTGAGCACTTAGTGCTATGAATTTCCCCCGTAGCACTGCTTTCAAAGTGTCCCATAGGTTTGGGTATGTTGTGTCTTCATTCTCATTGAATTCTAGGAAGTCTTTAATTTCTTTTTTTATATCCTCTTTGACCCAGGGATGGTGCAGTTGAGCATTATTCAATTTCCATGAGTTTGTAGGTTTTCTGCAATTTGTGTTGTTGTTGAATTCTAATTTTAAGGCATGGTGGTCTGATAAGATGCATGGAGTTATTCCAATGTTTTTGTAGCTGCTGAGGTTTGATATGTTGCCAAGTATGTGGTCGATTTTTGAGAAGGTTCCATGTGGTGTGGAGAAGAAGGTATATTCTTTTTTATGTGGATGAAATGTTCTATAGATATCTGTTAATCCCAGTTGGGTCATTACTTCTATTAGACCCTTTGCTTCTTTGTTGAGTTTGTGTCTGGTATTCTTGTCTAGTGGTGAAAGTGGTGTGTTGAAATCTCCCACTATAACTGTGTGGGGCTTTAGATGAGATTTAAGTTCTAATAATGTTTCTTTAACGAATGTGGATGCCTTTGTATTGGGGGCATAGATGTTCAAGATAGACACTTCATATTGGTTGGTTTCACCTGTGATGAGTATGTAATGACCTCCTTCATCTCTTTTGATTGATTTTATTTTAAAGTCTAGTTTATTAGATATTAGGATTGCTACCCCTGCTTGTTTCTTGGGTCCATTTGATTGAAAAATTTTTTCCCAACCTTTAACTCTCAAGTAATGTCTGTCTTTGAAGGTGAGGTGTGTTTCTTATATGCAGCAGAAGGAAGGGTTCTTTCTTCGAATCCATTCTGCTAGTCTGTGTCTTTTTATGGGTGAGTTAAGGCCATTAATATTGAGGGATATTAATGACCATTGATTGCTCATCCTTCTTCGATTTGCGATGGTTGTTGTTGGTGGAATTATGGGTGGAATTTCACCCCTTTGTTCTTTTGGCTATTGGTAGAGAGGGATTCTCTAATGCTTATGTTTTTCTGGTTGTAGTTAGCTTCCTTGGGTTGGAGTTTTCCTTTCAAAATTTTCTGTAGGGCTGGGGTAGTGGACACATATTGGTTGAATCTAGTTTTGTCATGGAATATCTTGTTTTCTCTGTCTATAGTGATTGAGAGCTTTGCCGGGTATAGTAGTCTGGGCTGGCATCCATGGTCTCTTAGTGTAGGTAGAATATCTATCCAGGACCTTCTGGCTTTCAGAGATTCCATGGAGAAATCAGGTGTAATTCTGATAGGTCTGCCTTTATATGTTACTTGACCTTTTTCCTTAGCTGCTCTTAATATTCTTTCTTTATTTTGTATGTTTGGGGTCTTGATTATTATGTGGCGAGGGGATTTTTTTTGTGGTCCACTCTATTTGGTGTTCTGTAGGCTTCTTGTACCTTCATTGGCATGTCTTTCTTAAGGTTGGGAAAGTTTTCTTCTATGATTTTGTTGAATATGCCTTCTGCCCCTTTGAGCTGGATTTCTTCTCCTTCTTCTATACCTATTATTCTTAGGTTTGGTCTTTTCATGGTGTCCCATAATTCCTGGATGTTTTGTGTTAAGGATTTGTTGGATTTAAGGTTTTCTTTGGTTGATAAATCCATTTCTCCTAATGTATCTTCAACACTTGAGATTCTCTCTTCCATCTCTTCTATTCTGTTGGTAATGCTTCTATTGGTAGTGCCTGACTGTTTGTCCAGATTTTCTATTTTCTGCCTTTCTTCAGATTGTGTTTTTTTTAGTGTCTCTATTTCAGTTTTCAACCCTTGCAGCGTTTGCATTGCTTCTTGCAATTTTCTGTTTATCTATTCGTCCATTTGTTGCCTTTTATGAATTTTTTGGTTTGTTCTTTTTTCCATTTCTTGCATTTTTTGGTTTGCTTTTTGTTCCATTTCTTGGATTTTGTGCTTTGTTTCTTCTTCCATTTCCTGCCTTTTTTGGTTTGTTTCTTCCTCCATTTTTTTCATTTTTTGCTTTGTTTTTTCTACCATTTCTTGCATTTTTTGCTTTGTTTCTTCTTCCATTTCCTGCCTTTTTTGGTATGTTTCTTCTTCTAATTCTTGCATATTTTGCTTTGCTTCTTCTTCCATTTCTTGCATTTTTTGCTTCATTTCTTCTTCCATTTCGTGCCTTTTTTGGTTTGTTTTTTCTTCCAATTCTTGCATTTTTTGGTTTGTTTTTTCTTCCATTTCTTTGAGGGATTTTCCAATATCCTCTTTTAGGGCCTCTATCATTTTCATGAAAGTGCTTTTAATGTCGTTCTCTTCTGCTTCCTTCGCATTAGAATATTGGGGTCTTGCTGGTGTGGAGTCTCTAGAATCTGGCGGTGTCATATTTGTTTTTCTGTTGCTGACTGTGTTTTTGTATTGTCTCTTTCCCATCTCTTCTTCTAGTGGGTGCTGAAAGAGCCCCTTACTGGTCTGGGGACCAGAGTTCCCTTTTGGTGGGTGCTAGCAAGTCCAATAATCTGGTGGTTCTTCTATACCTTGTTCAAATGCTGGTCCTTGGGTGTAGAAGAAGAACAGGAATCTGGGGCGCTTAGCCTCCTATCTGGTCGCCTGGACCCTATGCTGGGTGCTGTTGTACCTGATCCGGAACAGCTACTCCCCTGGTCTCCGTGGCTCCTCTAGTTTCCTGGTCTCTTTGGTGGGAGAGAAGATCTGGAGTCTGGGGTGCTTGGCTCCCGCCGGCATTGGGAGCTCTGTGCAATTCCCAGGCGATCTGCAGGCTCTGGGACACAGGCCGGGAAGCTGGCCTGTTTACCTGATGCTCCCACCGGGATTGGGAGCTCTGTGCAGTTCCCAGGCGATCTGCAGGCTCTGGAACACAGGCCGGGAAGCCGGCCTGTTTACCTGATGATGCCAGAGGGACAGCTACTTCCCTGTGCTCCCAGCCTTCTCTAGTTTCCTGGACTCGTTGGTGGGAGAGAAGATCTGGAGTCTGGGGTGCTTGGCTCCCGCCGGCATTGGGAGCTCTGTGCAGTTTCCAGTTGATCTGCAAGCTCTGGAACACAGGCCGGGAAGCTGGCCTGTTTACCTGATGCTCCCGCCGGGATTGGGAGCTCTGTGCATTTCCCAGGTGATCTGCAGGCTCTGGAACACAGGCCGGGAAGCTGGCCTGTTTACCTGATGTTCCCGCCAGGATTGGGAGTGTATTGTTAATTTTTAAGAAGTTAAGAATATAGACTCACACACAATGTCGTTTCGTTACTTTTCGAGAAGTTAATCAAGTAGTTTATCACACATCGTTCTGTGGTTTGTTTTCAATAATTTACACGTGTAGATTCTCACACAGTGTTTTATCATTAGTTTTCAAAAAGTTACACACATATTTTCTCACACAGTGTTGTATGTTTTGTTTTCAAGAAGTTACATGTAAGAATGAACCCCACAAAGCTATCCGCCCAACAGGGCGGGGTCAAGGTAGAGATAAAAGGAAGTGAAAGGAAAAGGGCCTTCCCTTTTTTCTGCTGGAAGCCAGCCACGCTTCTGACTCCTGGTCAGTGCAACTCTCTCTCTCTGATAAATAAATATATTGTTTTCCATATAGCCTCGATATCTGGTGTCAGAAGGGACTTGGAATTACAGCCCACGCCTTGGAAACCACCTGATATCGGCATCCCGAGGTGAGTGCTAATTGGCACTTCAGCGGCGCCCGCAGGCCCCGCAGCCACCCCACGGCGCGTGCTCGCCGCGACTCCGCCGCTGCCAGAGAGGACCCTCTGCCACACTCTCGCCACGAGTGCTGTTCCGGCCCGCGGCTGGGGACCCCGCCCCAGTCTGCCGCTGCATGTACCACCACGTACCCAGTCCACCTCAGCGCATACCTGCAGCTGAACCGTGAGAGAGGAGTCGGCGTCTTTGCTCGGAGATTTTTCTCTTTCCCCGCAAGCCCTGCCACCTCCTTGGCCCCCGCTTCCTTGTCTCCTCAGCCCCACTGCTCGCCCTGCCCCCCCACCACCCCGCTCCCCCTGCCACCCCCCTGCTGTCCCGCCGCTGCCGCCCGCCAAGCCTCGTAGACCCAATGACTCTGAACCCTCTGCCGCGCCTGCCCGGCAACGCCACGCTTGCTGCTCACAGCCCGACTGCAGCGTTAGGAGTGGCTGCAACTCGCAGTTGCAGACCGCTGCGCGTCCCCGCCACAGGCACCCCAGCCATTGGCTGCCCGCTCCCTCCCTCCCCCTCAGCCACCCGCCCGATTCCCTTGCCCAATTAGTTCTGAATTGCACTGGCTCAGCTGCTACAAGAGCCACTGCAAGCTCCATTGCTGTGCGGTGAATCCACTTGCCCGAATGTATTCGTTAAGTTTTCACAGGTTCCTTGGGGAGCAAACGATTTTCCTTGGAGAGGCAGTGTTTGGCAGTACACCTCCGCCGCCTGCTGGCCAAGCACGGTAACTACAGGTATTTTATTTTGAGATACAGGAGGTGACTTTTTCCTATTTGGGAATCACCAATTGATGGTAAGAACATCTAATTATAACATGGCAGGTAATTTAACACTGCAGGTTTTTAGAGATTTCATTACCAATGTGATGGATTATGTGGTAAAAGACAATTATGATATTTTTCATATGTATATGTGTGCCATGCTTGTGATTAGTGTATTAATACATATAATCACTTGGAAGAAACATGAGCTTATGTTTCAGGAATTAGAGTCAAAAATTCAGGAAAAAGGTGATTTAGTTACCAAAACAGATAATGTGGAATTTGATCAGAACAATCTTCGAGGCACAGTTAATTCAATGTCTACTGCATTTATGGCTAAAATTGAATCTAACCAGGTGGAACTTTCCAAATTAGCAGAATCAATTCAAAATTTAGAGTCAAAAATTCAGGAACAAGTGGATTTGGTTACATTTAATTCAATGTCTACTGCATTTAGGGTTAAGACTGAGTCTAATCAGGTGCAACATTCCAAATTATCAGTGTCAATTCAAAAGTTAGAGTAAAAAATTCAGGAACAACGGGATTTAGTTAAATCTGATCGGGACAACCTTCGAGACACATTCAATTCAATGTCCACTATATTTATGGCTAAGATGGAGTCTAGCCAGGAGGAATTTTCAAAATTAGCAGGTTCAATTCAATCTATGTCTGACAATAATGACAATCTAGTGGACCGAATGTGTTTTCTGGAAGGAAAAATAGATGCCTTTGGAGTTTTTAGGGAGGATGGTATGAAAAGCTTGGAATCTCATTTAACTGAACAGTCCAAAGATTTAAAACAATCTTTAATGCAGAAAATCCAAGACCTTAATGAACAATCCGAGGACTTGGGACAATTTTTATTGGAGGAAATAGAAGACCTCAATGAACAGTCCAAGGAATTGGAACAATTTTTAATGCAGGAAATCCGAGACCTAAAGGATGACATGGTTGCAAAATTTCAATCTTTAGAAGATACATCCTCTGAAATATCAGATGTTGAGTCAACAGATGCTAGGCCAGTAGGAAATAAACGAAATACGGTTACTAGACATCCTAAGGTGGCCTTTCCAGTAACCGTAGTAGAAAGGCCATCATCACGGAGGAACCAATCTGGTTCTACTACACAGAAATGGGAACCTATTCCCATGAAAGAAATGAAATCCATTAAGCACGTGATAATGACTTTTGGGGTCCACAGCCCTTATGTAAAACAGTTATTAAGTACATGGGCTACGACCAATAAGATAACTCCCTCAGATTGGAATGATATAATATCTGCAGTGTTGGACCAGTCTTCCCAAATACAATGGAAAGCTTTGTGGAGACAGGAAGCCAAGGCTCTTGAACTTCAAGTTTGAAGGATGGCTTTGATGCTTCTGAAAGTAAGATTATAGGGGAGAAGCAATTTCCTGACCCGCAGGTCCAAACTGGTTATGATGAGTGTACATTTGATTCATGCAAAACAGCAGCACTAAATGCTTTGGATAAGGTTCGTGAACAAGGGGAAAGAGTTGTATCATATTCAAAAGTGATACAGGGTCTGAGAGAAAGATTCTCTGAATTCTTACAAAGATTATCCAGAGCAGTAGATTTACAAATATCTGATCCTAATATTAGGGGACTTCTTACAGAATCGTTGGCTTATGAGAATGCAAACCCACATTACAAACAGATACTGTGGCCATTAAAGGTAAGATCAGCACCATTGGAGGAATGGGTCTTATAAACAACTAATGTTGAGTATGACAATCCAGAGGCAGGAACCTGGATAGGAGAAGCCATTTCTAAAGGATTTAGGAGGAATCAGGATGAAATATGGCCTACCCAAGAGGAGATACCAAATTGGGTTGGAGAAGCAATCGCTAGACATTTCAAAAGACATCAAAACTTTAGATGTCTTAATTGTGGTAAAATGGGACATCTGAGTAGGAACTGTAGACAACCCATTCCTAGGAATAATGCTTCTACCAGTAATGTGTCAAACAGAAGGCCTCAACCTCCTGGTCTCTGCAGGAGGTGTGGAAAAGGCCGACATTGGACTAATGAATGCTGGCCCACAATATATATAGACAAGGTAGATTTTTAAAGCCGGGAAACGGGGATCAGGGGCTCAATCGAGCCCCAAAAAGAAAGATTATCTGGTCAATCCCAGTGACAGTGGAGGACAGCCTCTCCCAGGACAATTAGAAGATCCACTGCCCATTGTAAATAATACGGCACTGGATAATACATTAGCTCCAGAGGATGAATCAATTACATCAGGAGGAGATACAAAACATATATTTTGGCAAACTTCTATACAATATCATAGACCCAAGTTACCAGTTAAGGTAAATAAGATGATGATTAACGGCATCTTAGAGAGAGGAAGTGACGTCACTATCATTAATCAGAAGTCCTGTCCCCCCAACTGGGCTTTAAAAGAGGTTAACGTTCAATTCTTAGGTATTGGAACCCTATCTTAAGTTAAACAAAGCATTAGACGGATTGACTTTATTGGGCCATAAGGATAGAGAGGAAGGTTAAAGCAATATGTTGCAGATATTGCTATAAACATCTGGGGTCGTGATCTACTCCAGCAATGGAATATGCAGATTAACATTCCTCCTGTATCAGCTAGGAATTATAGACAAGCTTTTAGTGGTACAAATAATATAGTAAGGCAGTACAGAAAACAGATGCCAAATGTAGAGGCTGTACAGAAGCAGGACGCTAGTGCCAAATCAACAGAGCAACCAAAAGCTCTACCCTTAAAATTGCTGACAGATGAACCCGTCTGGGTGGGTCAAAGGCCTATGACATCTGAGAAGTTAGAGGCTTTGGAGAAGTTAGTTCAGGAACAGTTAGATGCTGGATGTATTGAGGAATCAACTAGTGCATGGAATTCACCTGTTTTTGTTGTCAAGAAGAAGTCTGGTAAGTGGAGAATGGTTACTGATCTTATAGCCATCAACAAGGTAATTCAGCCAATGGGGTCTGTACATCCTGGGATGCTGTTACCTTCTCTAATTCCTAAGGATTGGCCAATTATAGTTATAGACTTAAAAGTTTGCTTCTGGCCCACACAAGAAAGAGATCAGCCCCTCCAAGACCCCAAACCAGTGAGCCAAGCTTCTGGTGAGATTGGGTCTCCAGCTGGGACCGCCCGCCCATCACCCATCCCCCTCCATCTTCGGGGCCGCCCCTGGCTGCCAGAAGAGCCGCCCACACAGGAAAGAGATCAGCCCCTCCAAGACCCCAACCCCAGGGAGCCCAGCTTCAGGTGAGATTGGGTCTCCAGCGGGGACCGCCCGCCCATCACCCATCCCACCGCGATCTTCTGGGCTACTCCCGGCATCCAGAAGACCCACCAACACAGGAAAGAGATCAGCCCCTCCAAGACCCCAACCCAGCGAGACCAGCTTCAGGTGAGATTGGGTATCCGGCTGGGACCTCCCACCCATCACCCATCCCCCTCCTTCTTCGGGGCTGCTCCCGGGTTCCAGAAGAGCCGCCCACACAGGAAAGAGATCAGCCCCTCCAAGACCCCAACTCCAGGGAGCCCAGCTTCAGCCCGCAGTAAGGAAGGAGACCAGTGGAGACGGAAAGACCCCACCAGCACCCACTGGAAGAAGAGATGGGAAGAAGACAGAATAAGAGATCACTCAGCAATAGAAACACCAACATGACCCCACCAGAATCCAGGGATCCAACACCAGCAAGTCCCAAAAAGCACTACATAGATGAAGAAGAGGAGACAGACCTTAAAATTATTGCATGTAGATGATGGAGAGCCTCAAAGAAGAAACGAGGAAATCCCTTAAAGAAATAGAAGAAAAAACAAACAAAAAAATCCATGAAATGGGGGAAAATTTCAAGAAATAAACAAATCTCTCAAAGAATCTATAGAGCACCAAGGAAAAACAACCAAGAAAGTTAAGGAAACAGCTCAAGCAGTTGAAGGATTGAAAGCTGAAATAGAAACGATAAAGAAAACACAGAATGAAGGGATGCTGGAAACAGAAAAGCTCGGTAAACGGTCTGGAATTACAGATACAAGAGATAGAAGAGAGAATCTCAGGTGTTGAAGACTCATTAGAGGATATAGAGTCGTCAACCAAAGAAAATCTCAAAACCAACAAATCCTTAACACAAAATATCCAGGAAATATGGGACACCATGAAGAAGCCAAACCTGAGAATAATAGGTATAGAAGAAGGTGAAGAATTTCAACTTAAAGGTACAGAAAACATATTCAACAAAATCATAGAAGAAAACTTCCCTAACCTAAAGAAAGATATGCCTATGAAAGTACAAGAATCTTACAGAACACCAAATAGGCTTGACCTGAAAAAGAAGTCACCTCGCCATATAATAATCAAAACATCAAACCTACAGAGCAAAGAGAAAATATTAAGAGCAGCTAAAGAAAAAGGCCAAGTAACATACAAAGGCAGACCTAACCGAATTACACCTGACTTCTCAATGGAAACGATGAAAGCCAGAAGATCCTGGTCAGATGTCCTACAAACGCTAAGGGAACAAGGATGCCAGCCCAGACTACTATATCCAGCAAAGCTCTCAATTACCATAGATGGAGAAAACAAAATATTCCATGACAAAGCCAGATTTAAACAATACGTATCCATGAATCCAGCTCTACAGAAAATGCTAGAAGGAAAACCTAGAGCCAAGGAAGATAACTACATTCACAAAGACACAGGCAATATAGAATCATACTTTACAAAACACTAAAAGAAAAAGGGAGGAGAAACTACACAAAATAACTTCACTAAAAATAAATCAAGCGCAAACAAGGATCACCAATCAATGGTCATTAATATCCCTCAATGTCAACGGCTTCAACTTGCGTATAAAAAGACACAGACTAGCAGAATGGATATGAAGACAGAACCCTTCCTTCTGCTGCATACAAGAAACACATCTCAACAACAAACACAGACGTTATCTCAGAGTAAAGGGCTGGGAAAATATCTTCCAATCAAACGGCCCCAAGAAACAAGCGGGCATAGCAATCCTAATATCTAACAAATTAAACTTCAAATTAAAATGAATCAAAAGAGATGAAGAAGGGCACTTCATATTCATCAAAGGAAAAATACATCAAGACGAAGTCTCGATTTTAAACATCTACGCCCCAAATACAAAGGCACCTACATTCGTGAAAGAAACATTACTAAAGCTCAAAATGCACATAAAATCTCACACACTAATAGTAGGAGACTTCAACACTCCGCTCTCACCGCTAGACAGGACCTCCAGAAAGAAACTTAACAAAGAAACAAAAGAATTAATAGAAGTTATGACCCAACTGGGTTTAACAGACATCTATAGAACATTCCATCCAAATACAAAGGGATATACCTTCTTCTCGGCACCACATGGAACCTTCTCTAAAATTGACCACATAATAGGAAACATAGCAAATCTCCACAGATACAAAAAAATTGGAATAACTCCCTGAATCTTATCAGACCACCATGCATTAACATTAGAATTCAACAATAACACAAATCGCAGAACCCCTACACACTCATGGAGATTGAACAATGCACAATTGCACCATCCCTGGGTAAAGGAACAAATAAAAAAAGAAATTAAAGACTTCCTCGATTTCAAAGAGAATGAAGACACAACATACACAAACTTATGGGACACTTTGAAAGCAGTGCTGAGAGGAAAGTTTATAGCACTAAGTGCCCACATGAAAAAAACTGGAGAACAATCATACTAGAGAATTAATAGCACAGCTGAATGTTCTAGAACAAAAAGAAGCAAACTCCCCCAAGAGGAGCAGACGCCAGGAAATAATCAAATTGAGGGCTGAAATCAATCAAGTAGAAACCAGGAAAACACTGAGAAGAATCAATGAAACAAAGAGTTGGGTTTTTGAGAAAATCAACAAAATAGACAAACCACTGTCCAAACTAACCAAAAGACAGAGAGAGAACATGCTAATTAACAAAATCAGAGATGAAAAAGGGGACATAACAACGGACTCTGAGGAAATCAAGAGAATCATCAGGGCATACTTTGAAAATCTGTACTCCACAAAATTTGAAAATTTAAAGGAAATGGACAATTTCCTGGATAGATATCACTTGCCAAAACTAAATCAAGAACAGATAAATAATCTAAACAGACCTATAACCCCTAATGAAATAGAAGCAGTCATCAAAAGTCTCCCAAACAAAAAAAGCCCAGGCCCAGATGGCTTCAGTGCAGAATTCTACCAGAAATTCAAAGAAGAGCTCATTCCAATACTCGTCAAAGTATTCCACACAATAGAAGCAGGAGGCTCACTGCCAAACTCTTTCTACGAGGCTACAATTACCTTGATAACCAAGCCACACAAAGACACAACTAAGAAAGAGAACTATAGACCAATTTCCCTCATGAACATTGATGCAAAAATACTCAATAAAATACTTGCAAACCGGATTCAAGAACACATCAGAAAAATCATCCACCATGATCAAGTAGGCTTCATTCCAGGAATGCACGGATGGTTCAACATTAGAAAAATCTATCAATGTAATCCACCATATTAACAATCTGCGAAAGAAAACCACAAGATCATCTCACTAGATGTAGAAAAAGCCTTTGACAAAATCCAGCACCCCTTCATGATAAAGGTCCTATAGAGATCAGGGATAACAGGAACGTACCTGAATATAATAAAAGCAATATACAGTAAACCAACAGCTAACATTAAACTAAATGGAGAGCAACACAAAGCAATTCCTCTAAAATCAGGAACAAGACAAGGCTGTCCACTCTCTCCATATCTCTTCAATATTGTACTTGAAGTTCTAGCTACAGCAATAAGACAACAAAAGGAGATAAAGGGGATACAAATAGGAAAAGAAGAAGTCAAACTTTCATTATTTGCAGATGATA
Source organism: Mesocricetus auratus (assembly GCF_017639785.1). Taxonomy (NCBI): domain Eukaryota; kingdom Metazoa; phylum Chordata; class Mammalia; order Rodentia; family Cricetidae; genus Mesocricetus; species Mesocricetus auratus. The sequence continues at coordinate 7,083,978 of NW_024429214.1, read as the reverse complement.
TGATAGTTTACATAAGTGATCCAAAAAACTCCGCAAGGTCACTCCTAGAGCTGATAAACACCTTCAGCAATGTGGCAGGATACAAGGTAAACTCAAAAAAATCAGTGGCCCTAGTATATACAGATGATGAAGTGACTGAGAAAGAAATCAGAGAAACATCACCTTTTACAATAGCCAAAAACAGCATCAAATATCTGAGGATAATGTTAACCAAGGAAGTGAAAGACCTGTATATCAAGAACTTTGTGTCTTTGAAGAAAGAAATCAAAGAAGATACCAGAAAATGGAAACATCTCCAATGCTCTTGGATTGGTAGGATCAACATAATAAAAATGGCAATCTTGCCAAAAGCAGTCTATAGATTCAATGCAATCCCCATCAAAATTCCATCACTATTCTTCAAGGACCTGGAAAGAACATTAATCAACTTTATATGGAAAAACAAAAGGCCCAGGATAGCCAAAACATCCCTATACAATAACGGAACTTCAGGAGGCATCACCATACCTGACTTCAAGCTCTATTATAGAGCTATAGTCCTGAAAACAGCTTGGTATTGGCACAAAAGTAGGCAGGTAGACCAATGGAACGGAATCGAAAGCCCTAATTTTAACCCACATACCTATGAACACCTGATTTTTGACAAAGAAGCTAAAACTGTACAGTGGAAAAAGGAAAGCATCTTCAACTAATGGTGCTGGCATAACTGGGTACTGGTATGCAGAAGACTGCAGATAGATCCATGTTTATCGCCTTGTACAAAACTTAAGTACAAATGGATCAAAGATCTCAACATACATCCAGCCAGACTGAAACTTTTAGAAGAGAAAGTGGGAGATACTCTTCAACGAGTTGGTACAGGAGACCACTTCCTAAACATAACACCAGTGGCACAGGCACTGAGATCGACAATTAACAAATGGGACCTTCTGAATCTAAAAAGCTTCTGTAAGGCAAAGGACACAGTCAAAAAGACAAAAAGGCAGGCCACAGAATGGGAAAAGATATTCACTAACCCTACATCTGACAGAGGGCTAATCTCCAAAATTTACAAAGAACTCAAGAAACAAGTCTCCAAAACACCAAAGGATCCACTTGAAAGGTGGGGTACAGAGCTAAATAGAGAATTCTCAGTAGAGGAGTCTAAAATGGCCAAGAGACACTTAAGAAAGTGCTCAACATCCTTAGCCATCAGGGAAATGCAAATCAAAACAACTCTGAGATAACATCTTACTCCTGTCAGAATGGCTAGAATCAAAAACACCGAAGACAATTTATGCTGGAGAGGATGTGGAGAGAGAGGAACACTCCTCCACTGCTGGTGGGAATGCCGACTCATACAGCCTTTTTGGAAATCAGTATGGAGATTCCTCAGGAAAATGGGAATTAATCTACCACTAGACCCAGCAATTCCACTCTTAGGCATTTATCCAAATGAGGCAGGTTCATACAACAAGGGCATCTGCTCCACTATGTTCATAGCAGCATTGTTTGTAATAGCCAGAACCTGGAAGCAACCTAGATGCCCCTCAACTGAAGAGTGGATAGAGAAAATGTGGTACATTTACACAATGGAGTATTACTCAGCAGAAAAAAAACAATGTTATCTTGAAATTCGCAGGGAAATGGATAGCACTGGAAGAAACTATCCTGAGTAAGGTAACCCATTCGCAAAAAGACAAACACGGTATGTACTCACTCATATATGGATTCTAGATTTGGATCAGGATAGTGCCAGTCTGCACTTCCACAGACAGAGAGTCTGGGAAACAGGAAAGGACCTAAAAGATATGCATATATGCATAGTACCCAAGAGAAGAGGATGGAGACAAGATCCTCTGATGGGGAACACGGCGAGGGTGGGGGGAGTGGGACCTGGGAAGAATAGAGGGGGTAAAGAGGAAGGGAGTTGGTCATGGGGGAACAGGAAGTTGAGAGGGTGGGGGTAGAATAGGGGGAAGAGGGAATCATAGGATCGAAGACAGATCAGGCACCAGAGTGACCTCGAGTGATCTAAAGGTATAACATCAATTGGCAAGCTAAGCAATAGTGGAGGGACCACCTCGAATGCCCATTCTTGATAATGAACTTGATGTCTATAACCATCTGGGAGCCTTCATCCTGTGACTGATGGAAGCAGAGGCAAACACACAACTAATCACTGAACTGAACCCAAGGAACCCAGTGACAGAGAGAGAGGAGTGATGAGCAAATTGGCAAAGAATGGGCTGGCAAAACCAGCAGAGACAGCTGATCTGAACAGCGGAGTGCTCTTGGACCCCAGACCGACAGTGGGGAGGCCAGCATGGGACTGATCTGGACCCCCAAATGTGAGTGTCAGTGAGAAGGCCTGGGCAACCTATGGGGCCCTGAGCTGTGGATCAGTGTCTATCCCTGGTATACAAACTGTCTTCATGTGCCTATAGCACAAAGAGAGATGCTCTCTCAGCCTGGACTCTTAGGGGAGTGCCTTGACCCTACCAAGAGTAAAATGACAGACTCTAGATATCCCCTATGTGGAAGGATTTGGCAATAGGGTGGGAGGGAGGGGGGAAGGGGAGTGCGGGAGGAGGGGAGGGAGAGGGAAATGGGGTTGACATGTAAAACAAGCTATTTAAAATTAAAATAAAAAATGATAAAAAAAAGTTTGCTTCTTCACCATACCGTTACAAGAAAACGACAGAGAAAAGTTTGCCTTCACAGTACCTACCTATAATAATTCCCGATCGGTACAGAGATTCCAGTGGAAGGTACTAACTCAAGGTATGTTAAACAGCCCAACTTTGTGTCAATATTTTGTGAATAAACCTCTAGAAATAATTCGTAAAAAATTTCCACATTCGTTAATATATCATTATATGGATGACATATTATTGTCTGATTCAAATAAGGATACATTGGAAAAGATGGTTGAAGCATTAAAGGAAACTTTGCCTCACTGGGGATTACAAATTGCCCCAGAAAAAATACAAAGAGGAGATTCTATTAACTATTTAGGTTATAAAATAGATGCTCAGAAAATTAGACCACAGAAAGTACAGATCAGAAGAGATCGTTACCGGACTCTTAATGATCTTCAAAAACTATTAGGAGAAATCTCTCAATTACAGACAATTATTGGTGTAGAAGGGCATGATTTGAAACACCTGAAAATGGCTTTAAAAGGAGATAAAGACCTAAACAGCCCACGAGTACTATCAGCTGAGGCTGAAAAAGAATTAGAATGGGTAGAAAAGAGAATATTAGAAGCATGTGTAGACCGTGTGGATCCAAAACTGGACTGTATTCTGGTTATTTTGCCATCTAGAGAATACCCCTCAGGAATATTAATGCAGAGGAAAGACATCATACTAGAATGGGTATTTCTGCCACATAAACAGAATAAAAAATTGAAAACATATATAGAAAAGATTTGATATTAAAAGGTAAGTTAAGGCTTCGTCAACTGACTGGGAAAGATCCAGCTGAAATTATTGTACCTTTAACAAATGATGAAATTTCCTCCTTATGGAAAGATAATGAGTATTGGCAAATAGCTTGCAGTGACTTTTTTGAAACTATTAGTAATAACTATCCCAAAACAGAGAGAATCAAATTCATAAAGAAAACAATTTGGATTCTTCCACGTATTGTGAGACAAACACCTATTTCTAGAGTTCTTACCTTCTACACAGATGCAAACAAATCAGGTAAGGCAGGGTATAAATCAGGAAATATAAGTAAAGTAGTTCAAAGCCCTTACAACTCCATACAAAAGGCAGAGTTATATGCTATTCTCACGGTACTTAAAGACTTTACAGAGCCTCTCAATATAGTCACGGATTCTCAGTATGCAGAGAGAGTTATCTTGCACATTGAGACCACAGTATTTGTTCCTGCTGGTACAGAATTAACATCATTGTTTTTACAATTACAGGAAACCATCAGAAACAGGACTCATCCTATATATATAACACACATCAGGTCCCATACAGGTTTGCCAGGTCCTCTGGCACAAGGCAATGATGAAATTGATCATTTGTTAGTAGGTAATGTGTTGGAAGCTTCAGAATTTCATAAGAAACACCATGTCAACAGCAAAGGTTTAAAGAAGGATTTTTCTATCACCTGGCAACAAGCCAAATAAATAGTAAAAAATTGCCCCAGTTGCTCATTCTACAATCAAACTCCATTACCAGCAGGTTGTAATCCTAAAGGTATTCATAGAAATGAACTTTGGCAAATGGATGTATTTCACTTCCCAGAATTTGGCAGTTTAAAATATGTACACCATACCATAGACATGTTCTCAGGATTCCAATGGGCTACTGCCCTCAGCTCTGAGAAGGCTGACTCTGTTATTACACACCTCTTAGAGGTGATGGCTCTTGTGGGTATACCTAAAACGATAAAAACTGACAATGCTCCAGCATATGTCTCCAGTAAATTGGAACAATTCTTCAAATATTATAATATAAAACATGTAACTGGTATACCTTACAATCCCACAGGACAAGCAGTGATTGAAAGATCTAACCGAACCTTAATAGAGATGCTTCATAAACAGCCGGGGAGAACAAAGATCCCTAAACACAGGTTACATAATGCTTTACTAACACTGAATTTTCTTAATGCTGATGAAAAAGGACAAACTGCAGCAGAAAGACACTGGACTACAGAGAAGACTTCTGAACTGAACCAACCAGTGTATTAAGGATGTTATGACCTCAGTCTGGAAACCAGGATATGTGTTACGTTGGGGAAGGGGTTATGCTTTTGTTTCCACAGGAAAAGAAAAGCTTTGGATCCCGTCTAAATTAATTAAGATTCGATCAGAACAGAAAACGTCTCAGGAGGAGGAAGGATGACAGCTCATCTACAAGTTCTGCTAAGTATAAGGAGACCTCATAAAAGGAAAGAGAAGTATTCTGTTTGTGTCTTTACAGGACAATTAGTTCTGAACAGTGAAAAATCCTAGGTATATGGATACCCAAAGAAGATCTGTATTTTGTTATTATAATTTCTATTTCTTCCACTTCTTAATATGCCTGAGTCCCAATTCATCTAAATTTTGCTGGCTTTGGAGTTGGATTTGCTCTCCTGCTTTAAACCCAAGCATATTGTTAAAATGGAATTCAGACTTTCTGTATTATATCAAAGAGCCATTGAGATAAGGCAGAAACAACGACATCAAAAAAGATATACATATATGGGGACTGTCATCTGTGTATATTTGATTTTTTTCTAAAACTCTAATCTCCTTCATGTGTATTATCTTCTTTAGGGTTGCCTTTCCCAGTATTCATACACATAGAAGTTAAGAATTTCTGTGCTAACATTAATATTTCAGTTTTCTAGAGACAAAGGGATTTCTTGACAGCGATCTTCATCTGCTTCAGAAAGAGAATGTGGATTCACTTCCCCGACTCCGCCTGATTCGACTGGATACATCTAAACTGCCCCACATCATCGACCCCACCCGACAGGCACCATCCTGAAACCATCTTGGAACTACATCACTGGACACATCGTCAGGCCAAGGAACTGCTAAAGTGCATCTTCTACAATCTGATCAGAGCTTCAATCAAAATCAGAAATCTAATCCGGAACTTCAGTCAAGCCTCTCCTGCAAAACAGAGACTAATTAACCTACTTAAGACTCTAGTTACACTAACATTTTCTTCCCACAGGTCCCCATGATTGTCATCGTCCCACTTCAGCAGGAAGTAAATTTGAGAATTCCACATCCCCTCTCCCTACTATTGACATTAGAGGATAGTTTACACCAGTTAGTGTTAATTTGCATTTATTTTAGGGTTGGGATTGGAAGGAGGTGTTCAGACTTAGGCATCCCTTTCAGATAAGTTTAGAATTTAGGTGGAATGGATTTGTTTAGTTTAGGATACGTATATTATAACTTAATTATCACCCTCTACGTATATATGTTGTATATGTTTGAGTTTGTATCAAATTTAAATCTTATATTTAGACTAAAAGGGGAATTGTAGGAGTGAACCCCAAAAAGCTATCCGCCCAACAGGGCGGGGTCAAGGTAGAGATAAAAGGAAGTGAAAGGAAAAGGGCCTTCCCTTTTTTCTGCTGGAAGCCAGCCACGCTACTGGCTCCTGGTCAGTGCAACTCTCTCTCTCTCTCTCTGATAAATAAATATATTGTTTTCCATATATAGCCTCGATAGTTACACACGTAGTTTCTCACACAGTGTTGTATCATTTGATTTCAAGAACTTATGCATAAAGTTTCTAACACTGTGCTGTATGTTAATTTTCAATAAGATACAGGTGAAGATTCTCACACAGTCTTCTATCCTTGGTTTTCAAAATTTACTTATGTAGTTTCTCACAAAGGGTTATTTCATTAGTTTTCAAGAAGTTATGCATGTAGTTTCGAACTAAATGTTGTATCATTAGTTTTGAAGAAGTTATGAATATAGATTCTCACCAGTGTTGGATGGTTAGTTTTCAAGAAGTTAAACACCTAGTTTCTCACAAGGTGTTGTGTGGTTTGTTTTCAAGATGTTACACTTGTAGATACTCACACAGTGTTGTATCCTTTGTTTTTAAGAAATTACACTTGTAGATTGTCACATAGGTTTGGATCGTTAGTTTTTAATAAGTTATACATGTAGATTCTTACACTGGGTTGTATCATTAGTTTTCAATAAGTTATACGTGTAGATACTCACTCAGTGTTGTAATATTTATTTTCAGTAGGATACATTTGTAGATTCTCACACAGTTCTGTGTCGTTAGCTTTCAAGATGTTACGCTTGTAGTTTCGCACGCAGTGTTGTATCATTAGTTTTCAAGAAGTTACTAATGTAGTTTGTCACACAGAGTTATTTCATTAGGTTTCAACAAGTTACAAACGTAGATTCTCACAGAGAATTGTATCAATAGTTTTCAAGAAGTTACGTATATAGAATCTCTGACAGTGTTGTATCGTTAGTTTTCAAGAAGTTACACATGAAGTTTCTCACACAGTGTTGTATCGTAATTTTCACGCAGCTTCACATGTAGTTTCTCAAACACGGTTGTATCTTTGGTTTTCAAGAAGTTTAGCGTATAGATTCTCAAACAGTGTTCTATCATTATTTTGGAGAATTTCCACATGTAAGTTCTCAACAATAACCCTAACCCTAACTCAACCCTAATCCTAACACTAAACGTAACCCTAACCCTAACACTAACACTAACCCTAACCCTACAAGTTAGGTTTCAAGTAGTTACACATGGAGTTTTGCTTAGAGTTTTGTACAGTTAATTTTCAATAAATAACAAGTATAGATTCTCACACAATGTTGTATCGTTAGTTTTCAAGAAGTAACCAAGATAGATTCTCACACAGTGTTGTATCATTAGTTTTCAAGAAGATATGCATGTAGTTTCTCATAGCATGTTATATAGTTAATTTTAAAAGTGTTATGCATATAGGTCTTCAGACAGTGTTGTATCGTCAGTTTTCAAGAAGTTACCCATGTAGTTTCTAACACAATAATGTATCCTTTGTTTTCAAGAAGTTATGCATGAAGTTTCTCACACAGTGTTGTATGGTTAGGTTTCAAGCATTTTTGCATGCAATTTCTCACGCAGTGTTGTATTGTTAGTTTTCAAGAAGTTACGCTTATAGATTTCCAATCAGTGTTGTATAGTTAGTTTTTAAGAAGCTACACATATAGATCCTCAGATAGTGTTGTATTGTCAGTTTTCAAGAAGTTACAAATGTAGTTTCTCACACAGAAATGTACCGCTTGTTTTCAAGAAGTTACGCATGAAGTTTCTCACACAGAGTTGTATCGATGGTTTTCAAGAAGTTAAGCATATAGATTCTCATACAGTGTACTATCGCTAATTTTCGAGGAGCTACACATGAAGTTTATCAACCCTAACCCTAGCCCTAAACCTAACCCTAATACTAAACCTAAGCCTAACCCTATCCCAAACTGTAATACTAACCCTAACCCTAACCCTAACCCTTACCAAACCCTTACCTTATACCTAAACTTCAACCCTAACCCTAAGACTACCCTATCCCTAAACCTAACCGTAACCCTAACCCTCAACCTAAACCTAAACCTAAACCTAAAACTAAGCCTAACCCTACTAGTTACGTTTCAGGTAGTTAAGCATGGGGTTTTGAATAGAGTTTTGTACAGTTAGTTTTCAATAAGGTACGTGTACAGATTCTCACACAATCTTGTATTGTTACTTTTCATGGAATTACGCATGAATTTCTCATAGATTTTTATATAGTTTGTTTTCAAGAAGTTACGGATGTAGATTATATCACAGTGTTGTAGCGTTAATTTTCAAGAAGTTACACTTATAGATTCTCACACAGTTTTGAATCTTTAGTTTTCAAGAAGTTACACTTGTAGATTCTCACACAGGGTTGTATCGTTAGTTTTCAATGATTTACACGTATAGATTCTCACACAGTGTTGTATCTTTAATTTTCAATAAGATACACGTGTGGATTCTCAAACAGTGTTGTATCATTAGTTTTCAAGAAGTTACTAATGTAGTTTCTCACACAGTGATATATCATTAGTTTTCAAGATTTACACATATAGAATCTCACACAGAGTTGTATCCTTAGATTCAATGTAGTTACACACGTAGTTTCTTACACCAAGAAATTATACATGTACTTTCTAACACTGTGCTGTATCGTTAGTTTTCAATAATTTACATGTGTAGATTGTCACACAGCGTTGTATGTTAATTTTCAATTAGATACACGTGTAGATTCTCACACAGTGTTGTATTGTTAGTTTTCAATAAGTTAGTATTGTTGTTTCTCAGAAAGAGTTAGTTTTCAAGAAATTATGCGTGTTGTTTCAAACTCAGTGTTGTATCGTTAGTTTTCAAGAATTTAAACACTTAGTTTCTCACACAGCGTTGTGTCTTTTATTTTCAAGAAGTTATGCTTGTAGATTCTAACACTGTGTTGGATCGTTAATTTTCAATAAGATAAACATGTAGATTCTCACACATTGTTGTACCTTTAGTTTTAGAGACATTACTAATGTAGTTTCTCACACAGAGTTATTTCATTATTTTTCAAGTAGTAATGCACGTGGTTTCGAACTCAGTGTTGTATAGTTAGTTTTCAAGTAATTATGAACATAGATTCTCACACAGTGTTGTATCATTAGTTTACAAGAAGTTAAATACATAGTTTCTCAAACAGGGTTGTATAGTTGGTTTGCAATATGTTAAGCATATAGATTCTCATAAAGTGTTCTATCATTAAATTTCAAGAACTTACACATGTAGGTCCTCACCCCTAACACTAACCCTAAAGCTAACCATAACCCTAACCCTAACCCTACTGTAACCTTAACCTTAACCCTAACCCTAAACCTAACCCTAATTTTAGGATTCAAGTAGTTACTCATGGAGTTTTGCAAAGTGTTTTGTACAATTAGTTTTCAATAAGTTACCTGTATAGTTTCTCACACAGTGTTGTATCGTTACTTTATATGGAGTTAAGCATGAAGTTTCTCATAGAGTTTTATATAGTTAGTTTTCAAGAAGCTACACACATAGATTATCACACAGTGTTGTACCGTTAGTTTTTAATAAGATACACGTTTCGATTCTCCCACTGTGTTGTATCATTAATTTTCAAGATGTATAGAGATTCTAACACAATATTGTATCGTTAGGTTTCAAGAAGTAACCAAGATTCTCAGACAGTGTTGTATCGTTAGTTTTCAAGAAGATATGCGTGTAGTTTCTCATACAGTGTTATATAGTTAATTTTCAAGAAGTTACACATGTAGTTTTTCACACAGTGTTCTATCATTACTTTTCAAGAAGTATGCTTATAGATTCCCAAAGAGTGTTGTATGTTTAGTTTTTAAAGATTTAAGCAAATAGATCCTCAGACAGTATTGTATCTTCAGTTTTCAAGAAGTTACACATGTAGTTTCTCACACAGAAATGTATCATTTGTTTTCAAGAAGTTACACATGTAGTTTCTCACACAGTGTTGCATCCTTTATTTTCAAGCATTTTCACATGCAGTTTCTCACACAGGGTTATATCATTGGTTTTAAAGAAGTTAAGCATATATATTCTCATGCAGTGTTCTATCATTAATTGTTGAGAAGTTACACATGTAAGTTCTCAACACTAACCCTAACCCTAAACGTAACCCTAATCCTACCCCTAACCCTAACCCCAACCCAAACCATAAACCTAAACCTAAACCTAGCCCTAACCCTATCCCTAAACCTAAACTAACTCTAAACTTAACCCTAATCCTAAACCCTAACTCTAACCCTACCCTAAAACTCACCCTAACCCTAAACCTAAACCTAACACTAAGCCTAACCCTAACACTACCAGTTAGATTTCAAGTAGTAATGCATTGAGTATGCATAGAATTTTTTACAGTTAGTTTTCAATAAATTACACATATACTTTCTCACACAGTGTTGTATCTTTACTTTTCATGGAGTTATGCATGAAGTTTCTCAGAGAGTTTTATATAGTTTTTTTCAAGAAGTTACAGATGTTGATTATAACACAATGTTATACCGTTAATTTTCAAGAAGTTATGCTTATAAATTCTCACAGAGTTTTGTATCATTAATTTTCAAGGAGTTACACGTGTAGCTACAGACAGTGTTGTATAGTTAGTTTTCCAGAAGTTACAAATGTATTTTCTCACACAGAGTTATTTTGTTAGATTTGAAGAAGTTATGCATTCAGTTTAGAATTCAGAGTTGTATAGTTAGATTTCAAGATGTTACTTCGATATACTCTCACACAGTGCTGTATTGTTACTTTTCAATAAGTTACACACATAGATACTCACACAGTGTTTGATCATTTGTTTTTAAGAAGTTACAAATGGAGAGTCTTACAGTGTCATATCCTTAATTTTCAAGATGTTACACATGTCGTTTCTCAAACAGTGTTCTGTCATTTTTATAAGTTACATGTGGAGAATCTCAATCAGTTTTGTATCGTTAGTTTTCAATAAGTTACCCGTGTGTATTCTCACACAATGGTGTATCATTAATTTTCAAGAAGTCATGCGTTCAGTTTACAACTCAGTGTTGTATCATTAGATTTCAAGAAGTTGCAGATATATATTCTTACACAGTGCTGTATCGTTAGTTTTCAATAAGTTAGGAATATAGATTCTCACACAATATTGTATCGTTGTTTTCAATATGTTACTCATGTAGTTTCTCTCAAAGTGTTGTTTCCTTTGTTTTCAATAAGTTACTCATATAATATACAGGCAGGTTTGTATCGTTAGTTTTCAAGAAGTTACACATGTAGTCACTCACATTGTGTTGTATCATTAGTTTTCAAGAAGTTACAAATGCAGTTTCTCACACAGTGTTGTATCATTTGATTTAATGATGTTACACTTGTAGATTCTCAGACAGTGTTATGTAATTTTTTTTCAAGAAGTACGGATATAGATTCAAACACAGGGTTGTATCGTTATTTTTCAATAGGATACACGTTGTAGATTCTCACACTGTGTTGTTTCGTTAATTTTCAGTAAGTTACACGTGTGGATTCTCACACAGTGTTGTATCATTAGTTTTCAATACGTTACACATGTAGTTTCTCAGACAGTGTTGTGTCCATTTTTTAAGAAGTTGTGCATATAGATTCAAACACAGTGTTGTGTCGTTACTTTTCAATAAGATACACGTGTAGATTCTCAGACAGTGTTGTTTTGTTAATTGTCAATAGGTTACATGTGTAGATTATCACCCAGTGTTGCATGATTAGTTTTCAATACGTTACACTAGTAGATTCTCACATATTGCTGCATTTTAATTTTCAATAAGTTACACGTGTAGATTCTCAGACAGTGTTATGTCTTTATTGTTAAGAAGTTGCACATACAGAATCAAAAACAGTGTTGTATCGATACTTTTCAAGAAGATATATGTGTAGATTCTCAGAAAGTGTTGTTTCGTTAGTTTTCAAGAAGTTACACTTACAGATTCTCACACAGTGTTGTATCCTTAGTTTTCAAGAAGTTACATATGTAGATTCTCTAGACAGTGTTCTATCATTAGTTTTCAATACGTTACCCATGTAGATTCTCACACAGTGATGTGTCTTTCATTTTCCATAAGTTACACGTGTAGATTCTCAGACATTGTTGTATCGTTAGTTTTCCAGATGTTACTAAAGTAGTTTCTCACAGACTTATTTCGTTAGTTTTCAGCAAGTTATGCATTCAGTTTACAACCCAGCGTTGTATCGTTAGATTTCAAGAAGTTACGTAGATAGTTTCTCACAGTGTGTTGTATCTTTAGTTTTCAAGGACATACATATATAGATTCTCACACAGTGTTGTATAATTAGTTTTCAAGAAGTTATGCATTCAGTTTAGAACTCTGTGTTGTATCGTTAGATTTCAAGAAGTTACGCTTATAGATTCTCACACAGTGTTGTATCAATAGTTTTCAATATTTTGAAATTGTAGTTTCTCAGACAGTGTTGTTTCCTTTATTTTCAAGAGTTACACTTACAGATTCAAACCCGGTGTTGCATTGTTTCTTTGCATTAAGATACACGTATAGATTCTCAGACCGTTTTGTATCGTTATTTTTCAAGTAGTTACACATTTAGTTCTGACACAGTTTTGTATCCTTAGTTTTCAATAAGTTACACGTGTAATTCTCACACAGTGTTGTATCGTTAATTTTCAATAAGTTACACGTGCAGATTCTCACACAGTGTTGTATCGTTAGTTTTCCAGAAGTTACTAAGCTACTTTCTCACAGAGTTATTGTGTTAGTTTTCAAGAAGTTATGCTTTCATTTTAGAACCCAGAGTTGTATCCTTAGATATCAAGAAGTAACCTAGGTATATTCTCAGTCTTTGTTTTATCATTAGTTTTGAAGAACTTACATATATAGGTTCTCCCACAGTGTGGTATCGTTAGATTTCAAGAAGTTATGCATTCAGTTTAGAACTCAGAGTTGTATCGTTAGATTTCTTGAAGTTATGCTTATAGATGCTCACACAGTGTTGTATCACTAGTTTTCAAAATGTTACACGTATAGATTGTCATTCAGTGTTGTGTCCTTTTTGTTAAGAAGTTACACATATAGATTCAAACACAGTGTTCTATCATTAATTTTCAATAAGATAAAGGTGTAGATTCTTAGTGTTGTTTCGTTAGTTTTTGATTAGTTATTCATATTGTTTCTCACAATTTTGTGACGTTAATTTTCAATAAGGTACACGTGTACATTTTCAGACAGTGTTGTTTCATTAGTTTCAAGGAATTACATGTTTTGATTCTGAAGACAGTGTTGTATCATTAGTATTCAAGAAGTTACATTTATAGACACTCACACAGTGTTGTATTATTAGTTTTCAAAACGTTACAAGTGTAGATTTTCACATACTGTTGTATATTCTGTTTTCAATAAGTTACTCGTGTAGATTCTCAGACAGTGCTGTATCATTAATTTTCAATAAGTTACACGTGTAGATACTCACAAAGTATTGTATAATTTTTTTCTATAAGTTACACGTATAGTTTCTCAGACAGTGTTGTATCGATCGTTTTCAAGAAAATACACTTAAAGATTCTCACATAGTGTTGTATCATTAGATTTCAAAAAGTTACATGTGTAGATGCTCACACAGTTTTGTATCGTTAGTTTTCAAGAAGTTATGCATGTAGATCCTCAGACAGTGTTCAGTACTTTATTTTCAAGATGTTACACATATAGATTCAAACACAGGTTTTTATCATTACATTTCAATAAGATACAAGTGTAGGTTCTCACAAAGTTTTGTATTGTTAATTTTCAATAAGTTACACGTATAGATTCTCAGACAGTGTTGTATGATTTGTTTTCAAGAAGTTACATGTGTAGATTTTCAGACAGTGTTGAGATGTTTATTTTCCAGGAGTGAAGCATAAAGTTTTAAACACAGGGTTGTATCATTACTTTACAAAAAGATACACGTATAGTTTCTCACACCGTGTTGTATTGGTAATTTTCAATAAGCTACAGGTGTAGATTCTCAGACATTGTTGTATCGATAATGTTCAATAAATTAAACTTGTAGATTCTCACACAGTCTTGTATCATAAATTTTCAATAAGTTACACAAGTAGATTCTCAGACAGTGTTGTATCGTTAGTTTACCAGAAGTTACTAATGTAGTTTATCACAGAGTTATTTCGTTAGTTTTCATGAAGTTATGCATTCAGATTATAACCCAGAGTTGTATCATTAGATTTCAAAAGCGACTTAGATAGATTCTCACACAGTGTTGTATCGTTAGTTTTCAAGAACTTACACATATAGATTCTCACACAATGTTGTATCGTCAGTTTCAAGATGTTATGCATTCAGTTTAGAACTCAGTATTGTATTGTTAGATTTCAAGATGTTACACTTATAGATTCTCACATAGTCTTGTATTATAAGTTTGCAGTATGTTACACGTGTAGATTCTCAGACAGTGTTGTATCATTAGTTTTTCAAGTAGTTACACGTGTAGTTTCTGATACAGTGTTGTATCATTAGTTTTCAATAAGTTACACCTGTAGATTCTCAGACAGTTTTCCAGTAGTTACTAATGTAGATTCTCACACAAAGATATTACGTTAGTTTTCAAGAAGTTATGCATTTAGTTTAGAATTCAGGATTGTATAATTAGACTTCAAGAAGTTACGCTTATAGATTCTCACACAATGTTGTAGCATTAGTTTTCAAAACGTTACACGTGTAGATTGTCAGAATGTTTTCTCCGTTATTTTTCCACAGTGTTGTATCGTTACTTTTCAATAAGATACAGATGTAGATTCTCAGACAGTGTTTTATCAATAGTTTTCAAGAATTTCAAGAAGTTACATGTGTACATACTTACACAGTCTTGTATCGTTAGTTTTCAAGAAGTTACACATGTAGATTCTCTGACAGTGTTGAGTACTTTATTTTCAAGAAGTTACTCATATATAGTTTCAAACAGTTTTGTATCGTTAGTTTTAAATAAGATATACGTATAGTTCCTCACACAGAGTTGTATCGTTAATTTTCTTTTTTTTTTTGGTTTTACGAGACAAGGCTGCTCTGTATTGTTTTGGAGGCTGTCGGGCCAGCCTGGCCTCGAACTCACAGAGATCTGCCTGCCTCTGCCTTTCCGAGTGCTGTGTTAAAGGTGTGCACCATCACTGCCCGGCATGTATCGTTAATTTTCAATAAGTTACACGTATAGATTCCCAGACAGTGTTGTATCGTTTGAAGAAGTTACACGTGTAGATTGTCAGAGAGTGCTGAGACGTTTATTTTCAAGAAGTTATGCATATAGTTTCAAACACAGGGCTGTATCATTACATTTCAAAAACATACAAGTGTAGATTCTCACACAGTGTTGTATCGTTAATTTTCAATAAGTCTCACATCTAGATTCTCAGACAGTGTTGTTTCGTTAAATTTCAATTATTTTCATGTGTAGATTGTCACACAGAGTTGTATCGTTAATTTTCAATATGTTACAAGTATAGATTCTCAGACAGCATTGTATCATTAGTTTTCAAGAAGTTACACGTGTAGACTATCAGATTGTGTTGAGTCGTTTATTTTCAAGAAGTTAGGCATACAGTTTCAAACAGAGGGTTGTATCATTACTGTTCAACAAGATACAAATGTAGTTTCTCACACAGTGTTGTATTGTTAATTTTCAATAAGTTACACGTGTAGATTCTCAGACAGTGTTGTTTCATTAAATTTCAATAAGGTACACGTGTAGATTCTCACACAGAGTTGTATCATTAATTTTCAATAAGGTACACCTGTAGATTTTCACACAGTGTTGTAACGTTAATGTTCCATAAATTAAACTTGTAGATTTTCACATAGAGTTGTATAGTAAATTTTCAATGAGTTCCTAGAATTCAATGAGAATGAAGACACAACATACCCAAACCTATGGAATGCATTGAAAGCAGAGCTACGGGGGAAGTTCATAGTACTAATTGCCCGAATGAAGAAACTGGAAAATAGTTATACTAGAGAATAACAGCACAGCTGAAAGCTCTGAACACAAAGAAGCAAATTCCCCAGGAGGAGTAGATGCCAGGAAATAATCAAATTGAGGGCTGAAATAAATAATGTAGAAACTAGGAAAACAATACAAAGAATCAA
The DNA here is from genome assembly GCF_017639785.1 of Mesocricetus auratus. Classification (NCBI taxonomy): domain Eukaryota; kingdom Metazoa; phylum Chordata; class Mammalia; order Rodentia; family Cricetidae; genus Mesocricetus; species Mesocricetus auratus. The sequence continues at coordinate 7,067,822 of NW_024429214.1, read as the reverse complement.
TACAATGAAGAGATGGTTCATTGAGAAAATCAACATGATAGACTAACCTTGTCCAAACTTACCAAACAGCAGAGAGTGAACATGCAAATTAACAAAATCAGAAAAGAAAAGCGGGACATAACAATGGACTCTGAGGAAATCCAGAGAATCATCAGGTCATACTTTCAAAACCTGTACTCCACAAAATTCGAAACTTTAAAGGAAATGGACAACTTTCAGGATATGTATCACTTGCCAAAACTAAAAAAAGAAGAGATAAGCAATTTAAACCCTATGGAAATAGAAGCAGTCATCAAAAGTCTCCCAACCAAAAAAAGCCTAGGTCCAGATGGCCTCAGTGCAGAATTCTACCAGAAATTCAAAGAACAGCTTATACCAATTCTTCTCAAAGTATTCCACGCAATAGAAGCAGAAGGGTCTTTGTCAAAGTCTTTCTATGAGGCTTCAATAACCTTGATCCCCAAGCCACACAAATACACAACTATGAAAGGGAACTTCATACCAATATCCCTCATTAACATTGATGGAAAATACTCAATAAAATACTGGCAAATCGGATCCAAGAACACATCAAAACAATCATTCACCATGATCAACTATGTTTCATCCCAGGGATGCAGGGATGGTACAACATCTGAAAATCCATCAACATAATCCACCACATAAACAAGCTGCAAAACAAATATCACATGATCATCTCACTAGATGCTGCAAAAGCCTTTGACAAAATCCAACACCCCTTCATGATAAAGGTCTTGGAGTGATCTGGGATAACAGGGACATACTTAAACATAATAAAAGCTATATACAGTAAACCAACAGCCAACATCAAACTAAATGGACAGAATCTCAACGCAATTCCTCTAAAATCAGGAACAAAACAAGGCTGTCCTCTCTCTGCATACCTTTTCAACATTGTCCTTGATGTTGTAGCCAATGCCATACGACAACAAAAGGGGATCAAGGTGATACAAATTGGGAAGGAAGAGGTCAAACTTTCACTGTTTGCAGATGCTATGATAGTTTATATAAATGACTCAAAGAACTCTACCAGGGAACTCTTACAGCTGATTAACACCTTCAGCAAATGGCAGGCTACAAGATCAACTCAAGGAAATCAGTATCCCTAATATATACAGATGATAAAGGGGCTGAGAAAGAAATCAGAGAAACATCACCATTTACAAAGGCCACAAACAACATTAAATACCTTGAGGTAACACTAACCAAACAAGTGAAAGACCTGTATCGCAAGAAATTTGTATCTTTAAAGAAAGAAATTAAAGAAGCCCTCAGAAATGGAGAGATCTCCCATGCACTTGGATAGGTATTATCAGTGTAGTAAAAATGGCAATCCTGCCAAAAGCAATCTACAGATTCAATGCAATCCCCATGAAAATCCTAGCACAATTCTTCACAGATATTGAAAGAACAATAAGCAATTTTGTATGGAAAAACAAAAGACCCAGGATAGCCCAACAAACCTTTTCAACAAGGCAGCGTCTGGAGGCATCACCATCCCTGACTTCAAGCTCTATTATAGAGCTATAGTCCTGAAAACAGCTTGGTATTGGCACAAAAATTGACATGTAGACAAATGGAGTTGAATTGAAAACCGGGATATTAACCCTAACACGTATGAACATATGATCTTTGACAAAGTAGCTTAAAATATACAATGGAATAAAGAAAGAATCTACAACAAATGGGGCTGGCATAATTGGAGGCTGGCATGTAGAAGAATGCGGATAGCACCATGTTTATCCCCATGCACAAAACTTAAGTCTAAATGGATCAAAGACCTCAAGATAAATCCAGCCACAATGACCCTCTTAGAAGAGAAAGTGGGTTGTACCCTTGAATGAATTGGTTCAGGAGACAACTTCCTGAACATAACACTACTAGCACAGACATTGAGATCAACAATTAATAAATGGGACCTTGTGAAACTGAGAAGCTTCTGTAAGGCCAAGGACAAAGTCAGTAAGACAAAAAGGCAGCCCACAGAATGGGAAAAATATTCACTAATCACACATCTGGCAGAGGATTGATCTCCAAATTTTACAAGGAAATCAAGAAGCAAGTCTCCAAAACACCAAAGGATCCAATTAAAAAGTGGGCGGCAGAAATAAATAGAAAATTTTGAATACAGGAGTCTAAAACAGCTGAGAGGCACTTGAGAAAGTGCACAACATCCTTAGCCATCTGGGAAATGCAAATCAGAACATCTATGAGATACCATCTCACTCCTGTCAGAATGGCTAAAATCAAAATCAAGAAATTATGCATTCAGTTTAGAATTCAGTGATGTATCATTAGGTTTCAATAAATTACGAATATAGTTTCTCACTCAATGTTGTATCGTTTGTTTTCAAGATGTTACAAAGTATCCCACAAAGTGTTGTTTCCTTTGTTTTCAATAAGTTATGCTTATAGTTGTTCAGGCAGCTTTCTCTCCTTTATTTTCAAGAAGTTACCCATGTAGTTTCTCACACTCTGTTGTATCTTTAGTTTTCAAGTGTTACACATATAGTTACTCACAAAGTGTTTTATCATTAGTTTTCAAGAAGTTACACGTGTAGATTCTCACAGTGTTGTATCGTTAGCTTTCAAGAAGTTACAATTACAGATTCTCACACAGTGTTGTATCATTAGTTTTCAATAAGTTCCATGTGTAGATTCTCAGAAAATGTTGTATCGTTAATTTTCAATAAGTTACACGTGTATATTCTCACACAGTGTTGTGTCTTTAATTTTCAAAAAGTTACATATGTAGATTCTCAGGCAGTGTTGTATCGTTAGTTTTCCAGATGTTACTAATGTAGTTTCTCACACAGAGTTATTTCATTAGTTTTCAAGAAGTTATGCATTCAGTTTAGAACCCATAATTGTGTCCTTAGATTTCAAAAAGTTACATACATAGATTCTCACACAGTGCTGTATCTTTAGTTTTTAATAAGTTACATACATAGATACTCATACAGTGTTGTATCAGTTTGTTTTTAAGAAATTACCAATGTAGATACTCTCACAGTGTTGTACCATGAGTTTTCAAGAAGTTATTTCAAGAAGTTACGTAGAAAGATTCTTACACAGTGCTGTATCGTTAGTTTTCAAGAACTTATGTATATAGATTCTCACTCTGTGTTGTATCGTTAGTTTTCAATATGTTACAGGTGGGAATGCTCATTCAGTGCTGTATTTTCAGTTTTAAAGTAGTTATCCATTCAGTTAAGAACCCAGTTTTGCATCTTAAAATTTCAAGACGTATATAGATTCTCACACAGTTCTGTATCGATAGTTTTCAATAAGTTATGATATGGATTCTGACACAGTGTGTATCGTTAGTTTTCAATAAGTTACACCTATATATTCTCAAGACAGTGTTGTATCATTGGTTTTCAAGAAGTGTTGCTTATAGATTCTCAAACAGTGTTGCATCATTAGTTTTCAGTTTGTTACACCTGTAGATTCTCACAGAGTTTTGTATCTTTACATTTCAATAAGTTACACGTATAGATTCTCAGACAGTGTTGTGTCCTTTATTTTCAAGTAGTTACACATAAAGATTCAAACACTGTATTGTATCGCTACTTTTCAAGATGAAACATGTGTAGGTTCACAGAGGGTGTTGTATCGTTATTTTTCAAGTGGTTACACATGTAGATTCTCACACAGTGTTGTTTTGTTAGTTTTCAAGGAGTTACACTTATAGATTCTCAGACAATGTTGAGTTGTTAATTTTCAATATTACACGTGTAGATTCTCAGACAGTTTCTATCGTTAATATTCAATAAGTAACACATGTAGATACGAAGACAGTGTTGTATCGTTAGTTTTCAAGATGTGATGCTTATACATTCTCACACAGTGTTGTATCGTTAGTTTTCAAGAAGTTATACATTAAGTTTAGAAATCAGTGTTGTATCGTTAGATTTCAAGAAGTTACATATATAGATAATCACACAGTGTTGTATCATTAGTTTTCAATAAGTTACGAATATTGATTCTCACGCAATGTGGTATCGTTTGGTTTTCAAGATGTTACTCATGTAGTTTCCCTTAAAGTGTTGTTTCTCATGTTTTCAATAAGTTACAATTATAGATGTGCATGAATATTTGTATCGTTAGCTTTCAAGTAGTTATGCATGTAGTTTCTCACACAGTGTTGTAACATTAGTTTTCAATACGTTACACATGTAGATTCTCACATGGTGTTGTATCTTTAATTTTTAATAAGTTACACGTGTTATTTCTCAGACAGCATTGCGTCCTTTATTTTCAAGAAGTTACTCATATAGATTCCAACACAGTGTTTTATCGTTGCTTTCCAATATGATACATGTGTAGATTTTCAGACTGTTTTTTATCGTTATTTTTCAAAATGTTTCACTTATACATTCTCACACAGTATTGTAGCGTTAGTTGTCAACAACTTATATGTGGAGATTCTCAAGAAAGGGTTGTATCATTAGTTTTCAGTTCTTTACAAGTGTAGATTCTCACACAGTGTTGTATTTTTATTTTTCAATAAATTACACGTGTGGATTCTCACACAGTGTTGTGTCCTTTATTTTCAAGAAGTTACACACATAGATTCAAACACAGTGTTGTATCATTACTTTTCAATGTGGTACATATGTAGGTTCTCAGTCAGTGTTGTATTGTTAGTTTTCAAGTAGTTACACATTTAGTTTCTCACAGAGAGTTGTATCGTTAGTTTTCAAGTAGGTATACATGTAGTTTCTCACACAGTGTTGAATCATTTCTGTTCAAGTATTTACATGTGTAGATTCTCAGACAGTGTTGTGTTCTTTATATTCAAGTAGCTACTCATGTAGATTCAAACACAGGGTTTTATTGTTACTTTTCCATAACATACGTGTATAGATTCTGACACAGTGTAGCATCGTTAGTTTTCAAGTAGGTTCACATGTAGTTTCTGACACTGTGTTGTATAGTTAATTTTAGTGAAGTTACACATGTAAAATATCACCCAGTGTTGTAGCGTTAATTTTCAATCAGTTACACGTGTGGATTCTCACAGAGTGTTGTATTGCTAATTTACAATGAGTTACACGTGTAGATTCTCAGACAGTGTTGTGTCCTTTATTTTCAGGAAGTTACACATATAGATTCAAACACAGTGTTGTATGGTTACTTTTCAATAAGATACACGCGTAGATATGCAGACAATGTTGTATCGTTAGATTTCAAGTAGTTACACATGTAGTTTCTCATACAATGTTGTATCGTTAGTTTTCAGTTAGTTACACGTGTAGATTCTTGGACAATGTTGTATCATTAATTTTCAATAAGTTATACGTGTATTTTCTCAGACAGTGTTGTATCATTAGTTTTCTGGAAGTTACTAATGGAGTTTCTCACACAGCATTGATTCTTTAGTTTTTAAGAAGTTATGCATTCAGTTTAGAACTCAGAGGTGTATAGTTAGATTTCAAGAAGTTAAATATATAGATTCTCAATCATTTCACTATCGTTATTTTTCCAGAATTTAAACACATAGATACTAACACAGTGGTGTAACATTTACTTATAAGAAGTTGCATATGTAGATTCTCTCACAGTGTTTTATCATTAGTTTTCAAGGTGTTACGCATGTAGTTTCTCAAACAGTGTTGTGTCGGGATCCAACACCAGCAAGACCTGAAAAGCACTACATAGATGAAGAAGAGGAGACAGACCTTAAAAATTATTTCATGAAGATGATGGAGAGCCTCAAGGAAGAAACGAGGAAATCCCTTAAAGAAATAGAAGAAAAAACAAACAAAAAAATCCATGAAATGGGGGAAAAATTCAAGAAATAAACAAATCTCTCAAAGAATCTAAAAAGCACCAAGAAAAAACAACCAAGAAAATTAAGGAAACAGCTCAAACAGTTGAAGGATTGAAAGCTGAAATAGAAACGATAAAGAAAACACAGAATGAAGGGATGCTGGAAATAGAAAAGCTCGGTAAACGGTCTGGAATTACAGATGCAAGCATCACCAATAGAATACAAGAGATAGAAGAGACAATCTCAGGTGTTGAAGACTCATTAGAGGTCATAGCATCGTCAACCAAAGAAAATCTCAAAACCAACAAATCCTTAACACAAAATATTCAGGAAATATGGGACACCGTGAAGAAGCCAAACCTGAGAATAATAGGTATAGAAGAAGGTGAAGAACTTCAACTTAAAGGTACAGAAAACATATTCAACAAAATCATAGAAGAAAACTTCCCTAAACTAAAGAAAGATATGCCTATGAAAGTAAAAGAATCTTACAGAACACCAAATAGGTTTGACCAGAAAAAGAAGTCATCTCGCCATATAATAATCAAAACATCAAACCTACAGAGCAAAGAGAAAATATTAAGAGCAGCTAAAGAAAAAGGCCAAGTAAAATATAAAGGCAGACCTGTCCGAATTACACCTGACTTCTCAATGGAAACGATGAAAGCCAGAAGATCCTGGTCAGATGTCCTACAAACGCTAAGGGAACAAGGATGCCAGCCCAGACTACTATATCCAGCAAAGCTCTCAATTACCATAGATGGAGAAAACTAAATATTCCATGACAAAGCCAGATTTAAACAATACGTATCCATGAATCCAGCTCTACAGAAAATGCTAGAAGGAAAACCTAGAGCCAAGGAAGATAACTACATTCACAAAGACACAGGCAATATAGAATCATACTTTACAAAACACTAAAAGAAAAAGGGAGGAGAAACTACACAAAATAACTTCACTAAAAATATATCAAATGCAAACAAGGATCACCAATCTATGGTCATTAATATCCCTCAATGTCAATGGCCTCAACTTACCTATAAAAAGACACAGACTAGCAGAATGGATACGAAGACAGAACCCTTCCTTCTGCTGCATACAAGAAACACATCTCAACACCAAAGACAGACGTTATCTCAGAGTAAAGGGCTGGGAAAAGATCTTCCAATCAAACGGCCCCAAGAAACAAGCGGGCGTAGCAATCCTAATATCTAACAAATTAGGCTTCAAATTAAAATCAATCAAAAGAGATGAAGAAGGGCACTTCATATTCATCAAAGGAAAAATACATCAAGACGAAGTCTCGATTTTAAATATCTAGGCCCCAAATACAAAGGCACCTACATTCGTGAAAGAAACATTACTAAAGCTCAAAATGCACATAAAATCTCACACACTAGTAGTAGGATACTTCAACACTCCGCTCTCACCGCTAGATAGGACCTCCAGACAGAAACTTAACAAAGAAACAAAAGAATTAATAGAAGTTATGACCCAACTGGGTTTAACAGACATCTATAGAACATTCCACCCAAATACAAAGGGATATACCTTCTTCTCGGCACCACATGGAACCTTCTCTAAAATTGACCACATAATAGGAAACATAGCAAATCTCCACAGATACAAAAAAATTGGAATAACCCCGTGCATCTAATCAGACCACCATGCATTAACATTAGAAATCAACAATAACACAAATCGCAGAAACCCTACAACCTCATGGAGATTGAACAATGCACAATTGCACCATCCCTGGGTAAAGGAACAAATAAAAAAAGAAATTAAAGACATCCTCGATTTCAATGAGAATGAAGACACAACATACACAAACTTATGGGACACTTTGAAAGCAGTGCTGAGAGGAAAGTTTATAGCACTAAGTGCCCACATGAAAAAACTGGAGAACAGTCATACTAGAGAATTAATAGCACAGCTGAATGTCCTAGAACAAAAAGAAGCAAACTCCCCAAAGAGGAGCAGACGCCAGGAAATAATCAAATTGAGGGCTGAAATCAATCAAGTAGAAACCAGGAAAACATTGAGAAGAATCAATGAAACAAAGAGTTGGTTCTTTGAGAAAATCAACAAAATAGACAAACCTCTGTCCAAACTAACCAAAAGACAGAGAGAGAACATGCTAATTAACAAAATCAGGGATGAGAAAGGGGACATAACAACGGACTCTGAGGAAATCAAGAGAATCATCAGGGCATACTTTGAAAATCTGTACTCCACAAAATTTGAAAATTTAAAGGAAATGGACAATTTCCTGGATAGATATCACTTGCCAAAACTAAATCAAGAACAGATAAATAATCTAAACAGACCTATAACCCCTAATGAAATAGAAGCAGTCATCAAAAGTCTCCCAAACAAAAAAAGCCCAGGCCCAGATGGCTTCAGTGCAGAATTCTACCAGAAATTCAAAGAAGAGCTCATTCCAATACTCGTCAAAGTATTCCACACTATAGAAGCAGGAGGCTCACTGCCAAACTCTTTCTACGAGGCTACAATTACCTTGATACCCAAGCCACACAAAGACACAACTAAGAAAGAGAACTATAGACCAATTTCCCTCATGAACATTGATGCAAAAATACTCAATAAAATACTTGCAAACCGGATTCAAGAACACATCAGAAAAATCATCCACCATGATCAAGTAGGCTTCATTCCAGGAATGCAGGGATGGTTCAACATTAGAAAATCTATCAATGTAATCCACCATATTAACAATCTGCGAAAGAAAAACAACATGATCATCTCACTAGATGCTGAAAAAGCCTTTGACAAAATCCAGCACCCCTTCATGATAAAGGTCCTAGAGTGATCAGGGATAACAGGAACGTACCTGAATATAATAAAAGCAATATACAGTAAACCAACAGCTAACATCAAACTAAATGGAGAGCCACACAAACCAATTCCTCTAAAATCAGGAACAAGACAAGGCTGTCCACTCTCTCCATATCGCTTCAATATTGTACTTGAAGTTCTAGCTACAGCAATAAGACAACAAAAGGAGATAAAGGGGATACAAATAGGAAAAGAAGAAGTCAAACTTTCATTATTTGCAGATGATATGATAGTTTACATAAGTGACCCAAAAAACTCCGCAAGGTTACACCTAGAGCTGATAAACACCTTCAGCAATGTGGCAGGATACAAGGTAAACTCAAAAAAATCAGTGGTCCTATTATATACAGATGATGAAGTGACTGAGAAAGAAATCAGAGAAACATCACCTTTTACAATAGCCAAAAACAGCATCAAATATCTGGGGATAATGTTAACCAAGGAAGTGAAAGACCTGTATATCAAGAACTTTGTGTCTTTGAAGAAAGAAATCAAAGAAGATACCAGAAAATGGAAAGATCTCCCATGCTCTTGGATTGGTAGGATCAACATAATAAAAATGGCAATCTTGCCAAAAGCAGTCTATAGATTCAATGCAATTCGTATCAAAATTCCATCACAATTCTTCAAGGACCTGGAAAGAACATTAATCAACTTTATATGGAAAAACAAAAGGCCCAGGATAGCCAAAACATCCCTATACAATAAAGGAACTTCAGGAGGCATCACCATACCTGACTTCAAGCTCTATTATAGAGCTATAGTCCTGAAAACAGCTTGGTATTGGCACAAAAATAGGCAGGTAGACCAATGGAATGGAATCGAAAGCCCTACTTTTAACCCACACACCAATGAACACCTGATTTTTGCCAAAGAAGCTGAAACTGTACAGTGGAAAAAAGAAAGCATCTTCAACAAATGGTGCTGGCATAACTGGGTACTGGTATGCAGAAGACTGCAGATAGATCCATGTTTATCGCCTTGTACAAAACTTAAGTCCGAATGGATCAAAGATCTCAACATACATCCAGCCACATTGAAACTTTTAGAAGAGAAAGTGGGAGATACTCTTCAACGAGTTGGTACAGGAGACCACTTCCTAAACATAACACCAGTGGCACAGGCACTGAGATCGACAATTAACAAATGGGACCTTCTGAAACTAAAAAGCTTCTGTAAGGCAAAGGACACAATCAAAAAGACAAAAAGGCAGGCCACAGAATGGGAAAAGATATTCACTAACCCTACATCTGACAGAGGGCTAATCTCCAAAATTTACAAAGAACTCAAGAAACAAGTCTCCAAAACACCAAAGGATCCACTTGAAAGGTGGGGTACAGAGCTAAATAGAGAATTCTCAGTAGAGGAGGCTAAAATGGCCAAGAGACACTTAAGAAAGTGCTCAACATCCTTAGCCATCAGGGAAATGCAAATCAAAACAACTCTGAGATACCATCTTACTCCTGTCAGAATGGCTAGAATCAAAAACACCGAAGACAATTTATGCTGGAGGTTATGTGGAGAGAGAGGAACACTCCTCCACTGCTGGTGGGAATGCCAACTCATACAGCCTCTTTGGAAATCAGTATGGAGATTCCTCAGGAAAATGGGAATTAATCTACCACTAAACCCAGCAATTCCACTCTTAGGCATTTATCCAAATGAGGCAGGTTCATACAACAAGGGCATCTGCTCCAGTATGTTCATAGCTGCATTGTTGGTAATAGCCAGAACCTGGAAGCAACCTAGATGCCCCTCAACTGAAGAGTGGATAGAGAAAATGTGGTACATTTACACAATGGAGTATTACTCAGCAGAAAAAAACAATGGAATCTTGAAATTCGCAGGGAAATGGATAGCACTGGAAGAAACCATCATGAGTGAGGTAATCCAGTCACAAAAAGACAAACATGGTATGTACTCACTCATATATGGATTTTAGATATGGATCAGGATAGTGCCAGTCTGCACTTCCACAGATAGAGAGTCTGGGAAACAGGAAAGAACCTAAAAGATATGCATATATGCATAGTACCCAAGAGAAGAGGATGGAGACAAGATCCTCTGAATGGATGGGGAACAGGGCGAGGGGGGGGTAGTGGGACCTGGGAAGAATAGAGGGGGTAAAGAGGAAGGGAGTTGGTCATGGGGTAACAGGAAGTTGAGGGGGTGGGGGTAGAATAGGGGGAAGAGGGAATCATAGGATCGAAGACAGATCAGGCACCAGAGTGACCTCGAGTGATCTAAAGGTATAACATCAATTGGCAAGCTAAGCAATAGTGGAGGGACCACCTCGAATGCCCATTCCTGATAATGAACTTGATGTCTATAACCATCTGGGAGCCTTCATCCTGTGACTGATGGAAGCAGAGGCAAACACACAACTAAGCACTGAATAGATTCTCATTCAGTATAGTGTTATTAGTTTTCAATAAGTTACACGTGTGTATTCTCACATAATATTGTATCATTAGTTTTCAAGAAGTTATGCATACAGTTTAGAACTCTGTGTTGTATTGTTAGATTTCCAGAATTCATGTATATATGTATTCACACAGTGCTGTATAGTTTGTTCTGTATAAGTTACGAATATTGATTCTCACACAATGTTGGATCGTTTGTTTTCAAGATGTTACTCATATAGTTTGCCACAAAGTGTTGCTTCCTTTGTTTTCAATAGGTTATTCAAATGATGTGCAGGCAGCTTTGTATTGGTAGTTTTCAAGAAGATAAGAAATTAGTTTCTCACACAGTGTTGTATCATTAGTTTTCAGGAATTACACATGAAGTTTTTCACACAGTGTTATATCATTAGTTTTCAAGTAATTACACATGTAGTTTCTCAAACAGAGTTGTATTGTTAGTTTTCAAAAATTTATGCGTGTAGAGTCTCAGACAGTGTTGTTTCGTTGATTTTCAATATTACACGTGTAGATTCTCACACAGGGTTATATCGTTCAATAAGTTACATGTGTAGATTCTCAAGAGAGTGTTGTATCCTTAGTATTCAAGAAGTTATGCTTATAGATTCTCACACAATGTTGTATCATTAGTTTTCAATACGTTACACTTGTAGATTCTCACATAGTGTTGTATCTTTAATTTTCAATAATTTATAGGTGTAGATTCTCAGACAGAGTTGTGTCCTGTATTTTCAAGAAGTTACACATATAGATACAAACACAGGGTTTTGTCCTTCCTTTTCAATAAATACACGTGAAGTCTCTCAGACAGTGTTGTACCGTTAGTTTTCATGTAACTACACATGTAGTTTCTCACAAAGTGTTGTATCATTAGTTTTCAATAAGTTACACGTATAGATTCTCAGACAACTTTGTATCATTAATTTTCAGTATGATACACCTGTAGATTTTCAGAGAGTGTTGTTTCTTTAGTTTTCAAGAAGTTAAGCTTATAGATTCTCACACAGTGTTGTATCATTACTTTTCAATGTGTTACACGTGTAGAATCCCACACAGTGTTGTATTTTTAATTTTCCATATGTTACTCGTGTAGATTCTCAAACAGTGTTTTGTCCTTTATTTTCAAGAAATTATGCATATAGCTTCAAACACAATTTTGTATCTTTACTTTTTAATAAGATACACGTGTAGATCCTCAGACACTGTTGTGTCATTAGTTTTCAAGTAGTTACACATGTAGCTTCTCACACAGTGCTGAATTCTGAAGTTATGCATTCAGTTTAGATCTCAGAGTTGTATCGTTAGATTTCAAGGAGTTATATAGATAGATTCTCACACAGTGCTTTATCGTTAGTTTTCAAGAGGTTATGCACACAGATACTCACACAGAGTTGTATCATCTATTTTTAAGAAGTTACACTTGTAGATTCTTACATAGGGTTGGAACGTTAGTCTTTAATAAGTTACACATGGAGATTCTCACACTGTGTTGTATAGTGAGAATCTACAGGTGTAACTTACTGAAAACTAAAGATACAACAATGTGTAAGTATCTACATGTGCTGCTTATTGAAAACTAAAAATACAACGCTGTGTGAGAATCTACACTTATAACCTATTGAAAATTAACGATAAATCAGTGTGTGAGATTCTACACGTGCAAGTTTTTGAAAACTAACTCTACAACGCTTTGTGATACTTTACACTTCTACCTTATTGAAAACTAATAACACAACGCTGTGTGAGTTTCTACACGTGTACCTCATCGAAAACTAACGGTACAACCCTGTGTGAGAACCTACATGTGTGCCTTATTGATAACTAAGGATACAACAATGTGTAAGAATCTGTAAGTGTAACTACTAGAAAAAAAGCGATACAACATTGTGTGAGAAACTACATGTGTAATTTCTTGAAAATTAGTGATACAAAACTGTGTGAGTATCTATATGTGTAACTACTTGAAAACTAGCGATACAACACTGTGTGAGAAACTACATGCGTAGATTCTTGAAAACTAACGAAACAACGCTGTTTGAGATTCTACATGTGTACCTAATTTAAAACAAACGACACAACCCTGTGTGAGAATCTACAGGTGTAACTTATTGAAAACTAAAGATATAACACTGTGTTAGTATCTACATGTGTTACTTGTGGAAAACTAACAATACAACACAGTTTAAGGATCTACCGTTTAACTTCTTGGAAACTGTCGACACAATACTGTGTGGGAAACTACATCCATAATTTCTTGAAAAAAACGATACAACAATGTGTGGGAATTTATACTTGGACCTTAATGATAACTAATGAAACATTACTGTGTGAGAATCTATAAGTGTAAGTTCTTGAAAACTAGCGATACAACACTGTGTGAGATACTACATGCCTAACTTCTTGAAAACTAACTATACAACGCTGTGTGAGTATCTACACGTGTACCTTATCGAAAACTAACGATACAACTCTGTGTGATATTTTACACGTGTACCTTATTAAAAACTGAAATTAAAATGCTGTGTGAGAATCTACATGTGTAATTTATGTAAAACTAGCGATATATCACTGTTTGAGAATCTATATATGTAACTTCTTCAAAACTAGCCTCATAAACTTTTGTGACAATCTACATGTGTAAGTTCTAGGAAACTATCAACAAAACACTTGTGAGAATTTACATGTGTAACTCCGTGAAAACTAACAAAACAACTCTGTGTGAGAATCTGTAAACGATACTTCTCGAAAACCATCAATACAACACTGTGTGAGGAACTACATGCATAACTTCTTGAAAATTAACGATATAACGCTGTGTGAGATTCTACATGTGAAACTTATTGAAAACTAACGACATGACGCTGTGTGAGAATCTACATGTGTACTTTATTGAAAACAAAGTATTCAACACAGTTTGAGAAACTACCAGTGTAATTTCTTGGAAAATATCTAAACAACACTGTTTGAGAATCTACATGTGCAGTTACTTGAAAACTAACGATACAACACTGAGTGAGATTCTACTCGTTTACCTTATTGAAAGCTAAGGACACAAGGCTGTTGAGAATCTACAGGTATAACTTATTGAAAACTAAAAATACAATGCTCTGTGAGAATCTAAAGGAGTAACTTATTGAAAACAAATGATATAACAGTGTGTGAGATTCTACACATGCAACTTACTGAAAACTAACGGTACAACGCTGTGTGAGATTCTACACGTGTACCTTATTGATAACTAATGATACAGCACTGTGTGAGAATTTCTAAATGTAACTACTTGATAACTAGCAATACAACACTGTGTGAGAAACTACGTGCATAAATTTTTGAAAACTAATGATACATCTCTGTTTGAGATTCTGCATGTGTGCCTTATTGAAAACTAATGACACAACCCTGTGTGAAAAGACACAGTTGTAACTTATTGAAAACTAATGATACAACATTGTGTGAGATTCTATATGTGCAACTTATTGAAAACTAGCTGTACAACACTGTGTTAGATTCTAATCATGAAACTTATTGAAAATTCACAATACAATGCTGTGTGAGAATCTACACGTGTATCGTATTGAAAACTAATGACACAACACTGCATGCGAATCTTACACGTATACCTCATTGACAAACCAATCATACAACAGCTGTGTTAGGAATCTAACAAGTGTAACATACTTGGAAAACTAACTGATATAACACTGTGTGAGAATCTACACTGTAACTTCTTTAAAATTATCCTTATAATATTTTGTGAGAAACTACATGTGTAATGTGTTGAAAACTAACAAAACAACTCTGTGTGAGAATGTATAAATGATACTTCCTGAAAACCATCAATACAACACTGTGTGAGGAACTACATGCATAAATTCTTGAAAACTAATGATACAATGCTGTGTGAGATTCAACACGTTTATCTTATAGAAAACTAACGACACAACGCTGTGTGAGAATCTACTCGTGAAAAAATTTAAAAATATTGACACAACACTGTGTGCGATTATACACGAGTAACTTATTGAGAACTAAGGATACAATGCTCTGTGAGATTCCACATGTGTACCCTATTGAAAACTAATGATACAACGATGTGTGAGATTCCACACGTGTCCCTAATTGAAAAATAACGATCCAACACAGTTTAAGACTGGACCCGTGTAACTTCTTGGAAACTATGGACACAACACTGTGTGAGAAAATATATGTGTAATTTCTTGATAACTAATGATACAACACTGTGTGAGAATCTACAAGTGTAACTGATTGAAAACTAAAGATAAAACGCTGTGTGAGAATCTACACTTGTAACTGATGGAAAACTAATCATAGAACAATGTGTGAGATTCTACAAGTGCAACCTACTGAAAACTAACAGAATAACGCTGTGTGAGATTCTACACGTGTAACTTTTTGATAAATAAAGATACAGCAGTGTGTGAGAAACTACTTGAAAACACATGATACAACACTGTGTGAGAAACTACATGTGTAAATTCTTGAAAACAAACAATACAACGCTCTGTGAGATTCTACACGTGTACCTTATTGAAAACTAATGCAAAAATGCTGTGTAAGTTTCAACAATTGCCCCTTATTGAACACTAGCAATACAAGCTTTGTGAGAATCTAGAGGTGTAACTTATTGAAAACTAAAGACACAACACTGTGTAAGTATCTACACGTATAACTTATTGAAAACGAAAGATGCAATGCTGTGTGATAATCTACGGGTGTACCTTAGTGAAAACGAACAATACAAGCTTTGTGAGAATCTACAAGTGAAAGTTATTGAAAACTAACAATACATCTCTGTGTGAGAATATACATGTGTACCTTATTGAAAACTAATGATACAAGGCTGTGTGGTAATCTCCACGTGTACCTTATTGAAAACTAACTCCACAACGCTGTGTAAGATACAACACATGCACCTTATTGAAAACTAACGACACAAATCTGTGTGAGAATCTACAGGTGTAACTTATTGAAAACTAATGATACAACACAGTTTGAGAATCTACCCTTGTAACCTCTTGGAAAATATCGATACAACACAGTGTGACAAACCACATGCGTAATTTCTTGAGAACTAATGATATAAAACTGTGTGAGAATCTATAAATGTAACTACTTGAAAACTAGTTATACAACACTGTGTGAGAAACTACATGCGTAGATTCTTCAAAACTAACCAAACAACGCTGTTTGAGATTCTACACGTGTACCTAATTTAAAACAATCGACACAACCCTGTGGGAGAATCTACAGGAATAACATATTGAAAACCAAAAATACAACACTGTATAAGTATCTACACATGTAACTTGTTGAAAAATAACGATACAACACAGTTGAAGAATCTACTCGTGTAACTTCTTGGAAACTATCGACACGTGAGGTTATACACATGCACTTTATTGAAAACTAATGATACAACACTGTGTGAGATTATACAAGTGTACATTATTGAAAACTAACGACACAATCCTGTGTGAGATTCAACACCTACACCTTATCGAAAAATAATAATACAATGCTGTGTGAGAATATACACGTGTACCTTATTGATAAACAACCATACAAAAATGTGTGAGAATCTATAAGGGTAACTACTTGAAAACAAGCGATACAACACTGTGTGATAAACTACATGCGAAAATTATTGAAAACTAACGATACAACGATGTGTGAGATTCCACACGTGTCCCTATTTGAAAATTAATGACCCAACACAGTTTAAGAATGGACACATGTAACTGTTGGAAACTATGGACACAACACTGTGTGGGAAAATATATGTGTAATTTCTTGATAACTACTGATACAACACTGTGTGTGAATCTACACGTGTAACTTATTGAAAACTAGGGAAATAACCCTGTGTGAGATTCTACACGTGTACCTTATTGAAAAGTAACGATACAGCGATGTGTGAGAATCCATAATCGTAAGTATATGAAAACATGCCATATAACACTGTATGAGAATCTACATGGGTAAATCCTTCAAAACTAACGATACAACTCTGTGTGAGTTTCTACACATGGACCTTATTGAAAAGTAACGATACAAACCTGTGTGAGATTCTACACTTGTACCTTATTGAAAACTAACTATACAATTCTGTGTGAGAATCTACATGTGTATTAATTAAAAAATAACGGCACAAATCTGTGTGCGATTCTACACGTGGAGCTTATTGAAAACTAACGCTACAACGCTGTGTGATATTCTACACATGTAACTTATTATAAACTAACGAAACAACATTGTGTGATGTGAGGAGCCGCCCTCGCTATCGCTATCCCCATTAGAAGATGGCGCTGACATTCGCTGTCAGTTGGAGTTCACCGTTTAATCTGTGCCTCTCCCGTGGCGTCATCTGGGGTGATGAGCAAACCACCAATCCCGGCTCTACACGTCTCACTCAGAGCTCCTAGGCTTATATAAGGGGCTGGGTTTCTTAGCTTGTGGTCTCCCTCTCAGAAGCTGATCACCTATCTCTCAAGATGCATTAAAGCTTTACTGCAGAAGGATCCGAGTGTCCTGTGTCGTTCTTGCTGGCTAGACTGTGCCGCGGGACATCTGGTGCCAAAACCCGGGAACTCTTCAACATCGCCGGCGCCACGGGAGACCCCTCGGAAGACGGGGCGGATTCAGAACTGCAGGGACGTAAGTTCAGAGAGGTATGCTTGATCCTGAACACCCCTTTTCTCGACTTTGGCCTTAGTTTGTCATCACCGTGGGACGGGTCAGTGGAGGCTTTGGTGCTAGTCCTGTTTGTCCTTCTTCTTCATCGTGGCTGGCGCTGACAGAACGGTGCTGTCAGTCTGGTAAAGGAGTCGAGCGCCGTTTTTTAGATAAGGCACCAGCGCGATGGGGTCATCACAGTCAGTGGTTACTGCCCTACAGACTGTGCTAAAACAAAGAGATCTTAAAATTGCACCACGAACACTTCAAAATTTTGTGAAGGAGGTAGATAGAGTGGCACCATGGTATGCTTGTTCCGGGTCCCTCACTGTGGCCTCATGGAACAAGCTAGGTAAAGACCTAGACAGGAAGCATGCAGAAGGAGATATCAGCTTAGGTACCAAAGCCATTTGGAAGCTAGTTAAAAACTGCTTGGAGGATGAGGCCTGTCACCCTGCTATAGTAGAAAGTCAGGGAACCTTAGAGGAAGTTCAGGATAGCATGTCAGAAACTGAACAGAGTGAGAGAATGGGAGCTCGCAAAAGGAAAGACATGTCTAAGGAAAAAGGCCCTCCCCAAGAAGTTAAGAAAGGGGGAGAGAAAGAAGGGAGTGATCATTCACCCCCTAACAAATCTAAGAAAAAGAAAAAGCCAGAATCTAGCCTATACCCTACGGTAGAGCTAGAAGCCTTGGAGCTAGATAATTCCGATTCTGACACTCTGGATTCTAGCGAAGAAGGTAGTCTAGAGGAGGAGGTGGCACGGTATGAGGAAGAAAGATATCACCTTGATAGACACCGGCCGCTGAAAACAAAAATGAATGTGAGGCCACCGCCTATAAATCCGGCGGGCTCACGCCCCTCGGCGCCTCTGCCGTATGATCTTCAGCTGAATACTGGTACTGACTCCTTTTTACCTTTAGAGGAACGGATAAAAATACAAGTGGCTTTTCCAGTATTCGAGAATGCAGAAGGCAGAAGAGTACATACCCCCGTAGATTACAATCAAATCAAAGAATTGGCCGAATCCGTTCGTAATTATGGTATCAATGCTAACTTTACCACAATACAGGTGGAAAGGCTTGCTAATTTTGCCATGACTCCCACTGAGTGGCAGACGACAGTGAAAGTAGTGCTTCCCAACATGGGACAATACATGGAATGGAAGGCTCTCTGGTATGATGCAGCCCAGGCGTTAATGCCACGGCTGAAGATGAGAATCAGAGGCAGTGGACATTTGAAATGCTGACAGGTCAGGGTCAACATACCCTTAATCAAACCAACTACATCTGGGGCGTCTATGGTCAGGTGTCGGCCGCTGCTATTAAAGCATGGAAGGCCCTCACAAAAAGGGGGAGAATCCAGTGGACACCTTACAAAGATTATCCAAGGACCCCAAGAGCCATTTTCAGACTTTGTGGCCAGAATGACCGAGGCCGCCGGTCGCATCTTTGGTGATTCAGAACAAGCTATGCCCCTGATTGAGCAACTTGTCTATGAACAAGCAACCCAGGAATGTCAAGCGGCTATCGTCCCTCACAAAAGCAAAGGTTTACAAGATTGGCTCAGAGTGTGCATGGAGCTGGGGGGACCCCTAACCAATGCAGGACTAGCTGCCGCCATTTTACAAACGCACAGGCATAGAGATTTATCTAGTAGAAAAGCTTGTTTTAATTGTGGGAAAATGGGGCACCTTAAGAAAGATTGTCAAGCCCCTGAATGAACAAGAGAACTGGAGCTTTGCCGTCATTGTGGTAAAGGTTATCATAGGGTTAGTGAATGCAGGTCAGTCCGGGATATGAAAGGGAGGCTTCTGCCCCCTATTGAAGAACCCAAGGTACCCCAATCAAAAAACGGGTCACGGGGCCCATGGTCCCAGGGCCCTCAGAAATATGGGAACCGATTTCAGAAGAGCAATCAAGAGGAAGTAGAGGCTACCGAGGAACCCCCGGAATGGACTTGCGTGCCGCCTCCGACTTCTTACTCATGCCCCAAATGAATGTTCAACCGGTCCCAATCCATTCCCCTGGACCTTTGCCCACTGCCACCATTGGGCTTATTCTGGGCCGAGGCTCCTTAACTTTACAGGGACTCATTATATATCCTGGGATTGTTGACCCGTATCATAAAGAGGAGATTAAAGTTCTCTGTTCTAGCCCTCAGGGCATATTTTCTATAAAGCAGGGAGATAGAATTGCACAACTGGTGTTGCTGCCCTCCCTCGGGGATGGAGAAACCTACACTTTACAAAAAAGGGCTATGGGATCTTCTGGAAGTGATTCAGCCTATCTGGCTATACCCCTAAATGAGAGACCTACAATAAAATTGTTAATTAATGGAAAAGAATTTGAAGGGATAATGGATACGGGAGCAGACAAAAGCATTATTTCACTCCATTGGTGGCCGAAGTCTTGGCCCACTGTTGTTTCATCTCATTCTCTACAAGGTCTTGGATACCAGTCCTCTCCTGCCATCAGTGCCTCAGCCTTAACCTGGCAGAACGCTGAGGGCAAACAGGGATGTTTTACCCCCTATGTGTTGCCACTCCCTGTAAATTTATGGGGACGGGATATGTTACAAGCCATGGGCATGACCCTAACTAATGAATACTCTCCCCAGGCATCAGCCATTATGGCAAAGATGGGGTATACAAAGGGTAGAGGCTTGGGTAGGCAAGAACAAGGCAGAATAAAACCCATTACACAACACGGAAATCGGGGTAGAAAAGGACTGGGTTTTATTTAGGGGCCGTTGAGGCTTCACGACCCATACCGAGGAAAACAGAGGAGCCGTTATGGGTCTCTCAATGGCCTCTATCCTCTGAAAAATTAGAGGCTGTCACAAGATTAGTGCAAGAACAGGAATGGCTGGGGCATCTAGAGCCTTCTACCTCCCCATGGAATACACCAATTTTTGTTATTAAGAAGAAATCTGGGAAGTGGAGATTACTCCACGACCTGCGGGCCATTAACAATCAGATGCATCTTTTTGGCCCTGTTCAAAGAGGCCTTCCTTTGCTTTCTGCACTTCCTCAAGATTGGAAGCTTATTATTATAGATATTAAGGATTGTTTCTTCTCTATTCCACTTTACCCACGGGATAGACCAAGGTTTGCCTTCACTATCCCTTCTCTTAATCATATGGAACCAGACAAGAGATTTCAGTGGAAGGTACTGCCGCAAGGCATGGCCAATAGCCCAACAATATGTCAGCTGTATGTGCAGGAGGCTTTGGAGCCAATTAGGAAGCAATTTACATCTTTAATCATTATCCATTATATGGACGATATTCTTATTTGTCACAAAGAGTTAGATGTTTTACAAAAGGCTTTTCCCATGCTGGTGGCTGAATTAAAACAGTGGGGATTAGAGATTGCCTCAGAAAAGGTTCAAATTGCAGATACAGGCCTCTTTTTGGGCTCAATGATTACTCCCAAAAATATAGTTCCTCAGAAAATAGAAATTCGCAAAGACCACTTACAAACATTAAATGATTTTCAGAAACTTCTGGGAGATATAAATTGGTTGAGGCCCTTTTTAAAAATTCCATCTGCTGATCTAAAACCCCTCTTCGATCTCCTGGAGGGTGAGCCTCATATCTCCTCACCCAGAAAATTTACCCCTGCCGCCCACCGAGCCTTACAGATGGTGGAAGAGGCCTTACAGGAAGCACAATTACAACGTATTGAGGAGTCACTACCTTTTAATCTGTGTGTTTTTAAGACAGCTCAATTGCCAACTGCAGTCCTGTGGCAACATGGACCATTACTTTGGATTCATCCAAATGCTTCCCCTGCTAAGATTATTGACTGGTACCCTGATGCTGTTGCACAGCCTCGCGCTTCGCGGAATAAAAGCAGCTGTTACGCATTTTGGCAGGGATCCTGATTCCTTGATTGTGCCTTATACTGCTGCACAAGTTCAGACCTTGGCAGCCACATCTAGTGATTGGGCAGTTTTAGTTACTTCCTTTTCAGGACAAATTGATAATCATTTTCCAAAGCATCCAATTTTACAGTTTGCCCTAAACCAGGCTATAGTGTTTCCACAAGTGACAGCTAAAGACCCACTCCCAGATGGGACTGTGGTGTACACTGATGGATCGAAAACTGGTATGGGAGCTTATGTGGTCAAGGATAGGGTTATATCTAAACAATATAATGAAACTTCACCTCAAGTTGTAGAATGTCTGATAGTACTGGAGGTTCTTGAGGCTTTTCCAGGACCCCTCAATATTGTATCAGATTCCTCTTATGTGGTTAATGCAGTTAATCTCCTTGAGATAGCTGGAATAATAAGATCCTCCAGCAGAGTTGCTAACATCTTTCAGAAGATACAAGCTGCCTTGTTAAATAGGAGATTTCCTGTTTTCATTACCCATGTCCGAGCACATTCTGGACTCCCAGGTCCCATGTCCTCAGGGAATGACTTAGCGGACAAGGCTACAAAGCTGGTGGCCGCTGCCTTGTCTACCCACGCACAAGCAGCAAAAGAGTTCCATCAGCGCTTTCATGTGACGGCTGAGACCTTGCGCCGTCGTTTTGCTCTATCCAGGAAAGAGGCTAGGGAAATTGTTACTCAATGCCAGAATTGCTGCGAATTCTTACCTGCTCCCCACGTGGGAATAAACCCACGTGGCATTAGACCATTGCAGATGTGGCAGATGGATGTTACTCATATTCCCTCTTTTGGAAGGCTTCAATATGTTCATGTTTCTGTTGACACCTGTTCTGGCGTAATGTTTGCCACGCCCCTAACAGGGGAAAAGGCCTCATATGTGATTCAACATTGCCTTGAGGCCTGGAGTGCTTGGGGAAAACCCAGAATTTTAAAAACAGACAATGGACCAGCATATACCTCTCAAAAATTCCGACAGTTTTGTCGGCAAATGGATGTTACCCATCTAACTGGCCTACCTTATAACCCTCAAGGACAGGGCATTGTGGAACGTGCCCATCGTACACTCAAATCATATCTGATTAAACAAAAGGGGAGTATTGAGGATGTTCTACCCTCGGTACCAAGAGTTGCTGTGTCCATGGCACTTTTTACCCTTAATTTCTTGAACTCTGATGCCCAAGGCCACACTGCGGCCGATCGCCACAGTTTAGAGCCTGATAGGCCAAAAGAAATGGTAAAATGGAAAGATGTCTTGACTGATCTCTGGAAAGGCCCGGATCCTATTCTTATAAGATCCAGGGGAGCTGTGTGTGTTTTTCCACAGGAGGAAGAAAACCCCCTGTGGATCCCTGAAAGACTCACTCGAAGAGCTCCTTCACAACTCCAGAATAAGAAGGATGGAGGCCAAGTGGGTGATGAAGACTCTCCTACTCGGGATGATGGTTCCTAGTATGATGGGAGAGTTACGGTGGGCCATCATGTCTACCTTCCCCTACCGATGCCAGTGATGCATAATGCCCAGGAGTTCCCTAGATTTTTCACAACTAATAGAGAGTTGGGGCTTGCCTTTTTGCCTTTAGATCCTCAGATACAGAGTTTTCAGGATGAGAGAACCTTGTCATTGGTAGGAAGCTTGTGCTTTACTGTGATTTCTTCATTAAAGGATAATTTTATTCATATGGATCCAGAAAGATCTAATGCTAATCCTTTTGAATTAATGGAAGCTGTACTGATCTTTCTCCTATGGCAATGATTGCTGGAGGATATAGTGAGAAGGGACAGATTACTTTTGATTGGAAAGGGGCATTAGGCAACAGTCTGAGTGAGGGACAGAGCTCTGGATCATCTGATTGGTCCTCCTCCAATGTTAAGTATACCCCTTTTAAGAGAACTAATTATTCAGCTGCTCCAATTTGTGTTTGGCTGCCCTTTATTTGGGTTGTGAGTAATGATACCTTAGGTAAGAATCAGAAAGAAATAAATTGCTCTGCTTAGAATTGTTTTTATGCATTATGCTGGGATGCTATTAAGCACCCTTTTGCTTTGGTAATGCGCATGCCTCGATTTGTTCCAGTTCCTGTTGAGGTGCCAAGTAGTTTGAGTTTGTTTAGGGAAAAGCGAGATTTTTGGGATCTCTGCTATTATTGTGGGCCTGATAGCCGCTGCCGCGGTTACTGCTTCGGTTACCGCCTCGGCCATTGCACTTTCAGCCACTGTGCAGACAACTCAAACCATTAATGAACTATCGGCCACTGTGACCATGGCCCTAGATAAACAGGCCACTGCCAATTCTCAGATACAAGGAGGCCTGATGTTGGTAAACCAACAGATTAATTTGGTTCAGGAACAATTGGATATATTGTGGCAGATGGCCCAATTGGGATGTGAACAAAAGTTGCCTGGCCTTTGTGTCACTTCAGTACAATATGAGAATTTTACAAGAGCAGCTAACCTGTCAAAAGCTCTGTCTCAACATTTATTACAGAATTGGACTTTTGAGTTTGAGCAGACACTCCGTGAGTTGAGAGTGGCGATCCTGCAAGTGAATTCGACGCGTCTGGATCTTTCTCTGATGGAAGGCCTCTCCTCCTGGATTTCATCTGCATTTTCTTATTTTAAGGAATGGGTGGGGGTGGGATCATTTAGCCTAGTTCTCTGCTGTGGAATAGTGTTGATGCTTTGGATGGTGTGTAAGCTCAGAGCCCAAACAAAAGAGACAAAGTGATGGTGGCACAAGCACTTGCTGCCTTAGAACACGGAGCCTCCCCTGACATTTGGTTAACCATGTTAAAGCAATAGGTCGCTGGCCTCCCGGCTCTTGCACCCCACGAGGCTAGTCTCATTGCACGGGATAGAGTGGGTAGGCTTCAGCAGCCCAAGGAGTTGCAAGGCTAAGCACTGCACAGGAGAGGTCTGCAGGTATAACGACTTTCTCCTGGGAGATAAGTCATCTTGCATGAAGGTTCTATGTCATGATCTCCTTCCCCCAGAAAAACGACATCGGGACTGGTCAGGGCTCCTCTGGGGATAAGACCCTGGAGAGGAGCTTTGTACATGTTCCAAATTTGCACATGGGGATTTGACCTCTATCTCCACTCCAAAGTTGTGGGTGTCCTATGGCTTCAAAAATAAATGAATAGGGGGAGATGTGAGGAGCCGCCTCGCTATCGCTATCGCCATTAGAAGATGGCGCTGACATCTGCTGTCAGTTGGAGTTTACCGTTTAAGCTGTGCCTCACCTGTCATCTGGGGTGATGAGCAAACCACCAATCCCGGCTCTACACGTCTCACTCGGAGCTCCTAGGCTTATATAAGGGGCTGGGTTTCTTAGCTTGGGGTCTCCTCTCAGAAGCTGATCATCTATCTCTCAAGATGTATTAAAGCTTTACTGCAGAAGGATCCGAGTGTCCTGCGTCGTTCTTGCTGGCGAGACGGTAGCG
>NW_024429214.1:6109819-6209701 GCF_017639785.1 Mesocricetus auratus | reverse complement strand
CTATAAGGCTTGTTTTGAAGAAGTTACATATGTAGATTATCACATAGTGTTATATCGTTAGTTTTCCATAAGATACAAATGTCGTTTCTCACATTGTGTTTAATCGTTAGTTTTCAAAAAGTTACACCTGTATATTCTCACACAGCATTGTATCGATAGTTATCGATGAGTTACACGGGTTGAATATCACACAGCGTTTTATCAGTAGTTTTCAATAAGGTACACGTGTTAATTATCACACAGCGTTGTATCGAAAGTTCTCGATGAGGTACACGTGTTGAATCTCACACAGCTTATTATCAGTAGTTGTAAATATGGTACACGTGTAAATTATCAGACAGATTTGTAGCGTTATTTTTCAATAAGGTACACGTGTAAATTATCACACAGCGTTTCATCGTTCGTATTCACTAAGGTACACGTGTAGATTCTCACAAGTGTTGTATCGTTAATTTTCATTAAGTTATAATTGTAGAAAAACACACAGTGTTGTGTCGTTAGTTTTCAATAAGTTACACGTGTAGATTATCACACAGGGCTGTGGCCTTTATTTTTTAATAAGCTATGCATGTAGTTTCTCACATAGTGTTGTTTCACTAGTTTTCAAGTAGTTACACTCATGGAATCTCACAAAGTGTTGTATAGTTAGATTTCAAGAAATTATGCATGTAGTTTCTCACACAGTGTTGTATCGATATTTTCTAAGAAGTTACACGGGAAGATTATCAAACCCTGTTGTATCATTAGTTTTCAATAAGGTACACGTTTAGAATCTCACACAGCGTTGTATCAATAATTTTAAAGGATTTACCCAATTAGTTTCTCACACAGTGTTGTATTGCTTTTTTTCAAGTAATTACACTTATAGATTCTCACACATTGTTGTATCGTTAGTTATCAATAACGTACACATGTAGGTTCTTACACAGAGTTGTATCGTTAGTTTTCGATGAAGAATTCTTGTTGAATCTCACACAGCATTGTATCGTTAGTTTTCAAGAAGTTACACATGTAATTTCTCACACAGTGTTGTATCATTTGTTTTCAAGTAGATACACTTGTAGATTCTCAGACAGTGTGTCCTTTATTTTCAAGAATTGACTCATATAGATATAAACACTGTGTTATATTATTAGTTTTCAAATAGCTACGCATGTAGTTTCTCACAGAGTGTTGTATGGTTAGTTTTCTATAATTTACACCTGTAGATTCTCTGGCAGTGTTGTTTGGTTAATTTTCAATTAGTTACATGTGTAGTTTCTCAGACAGTGTTGTATCATTAGTTTTCAAGAAGATACATTTATAGTGTAGTATCGTTAGTTTTAAAGAAGCTACACGTGTACATTCTCAAGGCATTTTTTACAACCCAGACTTGTATAGGTAGATTTCCAGAAGTGACCTAGACTGGTTCTCACACAGGGTTGTATCGTTAGTTTTTAAGAAGTTAAGCAAATAGATACACACACAGTGTTGTATCGTTTGTGTTTAAAAGGTTGCACATGTAGGTTCTCTCACAGTGTTGTATTGTTAGTTTTCAAGATGTTACACATATATTTTCTCAAACAGTGTTGTGTCGTTAATTTTTAGAAGTTACACGTGGAGATTGTCATACTGTGTTGTATCGTTAATATTCAAGAACTTACTTATTTAGATTTTCACTCATTGCTGTATCGATAATTTTCAATATGTTAAGAATAAAGATTCTCACACAATTATGTATCATTTGTTTTCAAGTAGTTACGTAGTTTCTCAAAAAGTGTTGTTTCCTTTGTTTTCAATACATTACACATATAGATCTACAGGCATCTTTGTATCGTTAGTTTTCAAAAATATACACATGTAGTTTCTCACACAGTGTTGTATCGTTAGTTTTCAAGAAGTTGCATGTGTAGATTCTCAGAATGTGTGGAGTCCTTTATTTTCAAGAAGTTATGCATACAGATACAAACACAGGGTTGTATCGTTATGTTTCAATAAGATACACGCGTAGTTTCTCACACAGTGTTGTATCATTAGTTTTCAATAAGTTACACGTGTAAAATCGCAGACAGTGTTGTTTCGTTAATTTTCAATTAGTTACACTTGTATAATCCCAAACAGTGTTGTATCACTAATTTTCAATAAGTTACACATGTAGAATCTCAGACAGTGTTGTATCGTTAGTTTTCAAGCAGTTACACATGTATTTTCTCACACAGTGTTATATTATTAGTTTTCAATAAGTTGCAATTTTAGATTCTGACACTGTGTTGTATCATTAGATTTCAATATGTTACATGTGTAGATTCTCACACAGTGTTGTATCTTTAATTTTCAATAAGTTACACGTGTAGATTCTCAGACACAGATGTATTGTTGGTTTTCCAGTAGTTATTATCATAGACTCTCACACAAGGTTATTTCGTTAGTTTTCAGGAAATTATGCATTCAGTTTAGAACTCAGAGTAGTATCGTTAGTTTTCAAGAAGTTACGTAGATAGATTCTTACACAGTGCTGTATCAGTAGTTTCAAGAATTTATACACATAGATACTCATATGTAGTTTCTCACACAGTTTTGTATCATTAGTTTTCAATTAGGTACACATGTAGATATTCAGAATGTGTTGTATAGTTGATTTTCAATAAGTTACCCATGTACATTCTCACGGAGAGTTGTATCTTCATTATCAATAAATTTTACGTATAGATTCTCAGACAGTGTTGTGTCCTTTATTTTCAAGAAGTTACGCATATACATTCAAACACAGTGTTGTATCGTTACTTTTCAATAAGATACACAAGTAGCTTCTCAGACAGTGTTGTATCATTAGTTTTCAGGTAATTACAAATGTAATTTCTCACACAGTGTTGTAAAGTTAGTTTTCAAGCACATGTAGTTTCTCACACAGTGTTGTATGATTAGTTTTCAAGAAGTTACACATGTAGTTTCTCACCCAGTGTTGTATCATTAGTTTTCAATAAGTTACAAGTATAGATTCTCACACAGTGCTGTATCGTTAATTTTCAATAAGTTACAGGTGTAGATTCTCAGACAGTTTTGTATCGTTAATTTTCCAGAAGATACTAATGTAGTTTCTCACACAGAGTTCTTTCCTTAGTTTTCAAGAAGTTATGCATTCAGTTTATAATTCAGAGTTGTATCGTTAGATTTCAAACGGTTATGTGGATTGATTCTCATACAGTGCTGTATCATTAGTTTTCAAGAAGTTCCTCACATAGATATGCACACAGTGTTGTATCATTTGTTTTTAAGAAGTTACTCTATAGATTCTCTCACAGTGTTGTATTGTTAGTTTTCAAGATGTTACTCATTTAGCTTTTCAGAGTCTTGAGTCGTTAATTTTTGTGAGTCACATGTGGAGACTCAAACACTGTGTGGCATCATTAGTTTCAAGGACTTACATATATAAATTCTCACTCAGTGTTTTATCATTAATTTTCAATAAGTTACACGTTTGGATTCTCACTCAGGGTTGTTTGTTAGATTTCAAGATGTTACATATATAGATTCTCACACAATGCTCTGTCATTAGTTTTCAATGTGTTACGAATATAGGTTCTCACACAATGTTTTATCGTTTGTGTTCAAGATGTTACTCACATTGTATCCCAAAAAGTGTTGTTTCAATATTTTTAATAAGTTACACGTATAGATGAGCAGGCAGCTTTGTGTCGTTAGTTTTCAAGAAGTTATGCAGGTAGATTCTGCATAACTGAGTTGTATCTTTTGTTTACAAGAAGTTACACGTGTAGATTCTCAGACAGTGTTGTGTCCTTCATTTTCAAATAGTTACTCATATAGATTACAACACAGTGTAGTATCGTTACTTTTAAATATGATACACGTGTAGATTCCCAGACAGTTTGGGGTCATTAGTTTTCCAGAAGTTACTAATGTAGTTTCTCACACAGAGTTATTTCTTTGAATTTCAAGAAGTTATGCTTTCAGTTTAGAACTCAGAGTTGTATCATTAGCTTTCAATAAGATGCACACATAGATACTCACACAGTGTTTTATTGTTTGTTTTTATGAAGTTGCACATTTAGATTCTCTCACAGTGTTGTATCATTAGTTTTCAAGATGTTATGCATGTAGTTTTTCAAACAGTGTTGTGTCTTTAATTTTTAGAAGTTACACGTGGAGATTCTCATACTTTCTTGGTTCGTTAGTTTTCAAGAACTTATGTATATAGATTCTCACACAGTGTTGTATCGTTAGTTTCAAGAAGTTATGCATTCAGTTTAGGACTTATTATTTTATCTTATATTTCAAGGAGTTAGGTATATAGATTCTTACACAGTGTTGTATCATTAGTTTTTAATGAGTTATGAATATAGATTCCCACACAGTGTGTTTTATCCTTTGTTTTCAAGATGTTATTCAAGTATTTTCCCACAAAGTATTGTTTTCTTTGTTTTCAATAAGTTACACGTATATATGTGCAGGCAGCTTTCTATCGTTAGTTTTCAAGAAGTTACTCATGTAGTTTCTCACACTGTGTTGTATCATTAGTTTTCAAGAAGTTACACATATAGTTTCTCAGACAGTGTTGTATCATTAGTTTTCAAGGAGTTACACTTGTAGATTCTCACACTCTGTTGAGTCCTTTATTTTCAAGAATATACGCATATAGATTCAAACACAGTGTTGTATTGTTACTTTTCAGATGTTACACATGTAGTTTCTCACAGAGTGT
This sequence comes from Mesocricetus auratus, assembly GCF_017639785.1. NCBI lineage: Eukaryota > Metazoa > Chordata > Mammalia > Rodentia > Cricetidae > Mesocricetus > Mesocricetus auratus. The sequence continues at coordinate 6,205,002 of NW_024429214.1, read as the reverse complement.
TATATCATTAGTTTTCCATAAGTTACAGGTGTAGATTCTCAAACAGTGTTGTTTCGTTAAGTTTGAATTAGTTACATGTGTAGATTTTCAAACAGTGTTGTATCATTAATTTTAAATAAATTACACTTGTATAATCTCAGACAGACTTGTATCGTTAGTTCTCAAGAAGTTGCGCTTATGGATTTTCACACAGTGATGTGTTGTTAGTTTTCAAGAAGCTAAACGTTTAGATTCTCAAGAAAGTGTTTTATCATTAGTTTTCAAGATATTACATTTATAGATTCTCACACAACGTGTATATTCTCACACAGTATTGTATCTTTAATTTTCAATATGTTACACGTGTAGATTCTCAGCCTGTGTTGTGTAATTTTTTTCAAGAAGTTATGCATATAGATTCAAACACAGTGTTGTATCGTTACTTTTCAATAAGATACACGTGTAGATTTTCAGTCAGTTTTGTATAGTTAGTTTTCAATAAATTAAACTTGTAGATTCTCAGACAGTGTTGTTAGTTTGCCAAAAGTTACTAATGTAGTTTCAGACAGAGAGTTATTTCGTTAGTTATAAAGAATTTATGCATTCAGTTTAGATCTCGGAGTTGTATCTTTAGATTTCAAGAAGTTACATAGATAGAGCTTTTGCTTACAGATTCTCACACAGTATTGTATCATTAGTTTTCAATAAGTTAGACGTGTACATTCTCACTCAGCGGTGTATCATTAATTTTCAAGAAATTTCGATGTAGTTTCTCACACAGTGTTGTATCGATAGTTTCCAAGAAGTTACATGTGTAGATTCTCACACTGTGTTGTATCGTTTGTTTTCAAGAAATTATGCATGTAGGAACTTAAACAGTGTTGTGGTGATAGTTTCCAAGAAGTTACACAGGTAGATTCTTAAACTGTGTTGTATCATTATTTTCAATTAGTTACACGTGTAGACCCTTACACAGTGTTGTATTTAATTTTCAATAAGATACATATGTAGATAATCACAAAGTGTTGTAGAGTTGGTTTTCAATAAGATACACGTGTAGCATCGCACACAGTTTTTTGTCGTTAATTTCCAATACGTTACACGTGTAGATGCTTACACATTGTTGTATCTTTAGCTTTCAATACGTTACACCTGTAGATTCTCACACAGCTTTGTATCGTTTGTTTTCAATGAGGTACACGTGTAGATTCTCACACAGCTTGTATTGCTAGTTATCAATAAGGTACAAGTGTTGAATCTCACACAGTGTTGTATCGTTAGTTTTCAACAAGGTACACATGCAGAATCACACACAGCGTTATATAGATAATTTTCAAGAAGTTATGCATGTAGTTCCTCACACCGTGTTCTATTGATATTTTTCAAGAAGTATTGCTTACAGATTCTCACACAGAGTTGTTTCGTTAGTTTTCTATTAGTTACACATGTAATTTCTCACACAGTGTTGTATCGATAGTTTCCAAGAACATACACATGTAGTTTCTCACAAAAGTTTATAAGGCTAGTTTTGAAGAAGTTACATGTGTAGACTCTCACACAGTGATATATTGTTAGTTTTCCATAAGTTACACATGTAGATTCTCACGTAGCATTTTATCTTCAGTTTTCAATAAGGTACACGTGTAGAATGTCACACATTGTTGTATCATTAGTTTTCAAGGAGTTAGGCATTTACTTTTTCAGTGTTGCATCGCTAGTTTTCAAGAACTAACATTTAAAGATTCTCACACAGTGTTGCATCATTAGTTTTCAAGAAATTACGTGTGTAGACCCTCAGTGTTGTAGCTTTAATTTTCAATAAGTTACACGTGTAGAATCTCAGACAGTGTTGAATCGTTATTTTTCCAGAAGTTACTATTGTACTTTCTCACACAGAGTTATTTTGTTAGTTTTCAAGAAGTTATGCACATAGATACTCACACTGTTGTATCTTTTGTTTTAAACCAGTTGGTCATGTTGATTCTCGTACAATGTTGTATCGTTAATTTTGAAGATGTCATGCCTGTAGTTTCTCAAAGAGTGCTGTGTCATTAATTTTTAAAGTTACATATGGAGATTCTCACACTGTGTTGTATCCTCAATTTTCAAGAACTTACGTATATAGATTCTCACACACTGTTGTATCGTTAGTGTTCAAGAAGTTATGCAATCAGTTTAGAACTCATTGTTGTATCGTTATATTTCAAGAAGTTAAGTATATACAATCTCACATACAGCTGTATCGTTAGTTTTCAATAAGTTACGAATATAGATTCTCACATAATATTTTATCATTTGTTTTCAAGATGTTACTCACGTAGGTTCCCACAAAAATTGTTTCCTTTGTTTTCAATATGTTATGCATATAGATGTGCATGCATCTTTGTATCATTAGCTTTCAAGAAGTTACATATGTAGTTTCTCACACTGTGTTGTATCATTAGTTTTCAATAAATTAAACATGCAGTTTCTCACACTGTGCTGTATTGATAATGTTGAGTTCTTTATGTTCAAGAAATTACGCATATAGATTAAAAAACAGGGTTGTATCGTCACTTTTCAATAAGATACACGTGTAGTTTCTCACACAGTGTTGTATAGTTAATTTTCGATATGTTAGACGTGTAGTTTTTCAGAGAGTGTTGCTTCGTTAAATTTCAATTATTTACATGTGTAGATTCTCACACACAGTTGCATAGTTAATATTCAATAAGTTATGCCTATAGATTCTCAGACAGTGTTTTTATTGTTAATTTACAAGACGTTACACGTGTATATTATCACACAGTGTTGAGTCGTTTATTTTCAAGAAGTTACACATATAGTTTCAAACACAGGGTTATATCATGACTTTTCAATATGATACAAGTGTAGTTTCTCACACAGTGTTGTATCGTTAATTTTCAATAAGTTACACGAGTAGATTCTCAGACAGTTTTGTATCGTTAGTTTTCAAGAACTTCCATATATAGATTCTCTCACAGTTTTGAATCGTTAGTTTTCAAGAAGTTATGCATTCAGTTCAGAACTCAGTATTGTATCATTAGTTTTCAAGTAGTTGCACATGTAGTTTCTCTCACAGTACTGTTTCATTAGTTTTCAATAAATTACACGTGTAGAATCTTACACAGTGTTGTATCGTTAATTTTCAGTGAGTTACCCGTGTAGATTCTCATATAGTTATGTATCGTTAGTTTGCCAGAAGTTACTAATGTAGTGCTTACAGAGATATTTCGTTACTTTTAAAGAAGATATGCATTCAGATTATAGCCAAGAGTTGTACCTTTAGTTTTCAAAAAGTTATGCATTCAGTTTAGAACTCAATGATGTATCATTAGATTTCAAGAAGTTACATATATAATTTCTCAAACAGTGCTGTATCGTTAGTATTCAAGAAATTATGTATATATATACTCACACAATATTGCCTCGTTTGTTTTCAAGATGTAGATTCTTAACACAGTGTTCTTTCATTAGTTTTCAAGAACATACATATATAGATTTTCACACAGTGCTATATCCTTAGTTTTATAAAATTTATGATTAAAGATTCTCACACAATGCTGCATCGTTTGTTTTCAAGAGGTTACTCACCTAGTTTCCCACAAAGTGTTGTATCCTTTTTTTTCCATACCTTACGCATACAGATGTGCAGGCAACTTTGTATCGTTAGCTTTCAAGAAGTTATGCATGTAGTTTCTCACACTGTGTTGTATCATTAGTTTACAACTTGTTACACATGTAGATTCTCACACACTGATGTAACGTTAGTTTTCAAGAAGTTACACGTGTAGAATCTCAGACAGTGTTGATTCCTTTATTTTCAAGAATATACACATGTAGATTCAAATACAGTGTTGTATCCTTACTTTTCTATAAGATACGCGTGTAGTTTCTCACACAGTGTTGTATTGTTAGTTTTCAATAAGTTACACATGTAGATTCTCAGACAATGTTTTTCGTTAATTTTCAATTAGATACACATGTAGATTCGCACACAGTGTTGTATTGTTAATTTTCAATAAGTTACATTAGTAAATTCTGAGACAGTGTTGTATGGAAAATTTTCAAGAAGTTACGCTTATAGATTCTCACACAGTGTCGTAATATTAGGTTATTGTAATATTAGGTTATTCTCACACAGTGTTGTACCATTTCTTTTCAATAAGATACACTTGTAGATTCTCAGACAGTGTTGTTAAGTTAATTTTCAAGTAGTTTTATATGTAGTTTCTCACACAGTGTTGTATCATTATTTTTCAAGATGTTACCCATGTAGATTCTCACACAGTGTTGTATCAATAGTTTTCAAGATGTTACACATGTGGATTCTCAATAATTTACATGTGTGGATTCTCAGACAGTGTTTTATCTTTAATTTTCATTAAGTTACACATGTAGATTCTCAGACAGTTTTGTATCGTTAGTTTGCCAGAAGTTACTAATGTAGTTTCTCACAGAGTTATTTCATTTGTCTTTAAGGAGTTATGCATTCAGTTTAGAACCCAGAGATGTACAGTTAGATTTCAAAAACTTACATAGATAACTTCCCACATTGTGCTGTATCGTTAGTTTTCAAGGCCTTATATATTGATTCTCACACACCGTTGTATTGTTAGTTTTCAAAAATGTATTCATTCAGTTTAGAACTCAGTGTTGTATCGTTAGATTTCAAGATGTTACATTTATAGATTCAAAACACAGTGTTGTACCGTTATTTTCAAGAAGTTACACGTGTAGATTCTCAGAAAGTAATGTGTCATTTATTTTCAAGGTTGCGCATATAGATTCAAACACAATGTTGTATCATTACTTTTCAATAAGATGCGTGTGTAGGTTCTCAGAGAGTGTTGCATGGTTAATTTTCAAGTAGTTACACATGTAGCTTCTCACACAGTATTTTTTCGTTAGTTTTCAAGAAGTTACACATGTATATACTTAGACAGTGTAATTTTCAATACGTTACACGTGTAGAGTCTCAGAGAGTGTTGTATCGAAAGTTCTCAAAGAGTTATGCTTATAGATTCTCACACAGTGTTGTATCATTAGTTTTCAATATGTTACACGTATGGATTTTCAGACAGTGTTGTTTCGTTAACTTTCAACGTGTAGTTTCTCACACAGTGTTGAATCACTTATTTTCAATAAGTTACATGTGTATATTCTCAGACAATGTTGTGTCCTTTATTTTCAAGCTTACTCATATAGATTCAAACACATTGTTGTTTCGTTACCTTTAAATAAGATACACGTGTAGATTCTCAGACTGTGTTTCATCGTTAGTTTTCAAGTACTTACACATGTAGTTTCTCACACAGAACTGCATTGTTAGTTTTCAATAAGATGCACGTGTACATTCTCAGACAGTGTTGTATAGTTAGTTTTCCAGATGTTACTAATGTTGTTTCTAACACAGAGTTATTTCGTTACTTTTCAAGAAGTAATGCATTCAGTTTATATTCCAGAGTTGTATCAATAGATTTCAAGAAGTTACATAGATATATTCTCACACTGTGTTTTATCGTTAGTTTTCAACACATACGAACGTACATTCTCACACAGTGTTGTACCATTAATATTCAAGAAGTTATGCATTCAGTTTAGAACTAAGTGTTGTCTTGTTTGATTTCTAGCAGTTATGCTTATAGGTTCTCTCGCAGTATTTTGTCATTAGTTTTCAACGAGTTACACGTGTAGATTCCAAGACAGTTTTGTTTAGTTAATTTTCAATTAGTTAAACGTGTAGATTGTCAGACAGTGTTGTATCATTAGTTTTCAAGAAGTTACACGTGTAGATACTTAGAGATTATTGTGTCCTTTATTTTCAAGATTTTACGCATATAGTTTCAAACCCAGTGTTGTATCGTTACTTTTCATTTTGATATAAGTGTAGTTTCTCACACAGTGTTGTATCCTTAGTTTTCAATATGGTACACATGTAGATTCTGAGACAGTGTTGCTTCGATAATTTTCCATTAGTTTCACTTGTAGATTCTCACACATTGTTGTGTCGTTAATTTTCATTAATGTACATGTATAGCTTCTCAGACAATGTTGTTTAGTTAGATCTCAAGAAGTTACGCTTATAGATTCCACACTGTGTTGTATCAATAGGTTTCACGAGGATATACATGGAGATTCTCAGACAGCGTTGTGTCCTAATTTTCAAGAAGTTACGCATATGGATTCAAACACAGGGTTGTATGTTTACTTATCAATAAGATACAGATGTAGTTTCTCACACAGTATTTTATTGTTAGTTTTCAAAAAAATTACACATGTAGATTGTAGGACACTGTTGTATAGGTACTTTTCAAGAACTTACATTTACAGATTCTCACTCAGTGTTGTATTGTTAGTTTTCAAGAAATTATACGTGGAGATTCTCAAGAGAGTGTTGTATCATTAGTTTTCAAGAAGTTACGCTTATAGATTCTCACACAGTGTTGTATCATTAGTATTCAAGTAGTTATGCTTATAGATTCTGACACAGTAATGCATTGCTGGTTATCAATAAGATACACATGTAGATTCTCACATAGGTTTGTATCATTAGTTTTCAATAAGGTACACGTGTAGAATCTCACACATCGTTGAATCGTTAATTTTCAATAAGGTGCAAGTGTAGATTCTCACACTGCCTTGTATCGTTTGTTTTCAAGAAGTTACTCTTGTAGACTCTCAGACAGTGTTGAGTACTTAGTATTCACGGAGTTACTCATATAGATTCTCACACAGTGTGGTACAATTAGTTTTTAAGCAGTTACACGTGTAGATTTTCACCCAGTGTTTTATCGTTAGTTTTCAATAAGGTTCACGTGTATTTCTCACACCGTGTCGAATCGTTAGTTTTCAAATAAGTTACACGGGTACTTTCTCACACAGTGTTGTATCATTAGTTTTCCAGAAGTTACTAATATAGTTTCTGACTGAGTTATATCGTTAGTTTTCAAGAAGTTATGCATTCAGTTTAGAAACCAGAGTTCTATCGTTATATTTCAAGAATTAACATAGATAGATTTTCACACTGTGTTGTATCGTTAGTTATCAAGAACTTACATATATAGTTTTTCACACACTGTTCTATCATCAATTTTCAAGAATTTATGAATTAAGTTTAGAACTCAGTGTTGTATGGTTAGTTTTCAGGAAGTTAAGCCAATAGATTCTCCCACAGTGTTGTATCATTAGTTTTCAAGATGTTACACGTAGAGATACTCACACGGTGTTGTATAGTTAGTTTTCACGAAGTTACACGTGTAGGTTCTCACACAGTGTTGTATCGTTAATTTTCAATAAGATACACGTGTAGATTCTCAGACAGTGTTGTATTGTTAGGTTTCAATTAGTTACACATGTAGTTTCTCACACAGTGTTGTCTTGTAAGTTTTCAAGTACTTACACATTTAGTTTGTCACACAGTATTGTAGTGTTAGTTTTCAATAAGTTGCAAGTGCAGATTTTAAGGCAGGGTTTTCTTATTAGTTTTCAAGGAATTACCTGTGTAGAATCTCGAGACAGTGTTGTATCCTTAGTATTCAAAATTATGCTTATAGGTATTCACACAGTGTTGTACCATTAGTTTTCAATACTTCACATATGTAGATTCTCAAATAGTATTGTATCCTTAATTTTCAATAAGTTATACGTGTAGATTCTCAAACAGTGTTGCGTCCTTTATTTTCAAGAAGTTATGCATGTAGATTCAAACACAGTGTTGTACCGTTTCTTTTCAATAAGATACACTTGTAGATTCTCAGACAGTGTTGTATAGTTAGTTTTCAATAATTTACACGTGTAGATTCTTACCCAGATTTGTATGGTTAATTTTCAATAAGTTACACGTGCATATTCTCAGACAGTATTGTATCATTAGTTTGCCAGAAGTTACAAATGTAGTTCCTCATATAGTTTTTTATTGATGGTTTTCAGGCAGTATCATTTATATATTCTCACACAGTGTTGTTTCTTTAGTTTTAAATGTTATGCATGTAGTTTCTCACACAGTGTTGTATCAATAGTTTCCAAGAAGTCACACATGTAGTTTCTCAAAAAAGTTTGTAACGATAGTTTTGAAGATTCTCAAACAGTGTTATATCGTTAGTTTTCCATAGGTTACACATGTAGTTTCTCACACAGTGTTGTATCGTTAGTTTTCAACAAGAAAAACACTTACATTCTCACACAGTGTTGTATCGTTAGTTTTCAAGAAAATATGCACGTTGTTCCTCACACAGTGCTGTATTGATGGTTTTCTAGAGGTGTCGCTTATGATTCGCATAGAGTGTTGTGTCTTTCATTTTCCATAGGATATGCATGTAGTTTCTCACAAATTGTTGTAACGATAGTTTCCAAGAAGTTACAATTGTAGATTCTCACACAGTGTTGCATCGTTACTTTTGAAGGAGTAACACGTGTAGACTCTCATAAAGTGTTGTATCATTTGTTTTCAAGAAGTTACACGTGTAGTTTCTCACACAGTGTTGTATCGTTAGTTTTCAAGAAGTTACAGGTGTAGTTTCTCACACAGTTTTGTATCAATATTTTCCACTACGTTACTAGTGTAGATTCTCAGACTGTGTTGTATCTTTAGTTTTCATTTAGATACACTTGTAGATTCTCACCCAGTGATGTATTGTTAATTTTCAATAAGTTTCACGTGTACATTCTCAGACAGTGTTGTATCGTTAGTTTGCCAGAATTTACTAATGTAGTTTCTCACACAGAGTTATTTCGTTAGTTTTCAAGAGCTTATGCACACAATTTAGGACTCAGAGTTGTATCGTTAGATTTCAAGTAGTTACATAGATAGAAGTTTTTCTTACAGATTCTCTCAGTTTTGAATCCTTAGTTTTCAATAAGTTACACGTGTAGATTCTCACACAGTGTTGTGACGATAGTTTTCAAGAAATTACACATGTTGTTTCTCAAACAGTGTTGTATCAATATTTTCCAAGATGTTAAACGGGTAGATTCTCAAACTGCGTTGTATGTTAGTTTTCAATTAGTTACACCTGTAGATTCTCACAGATTTGTATCGTTTGTTTTGAAAAAGGTACACGTGTAGGATCTCACACAGTGTTGTATCATTAGTTCTCAAGAACTTATTATGCATATAGATTCTCACTCAGTGTTGTATCGTTAATTTTTAGTAAGTTCCACATGTGGATTCTCACACAGAGGTTTATCGTTAGTTTTCTATAAGTTACAAATATAGAGTCTCACACAATGTTGTATCATTTGTTTACAAGATGTTACTCATGTAGTTTCCCACAAAGTGTTGTTTCCCTTGTTTTGAATAAGTTACGCTTATAGATATGCAGACAGCTTTGTATCGTTAGTTTCAAGAAGTTACACATAGTTAGTTTTCAAGAAATTATGCTTATATATTCTCCCACAGTGTTATATCATTATTTTTCAGTATGTTACACGTGTAGATCCACACACAATGTTGTATCTTTAATTTTCAAAAAGTTACACGTGTAGATTCTCAGACTGTGTTGTATATTCATTTTTCCAGAAGTTACTAATGTTGTTTCTCACACCAACTTATTTCCTTATTTTTCAGAAGTTATCCATTTAGTTTAGAACCCAGTATTGTATCATTAGATTTTAAGAAGATACATAGATAGATACTGACACATTGCTGTATCCTTACTTTTCAAGAAGTTACACACATAGATACTCACAAAGTGTATCATTTATTTTAAAAAGTTATATTTGTAGATTCTCTCACAGTGTTGTATAGTTAGTTTACAAGATGTTAGGCATGTAGTTTCTCAAACAGGGTTGCTTTGTTAATTTTGATAAGTTACAGGTGGAGATTCTCACAATTTTTGTATAGTTAGTTTTCAAGAATTTATGCATATAGATTCTCACTCAGTGTTGTATCATTAATTTTAAATAAGTTCCACGTGTGGATTCTCGCAGAGACCTACATCATTAGTTTTCTATAATTTACGAATATAGAGTCCCAGACAATATTGTATGATTTATTTTCAAGATGTTACTCACGTAGTTTCCCACAAAGTGTTGTTTCATTTGTTTTCAATAAGTTACACGTATAGGTGTGCAGGCAGCTTTGTATCATTAGTTTTCAAGAAGTTACACATGTAGTTTCTCACACTGTGTTGTGTCATTAGTTTTCAAGAATTTACACATGTAGATTCTCACACAGTGTTGTATCGTTAGTTTTCAAGAAGCTACACGTGTAGATTCTCATTACTTTTAAGTAAGATACACTTGTAGTTTCTCACGCAGTACTGTATAGTTAGTTTTCAATAAGTTACTGAACATAGATTCTCACACAATGTTGTATCGTTTGTTTCAAGACTATACTCACATAGTTCCTCACAAAGTATTGTTTACATTGTTTTCAATAATTTACACGTATAGATGTAGAGGCAGCTTTGTATCGTTTGATTTTCTGAAATTAAACATGCAGTTTCTCACACTGTGTTGTATAATTACTTTTCAATAAGGTACAAATGGAGATTCTCAGACAGCATTGTATCGTTAGTTTTCAAGAAGTTTCATGTGTAGATTCTCAAACAGTGTTGTGTCCTTTATTTTCAAGAAGTTAGGCATATAGATTGAAAGACAGGGATGTGTTGTTACTTTTCAATAAGATACACGTGTAGTTTCTCACATAGTGTTTTATCGTTAATGTTCAATAAGTTACACGTGTAGATTCTTAGGGTTGTTAAGTTAAATTTCAATTAGTTACATGTGTAGATACTCATGCAGTGTTGTATCGATAATTTTCAATATGTTACACATACAGATTTCACACTGTGTTTTATCATTCTTTTCAAAAGTTACACATGTGGATTCTCACAAAGTGTTGTACCGTTAGATTTCAAGAAGTTATACATTACGTTTAGAACTCAGTGTTGTATCATTAGATTTCAAGAAGTTACGTTTATACTCACATAGTGTTATATCGTTAGTTTTCAATAAGTTACAAATATAGGTTCTCACATAATGTTGTATAGTTTTTTTCAAGATGTTAGTCACATAGTTTCCCACAATGTGTTGTTTTCTTTGTTTTCAATAAGTTACACATGTATATGTGCAGGCAGCTTTGTATCATTAGTTTTCAAGAATTTATGCTTGTAGATTCTCACAATGTGTTCTATCATTTGCTTTCAAGAAGTTACACATGTAGGTTCTCACACAGTTTTGTATTGTTAGTTTTCAAGAAGTTACAAGTGTAGATTCTCAGACAGTGTTGAGTCCTTTATTTTCAATTAGTTATTCATATAGATTCAAACACAGGGCTGTATCTCTACTTTTCAATAAATACACGTGTAGATTCTCACCCAGTGTTGTATCATTAGTGTTCAATTAGTTACCCGTGTAGATTCTCTCACAGATTTGTATCGTTAGTTTTCAAGAAGTTATGCATTCAGTTTAGAACTCAGTGTTGTTTTTTTAGATTTCAAGAAGTTACATATGTAGATTCTCACACAAAGCTGTATCATTAGTTTTCAACAATTACGAATATAGATTCTCACACAATGTTATGCATGTAGATTCTCAAACAGTGTTGTATCATTAGTTTTCAATAAGTTACAAATATAGATTCTGATACAACGTTGTATTGCTTGTTTTCAAGATGTTACACATATAGTTTCCCACAAAATGTTGTGTCCTTTGTTTTCAGTAAGTTACACGTATAGTTGTGCAGGCAGCTTTGTATTGTTAGTTTTCAAGAAGTCACACGTGTAGATTATCAGACAGTGTTGAGTCCTTTGTTTTCAAGAAGTTACGCAAATAGATTCAAACACAGTGTTGTATCATTAGTTTTCAATAAGTTGCACGTGTAGATTCTCAGACAGTTTTGTTTTCATTAATTTTCAATAAGTTAGAGTGTAGATTCTCAGACAGTATTCCTTCGTTAATTTTCAATAAGTTACAAGTGTAGATTCTCAGACAGTGTTGTGTTGTTAGATTTCCAGAAGTTACTAATGTAGTTTTTCACACAGGGTTGTTTCGTTAGTTTTCAAACAGTGGGCATTCAGTTTAGAATTCAGAGTTGTATTGTTAGATCATGAAATTACCTAGATAGATTCTCACACAGTGCTGTGTATTAGTGAACCCCACAAAGCTATCTGCCCATGAGTGGGGGGACAAGTAAATTAACACAGGTAGATGTAAAAGGAAGTGAAAGAAAAAGAGCCTCCCTTTACTCTTGGAAGCCAGCCATGCTTCTTACTCCTAGCTTGTGCGATTATCTCTCTGGTAAATAAATATATTGTTTTCCTTATAGCACTGGATGTGAGGAGCCACCCTCGCTATCGCTATTGCCGTTAGAAGATGACGCTGACATCTGCTGTCAGTTGGAGTTAACCGTTTAAGCTGTGCCTCTCCCGTGGCGTCATCTGGGGTGATGTGCAAACCACCAATCCCGGCTCTACACGTCTCACTCGGAGCTCCTAGGCTTATATAAGGGGCTGGGTTTCTTAGCTTGGGGTCTCCCTCTAAGAAGCTGATCATCTATCTCTCAAGATGCATTAAAGCTTTACTGCAGAAGGATCCGAGTGTTCTGCGTCGTTCTTGCTGGCGAGACGGTAGCGCGGGACATCTGGTGCCGAAACCCGGGAACTCTTCAACATCGCCGGCGCCGCGGGAGACCCCTCGGAAGACGGGGCGGATTCAGAACTGCAGGGACGTAAGTTCAGAGAGGTATGCTTTATCCTGAACACCCCCTTTCTCGACTTTGGCCTTAGTTTGTCATCACCGTGGGACGGGTCAGTGGAGGCTTTGGTGCTAGTCCTGTTTGTCCTTCTCCTTCATCGTGGCTGGTGCTGACAGAACGGTGCTGTCAGTCTGGTGCTGTCAGTCTGGTGCTGTCAGTCTGGTGCTGTCAGTCTGGTGCTGTCAGTCTGGTGCTGTCAGTCTGGTAACGGAGTTGAGCGCCGTTTTTTAGATAAGCCGCTAGCGCGATGGGGTTGTCACAGTCAGTGGTTACTGCCCTACAGACTGTGCTAAAACAAAGAGATCTTAAAATTGCACCACGAACACTTCAAAATTTTGTGAAGGAGGTAGATAGAGTGGCACCATGGTATGCTTGTTCCGGGTCCCTCACTGTGGCCTCATGGAACAAGCTAGGTAAAGAACTAGACAGGAAGCATGCAGAAGGAGATCTCCACTTAGGTACCAAAGCCATTTGGAAGCTAGTTAAAAACTGCTTGGAGGATGAGGCCTGTCACCCTGCTATAATAGAAAGTCAGGGAACCTTAGAGGAAGTTCAGGATAGCATGTCAGAAACTGAACGGAGTGAGAGAATGGGAGCTCGCAAAAGGAAAGACATGTCTAAGAAAAAAGGCCCTCCCCAAGAAGTTAAGAAAGGGGGAGAGAAAGAAGGGAGTGATCATTCACCCCCTAACAAATCTAAGAAAAAGAAAAAGCCAGAATCTAGTCTATACCCTACAGTAGAGCTAGAAGCCTTGGAGCTAGATAATTCTGATTCTGACACTCTGTATTCTAGCGAAGAAGGTGGTCTAGAGGAGGAGGTGGCACGGTATGAGGAAGAAAGATATCACCCTGATAGACACCGGCCACTGAAAACAAAAATGAATGTGAGGCCACCACCTATAAATCCGGCGGGCTCACGCCCCTCAGCGCCTCCGCAGTATGAGCTTCGGCTGAATACTGGTACTGACTCCTTTTTACCTTTAGAGGAACGGAGAAAAATACAAGTAGCTTTTCCAGTATTCGAGAATGCGGAAGGCGGAAGAGTACATACCCCTGTAGATTACAATCAAATCAAAGAATTGGCCGAATCCGTTCGTAATTATGGGGTCAATGCTAACTTTACCACATTACAGGTGGAAAGGCTTGCTAATTTTGCCATGACTCCCACTGACTGGCAGACGACAGTGAAAGCAGTGCTTCCCAACATGGGACAATACATGGAATGGAAGGCTCTCTGGTATGATGCAGCCCAGGCACAAGCTAGAGTTAATGCCACGGCTGAAGATGAGAATCAGAGGCAGTGGACATTTGAAATGCTGACAGGTCAGGGTCAACATGCCCTTAATCAAACCAACTACATCTGGGGTGTCTATGGTCAGGTGTCGGCCGCCGCTATTAAAGCATGGAAGGCCCTCACAAAAGGGGAGAGTCCAGTGGACACCTTACAAAGATTGTCCAAGGACCCCAAGAGCCATTTTCAGACTTTGTGGCCAGAATGACAGAGGCCGCCAGTCGCATCTTTGGTGATTCAGAACAAGCTATGCCCCTGATTGAGCAACTTGTCTATGAACAAGCAACCCAGGAATGTCGAGCGGCTATCGCCCCTCGCAAAAGCAAAGGTTTACAAGATTGGCTCAGAGTGTGCAGGGAGCTGGGGGACCCCTAACCAATGCAGGACTAGCTGCCGCCATTTTACAAACGCACAGGTATAGAGATTTATCTAGTCGAAAAGCTTGTTTTAATTGTGGGAGAATGGGGCACCTTAAGAAAGATTGTCAAGCCCCTGAAAGAACAAGAGAATCGAAGCTTTGCCATCGTTGTGGTAAAGGTTATCATAGGGCTAGCGAATGCAGGTCAGTCCGGGATGTAAAAGGGAGGCTTCTGCCCCCTATTGAAGAACCCAAGGTACCCCAATCAAAAAACGGGTCACGGGGCCCATGGTCCCAGGGCCCTCAGAAATATGGGAACCAATTTCAGAAAAGCAATCAAGAGGAAGTAGAGGTTTCCGAGGAACCCCCGGAATGGACTTGCGTGCCGCCTCCGACTTCTTACTCATGCCCCAAATGAATGTTCAACCGGTCCCAGTCCATTCCCCTGGACCTTTGCCCCCTGCCACCATTGGGCTTATTCTGGGCCGTGGCTCCTTAACTTTACAGGGACTCATTATATATCCTGGAATTGTTGACCCGTATCATAAAGAGGAGATTCAAGTTCTCTGTTCTAGCCCTCGGGGTGTATTTTCTATAAAGCAGGGAGATAGAATTGCACAACTGGTGTTGCTGCCCTCCCTCGGGGATGGAGAAACCTACACTTTACAAAAAAGGGCTATGGGATCTTCTGGAAGTGATTCAGCCTATCTGGCTATACCCCTAAATGAGAGACCTACAATAAAATTGTTAATTAATGGAAAAGAATTTGAAGGGATAATGGATACGGGAGCAGACAAAAGCATTATTTCACTCCATTGGTGGCCGAAGTCTTGGCCCACTGTTGTTTCATCTCATTCTCTACAAGGTCTTGGATACCAGTCCTCTCCTGCCATCAGTGCCTCAGCCTTAACCTGGCGGAATGCTGAGGGCAAACAGGGATGTTTTACCCCCTATGTGTTGCCACTCCCTGTAAATTTATGGGGACGGGATGTGTTACAAGCCATGGGCATGACCCTAACTAATGAATACTCCCCCCAGGCATCAGCCATTATGGCAAAGATGGGGTATACAAAGGGTAGAGGCTTGGGTAGGCAAGAACAAGGCAGAATAAAACCCATTACGCAACACGGAAATCGGGGTAGAAAAGGACTGGGTTTTATTTAGGGGCCGTTGAGGCTTCACGACCCATACCATGGAAAACAGAGGAGCCGTTATGGGTCTCTCAATGGCCTCTATCCTCTGAAAAATTAGAGGCTGTCACAAGATTAGTGCAAGAACAGGAACGGCTGGGGCATCTAGAGCCTTCTACCTCCCCATGGAATACACCAATTTTTGTTATTAAGAAGAAATCTGGGAAGTGGAGATTACTCCATGACCTGCGGGCCATTAACAATCAGATGCATCTTTTTGGCCCTGTTCAAAGAGGCCTTCCTTTGCTTTCTGCACTTCCTCAAGATTGGAAGCTTATTATTATAGATATTAAGGATTGTTTCTTCTCTATTCCACTTTACCCACGGGATAGACCAAGGTTTGCCTTCACTATCCCTTCTCTTAATCATATGGAACCAGACAAGAGATTTCAGTGGAAGGTACTGCCGCAAGGCATGGCCAATAGCCCAACAATATGTCAGCTGTATGTGCAGGAGGCTTTGGAGCCAATTAGGAAGCAATTTACATCTTTAATCGTTATCCATTATATGGACGATATTCTTATTTGTCACAAAGAGTTAGATGTTTTACAAAAGGCTTTCCCCATGCTGGTGGCTGAATTAAAACAGTGGGGATTAGAGATTGCCTCAGAAAAGGTTCAAATTGCAGATACAGGCCTCTTTTTGGGCTCAATGATTACTCCCAAAAATATAGTTCCTCAGAAAATAGAAATTCGCAAAGACCACTTACAAACATTAAATGATTTTCAGAAACTTCTGGGAGATATAAATTGGTTGAGGCCCTTTTTAAAAATTCCATCTGCTGATCTAAAACCCCTCTTCGATCTCCTGGAGGGTGAGCCTCATATCTCCTCACCCAGAAAATTTACCCCTGCCGCCCACCGAGCCTTACAGATGGTGGAAGAGGCCTTACAGGAAGCACAATTACAACGTATTGAGGAGTCACTACCTTTTAGTCTGTGTGTTTTTAAGACAGCTCAATTGCCAACTGCAGTCCTGTGGCAACATGGACCATTACTTTGGATTCATCCAAATGCTTCCCCTGCTAAGATTATTGACTGGTACCCTGATGCTGTTGCACAGCTCGCGCTTCGCGGAATAAAAGCAGCTGTTACACATTTTGGCAGGGATCCTGATTCCTTGATTGTGCCTTATACTGCTGCACAAGTTCAGACCTTGGCAGCCACATCTAGTGATTGGGCAGTTTTAGTTACTTCCTTTTCAGGACAAATTGATAATCATTTTCCAAAGCATCCAATTTTACAGTTTGCCCTAAACCAGGCTATAGTGTTTCCACAAGTGACAGCTAAAGACCCACTCCCAGATGGGACTGTGGTGTACACTGATGGATCAAAAACTGGTATGGGAGCTTATGTGGTCAAGGATAGGGTTATATCTAAACAATATAATGAAACTTCACCTCAAGTTGTAGAATGTCTGATAGTACTGGAGGTTCTTGAGGCTTTTCCAGGACCCCTCAATATTGTATCAGATTCCTCTTATGTGGTTAATGCAGTTAATCTCCTTGAGATAGCTGGAATAATAAGATCCTCCAGCAGAGTTGCTAACATCTTTCAAAAGATACAAGCTGCCTTGTTAAATAGGAGATTTCCTGTTTTCATTACCCATGTCCGAGCACATTCTGGACTCCCAGGTCCCATGTCCTTAGGGAATGACTTAGCGGACAAGGCTACAAAGCTGGTGGCCGCTGCCTTGTCTACCCATGCACAAGCAGCAAAAGAATTCCATCAGCGCTTTCATGTGACGGCTGAGACCTTGCGCCGTCGTTTTGCTCTATCCAGGAAAGAGGCTAGGGAAATTGTTACTCAATGCCAGAATTGCTGCGAATTCTTACCTACTCCCCACATGGGAATAAACCCACGTGGCATTAGACCATTGCAGATGTGGCAGATGGATGTTACTCATATTCCCTCTTTTGGAAGGCTTCAATATGTTCATGTTTCTGTTGACACCTGTTCTGGCGTAATGTTCGCCACACCCCTAACAGGGGAAAAGGCCTCATATGTGATTCAACATTGCCTTGAGGCCTGGAGTGCTTGGGGAAAACCCAGAATTTTAAAAACAGACAATGGACCAGCATATACCTCTCAAAAATTCCGACAGTTTTGTCGGCAAATGGATGTTACCCATCTAACTGGCCTACCTTATAACCCTCAAGGACAGGGCATTGTGGAACGTGCCCATCGTACACTCAAATCATATCTGATTAAACAAAAGGGGAGTATTGAGGATGTTCTACCCTCGGTACCAAGAGTTGCTGTATCCATGGCACTTTTTACCCTTAATTTCTTGAACTCTGATGCCCAAGGCCACACTGCGGCCGATCGCCACAGTTTAGAGCCTGATAGGCCAAAAGAAATGGTAAAATGGAAAGATGTGCTTGACTGATCTCTGGAAAGGCCCGGATCCTATTCTTATAAGATCCAGGGGAGCTGTGTGTGTTTTTCCACAGGAGGAAGAAAACCCCCTGTGGATCCCTGAAAGACTCACTCGAAGAGCTCCTTCACAACTCCAGAATAAGAAGGATGGAGGCCAAGTGGGTGATGAAGACTCTCCTACTCGGGATGATGGTTCCTAGTATGATGGGAGAGTTACGGTGGGCCATCATGTCTACCTTCCCCCTACCGATGCCAGTGATGCAGAATGCCCAGGTGTTCCCTAGATTTTTCACAACTAATAGAGAGTTGGGGCTTGCCTTTTTGCCTTTAGATCCTCAGATACAGAGTTTGTCAGGTTACTTTTGATTGGAAAGGGGCATTAGGCAACAGTCTGAGTGAGGGACAGAGCTATGGATCATCTGATTGGTCCTCCTCCAATGTTAAGTATACCCCTTTTAAGAGAACTAATTATTCAGCTGCCCTTTATTTGGGTTGTGAGTAATGATACCTTAGGTAAGAATCAGAAAGAAATAAATTGCTCTGCTTAGAATTGTTTTTATGCATTATGCTGGGATGCTATTAAGCACCCTTTTGCTTTGGTAATGCGCATGCCTCGATTTGTTCCAGTTCCTGTTGAGACGCCAAGTAATTTGAGTTTGTTTAGGGAAAAGCGAGATTTTTGGGATCTCTGCTATTATTGTGGGCCTGATAGCCACCGCCGCGGTTACTGCTTCGGTTACCGCCTCGGCCCTTGCACTTTCTGCCACTGTGCAGACAACTCAAACCATTAATGAACTATAGGCCACTGTGACCATGGTCCTAGATAAACAGGCCACTGCCAATTCTCAGATACAAGGAGGCCTGATGTTGGTAAACCAACAGATTAATTTGGTTCAGGAACAATTGGATATATTGTGGCAGATGGCCCAATTGGGATGTGAACAAAAGTTGCCTGGCCTTTGTGTCACTTCAGTACAATATGAGAATTTTACAAGAGCAGCTAACCTGTCACAAGCTCTGTCTCAACATTTATTACAGAATTGGACTTTTGAGTTTGAGCAGACACTCCGTGAGTTGAGAATGGCGATCCTGCAAGTGAATTCGACGCATCTGGATCTTTCTCTGATGGAAGGCCTCTCCTCCTGGATTTCATCTGCATTTTCTTATTTTAAGGAATGGGTGGGGGTAGGATCATTTAGCCTAGTTCTCTGCTGTGGAATAGTGTTGATGCTTTGGATGGTGTGTAAGCTCAGAGCCCAAACAAAAGAGACAAAGTGGTGGTGGCACAAGCACTTGCTGCCTTAGAACACGGAGCCTCCCTGACATTTGGTTAACCATGTTAAAGCAATAGGTCGCTGGCCTCCCAGCTCTTGCACCCCACGAGGCTAGTCTCATTGCACGGGATAGAGTGGGTAGGCTTCAGCAGCCCAAGGAGTTGCAAGGCTAAGCACTGCACAGGAGAGGTCTGCGGTATAACGACTTTCTCCTGGGAGATAAGTCATCTTGCATGAAGGTTCTATGTCATGATCTCCTTCCCCCAGAAAAACGACATCGGACTGGTCAGGGCTCTCTCTGGGGATAAGACCCTGGAGAGGAGCTTTGTACATGTTCCGAATTTGCACATGGGGATTTGACCTCTATCTCCACTCCAAAGTTGTGGGTGTCCTATTGCTTCAAAAATAAATGAATAGGGGAGATGTGAGGAGCCGCCCTCGCTATCGCTATTGCCGTTAGAAGATGGCGCGCTGACATCTGCTGTCAGTTGGAGTTAACCGTTAGAAGATGGCGCTGACATCTGCTGTCAGTTGGAGTTAACCGTTTAAGCTGTGCCTCTCCCGTGGCGTCATCTGGGGTGATGTGCAAACCACCAATCCCGGCTCTACACGTCTCACTCGGAGCTCCTAGGCTTATATAAGGGGCTGGGTTTCTTAGCTTGGGGTCTCCCTCTAAGAAGCTGATCATCTATCTCTCAAGATGCATTAAAGCTTTACTGCAGAAGGATCCGAGTGTTCTGCGTCGTTCTTGCTGGCGAGACGGTAGCGTGGGACAGAATATCATCATTATCTGGTGGCAGCTGTGTGGATTGGAAGCCCATGCCTCTGTGGCCCGTGGCCGCTTGACTTGGCATCCCGAGGTGAGTGTTAATTGGCATTCCAGCTGCCAGGCCTCTCACTGCAGGCTCAGCTGCATTATGCATGCTCGCTCCCCTTTCTCCTTATTTCCCTTCAAACCTATACCTCTGAAAACATGGCCATTTCATCTGTAAGAGTGGGCCCACTCTACCTCAGCTGTCCCTGTCTGCCTCATGTCTTCTGCTTCCACTCCGGATCCTGTGAAGGGACACTGCAAGCTGAAAATGGCTGCCATGAGACTTGCTCCCTGACAAAGCCACAAAAGGCCTGAGTGAGATCTGCTCCCCACGGCAGCACCCTGGCCATCTGCTGCCGGCACCCCCTGCTGACTGCCCGATTCCCTTGCTGTCCTTCTGCACAATCAGAGACCCACTTTTCACTTCCAGTGGCTTAGCAGCTACTAAAGCCACTGCGAGCTACTCTGCAGTGCAGCAAATCCACCGACTTCTGCAACTCCTCTTTGTTCCCAAATCTGTTTGCTAAGTTTGAATTTGTCAGGACAATTTTCGAGGCACATTTAATTCATTTACGACATTTATGGCTAAGATTGTGTCAAACCAGGTTGAACTTTCCAAATTAGCAGAGTCAATTCAAACTTAGAGTCAAAAATTCAGGAACAAGGGGATTTAGTTAAATTTGATCAGGACAACCTTCGAGACACATTCAATTCAATGTCTACTACATTTATGGCTAAGATGGAGTCTAGCCAGGCAGAATTTTCAAAATTATCAGGGTTAATTCAATCTATGTCTGACAATAATTACTATCTAGAGGACCGAATGTGTTTTCTGGAAGGAAAAATAGAATCCTTTGGAGTTTTTAGGGAGGATGGTATGAAAAGCTTGGAATCACGTTTAACTGAACAGTCCAAAGACTTCAAACAATTTTAACGCAGGAAATCCAAGACCTCAATGAAAAGTTCAAGGACTTGGAACAAATTTAATGAAGGAAATTGAAGACCTCAATGAACATTCCAAGGACTTGGAACACTTTTTAATGCAGGAAATCCAAGACCTAAAGGATGACATGGTTGCATAATTTCAATCATTAGAAGATACATCATATGAAACATCAGTTGTTGAGTCAACAGATGCTAGGCTACCCGGAAATAAATGAAATATTGCTATTAGACATCCAAAGGTGGCCTTCGCATTAACCATTGTAGAAAAGCCAGCATCACAGAGGAACCAAACTGGTTACACTACACATGAATTGGAACCTATTCCCATGAAAAAAATGAAGGCTACAAAGAAAGCGATAATGTCTTTTGGGGTCCACAGACCTTATGTAAAACAGTTACTAAACACATGGGCTACTACTAATAAGATAACTCCCTCAGATTGGAATGATTTAATATCTGCAGTGCTGGACCAGTCTTCCCAAATACACTGGAAATCTTTGTGGTGACAGGAAGCCAAGCCATTGACCTTCAAGGTTTGAAGGATGGCTTTGAAGCTTCTGAAAGTAAGATTATTAGGGAGAAGCAATTTTCTAACCTGCAAGTCCAAGCTGGTTGAGATGAGTATACATTTGATTTATGCAAAACAGTAGCACGAAATGCTTTGAATAAGGTTTGTGAACCAGGGGGAAAAGGTGAATCATATTCAAAAGTGATACAGGGTACAAGAGAAAGATTCTCTGAATTCTTACAAAGATTATCCAGAGCAGTAGATTTACAAATAACTGATCCTAATATTAGGTGACTTCTTACAGAATCTTTGGCTTATGAGAATGCAAACCCATATTACAAACAGATACTGTGGCAATTAAAGATCAGATCAACACCATTGGAGGAATGGATCTTATATACAACTAATGTTGAGTATGACAATCCAGAGGCAGGAACCTGGATAGGAGAAGCCATTTCTAAAGGATTTAGGAGGAATCAGGATGAAAAATGTCGTATCCAAGAGGAGATACCAAATTGGGTTGGGGAAGCAATCTTCAGAAGTTTCAAATGACATCGAAACCTTAGATGTTTTAATTGTGATAAAATATGACATTTGAATACGAATTGTAGACAAACCACTCACAGAAATAATGCTTCTACCAGAAATACTTCACAGAGAAAGCTTCAGCCTCCTGGTCTCTGCAAGAGGTACAGAAAAGTGAGATACTGTAAGAAAGAATGTTGGTCAACCACAGACAGACAACGTAAGCCTTTGCAGCCAATAAACACGACCAGGGGCTTCCCTGTAGAGGCCCCGAGATCCAAGGAGTTTTGATCTTTCCCAGTAACAATGGAGGACAGCCTCTATCTGGACAATTAGAAAATCGACAGCCTATTGTAAAGACTAATGGCACTGAGGGTAACAGATTAGTTATTGAGGAGGAGCTAGTTGATACTGGAGGAAACAAAAAAACGTATATTCTGGCAAGTTGATGTACAAATTCGTAGACCCAAATTAGCTGTAAAAACGAATAATAAATTACTTTATGGGGTTTTAGACATTGGACAAGATGTAACAATAATAACTCAAAACAAATGGCCAGTAAGTTGGCCCTCTAAAGATGTAAATGTTCAATTTCTTGGAATCGGGACCTTATCTCATGTGAAACAAAGTGTCAGATGGATAGAATATATTGGACAAGAAGGGCAGAGAGGAAGTTTGAGACCATATGTTGCAGATATTGCTATGAATCTTTGGGGTCGTGATTTATTACAGCAATGGAATACCCACATTAACATCCCTCCTGTATCATATATGAATCATAGACAAACTCTAGATGGTAGAAGAAATGTTGTAAAGCATTACAGAAAGCAGATGGCAAACATAAAGGCCGTAGAAAAACAGGATGCTAATGTCAAACCTACAGAGCAACTGAAAGCTCTGCCCTTAAAATGGCTAACCGACGAACCTGTCTGGGTAGGTCAATGGCCTATGACATCTGAGAAGTTAGAGGCTTTGGAGAAATTACTTCTGGAACAGCTAGATGCGGGACATATTGAGGAATCAAATAGTGCATGTAATTCACCTGTTTTTGTTGTCTAGAAGAAGTCTGGTAAGTGGAGAATGGTTACTGATCTTAGAGCCATCAAAAAGGTAATTCAGCCTTTGGGATCTCTACAACCTGGGATGTCACTACCTTCTCTAATACCTAAGGATTGGCAAATTATAATTATAGACTGTAAAAGATTGCTTCTTCACCATAACTTTACTAGAAAACGACAGAGAAAAGTTCGCCTTCACAGTGACTACCTATAATAATTCCCAACCAGTACAGAGATTCCAATGGAAAGCACTGCCTCAAGGTATGTTAAATAGCCCAACTTTGTGTCAATATTTTGTGCATAAACCTCTAGAAATATTTCCCAGAAACTTTCCACATTCATTAATATATCATTATATGGATGACATTCTACTGTCTGATTCAAATAAGGATACTTTAAAAAAGGTGTTTGAAGCAGTAAAGGAAACTTTGCCTCACTGTGGATTTCAAATTGCTCTAGAAAAAAATAGAAAGAGGAGATTCTATTAACTATTTAGGTTATAAAGTAGATGCTCAGAAAATTAGACTGCAGAAAGTACAGATCAGAAGAGATTGTTATCGGACTCTTAATGATCTTCAAAAACTTTTAGGAGAGATCTCTCTATTACAGAAAATTATCTGAAATTGATGCCTAAGTCTGAACACCTCCTTCTAATCTCAACCCTAAAATAATTGCAAATTAACGCTAACAGGCATAAACTATCCCCTAATATCCATATTAGGGAGAAGGGACTTGGAATTCTCAAAATTACTTCCTGCTGAAGTTGGACAATGACAATCATGGGGACCCGTGGGAAGAAATTGTTAGTGAAATAAGAGTCTTAAGTAGGTCAATTAGTCTCTGTTGGCAGGAGAGGCTTGACTGAATTTCTGGATTAGAGTTCTAATTTTGATTGAAGCTCTTGTCTGAAGCTCTGATCAGATTGTAGAAGATGCAATGTATCAGTTCCATGGTCTGGAGATGGGTCGAGAGATGTAGTTCTAAGCTGGTTTCTGGATGGTGCTTGTCAGGTGGGGTCAATGATGTGGGGCAGTTTAGATGTATCCAGTCGAATCAGGTGGAGTCGGGGAAGTGAATCCACATTCTCTTTCTGAAGCAGTTGAAGATTGCTGTCAATAAATCCCTTTATCTCTGGTAAACCGAAATGTTAATGTTAGCACAGAAATTTTTAACTTTTCTTTGTATGAATACTGGGAAAGGCAACACTAAGGAAGATAATGCACATGAAGGAGATTAGAGTTTTAGAAAAAGAATCAAGTATACAGGGATGGCATTCCTTATTTTTTGTTTTTTTTCTTTCTTATATCAATGGATCTTTGATATAATACAGAAAGTCTGAATTGCATTTTAACAATATGCTTGGGTTTAAAGCAGGAGAGCCAATCCAACTCTAAAGCCAGCGTTAATTAGATGAATTGGGACTCAGGCATATTAAGAAGCGAAGAAAATAGAAATTACAATAACAAAATAGAGAGATTTAGACATTGATAACACGTATAATTATTACATTTTCGTTGTCCTCTGGGTAGCTATCCTTTATTCTTTAGGTATCCATATACTTAGTATCTTTTCACTGTTCAGAACTAATTTTTCTTGTAAAGAAACAAACAGAACACTTCTTTTTCCTTTGATGAGGTCTCCTTATACATAGCAGTACATGGTAGAATATGACCTTGTAGATGAGCCATCATCTTTCCTGCTCCTGAGATGTTTTCTGTTGTGATCGAAACTTAATTAATTTAGATCGGACCCAAAATTTTTCTTCTCCTGTGGAAACAAAAGCAAAACACCTTCCCCAACGTAACACATATCCTGGTTTCCAGACTGAGGTCATAACATCCTTAAAATGCCCTTGTTGGTGTAGTTTAGAAATCTTCTCTGTAGTCGGTGTCTTTTGCTGCAGTTTGTCTTTTCATCAGCATTAAGAAAATTCACCATTAGTAAAACATTATGTAACCTGTGTT
Source organism: Mesocricetus auratus (assembly GCF_017639785.1). NCBI lineage: Eukaryota > Metazoa > Chordata > Mammalia > Rodentia > Cricetidae > Mesocricetus > Mesocricetus auratus. Next base: position 6,180,019 of record NW_024429214.1, on the reverse strand, counting down.
TGGGGGTCTTTGTTGCCCATGGCTGTTTATGGAGCATCTCTTTTAAGGTTCGGTTAGATCTTTCAATCACTGCATGTCCTGTTGAATTGTATTTTATACCAGTTACATGTTAATATTATTATATTGGAAAAGTTGTTCCAATTTACTGGAGATGTATGCTGGAGCATTGTCAGTTTTTATTGTTTTAGGTATACACATAATAGCCATCACCTCTAAAAGGTGTGTAATAAGAGAATCAGCTTTTTAAAAGCTGAGTTCAGTAGCCCATGGAAGCCTGAGAATGTGTCTATGGTATGGTGTACATATTTCAAATTGCCAAATTCTGAGAAGCGAAATACATCCATTTGCATAAGTTCATTTCTGAGAATACCTTTAGGATAAAACCTGCTGGTAATGGAGTTTGATTGTAGAATGAGCAAGTGGGGCAATTTCTTACTATTTCTTTGGCTTGTTGCCAGGTGATAGAAAAATCATTCTTTAAACCTTTGCTGTTCTTTCTTATGTTTGCTGATGTTTCTTATGAAATTCTGATGCTTCCAACACATTACCTATTAATCAATGATCAATTTCATCATTGCGGTGTGCCAGAGTAACTGGCAGACATGTATGAGATTTGATGTGTGTTATATATATATAGGATGAGTCCTGTTTCTAATGGTTTCCTGTAATTGTAAAATCAATGAGGTTAATTCTGTACCATCAGGAACAAATTCTGAGGTCTCAATGTGCAAGGCAAATCTCTCTGCATACTGAGAATCCGTGACTATATTGAGAGGTTCTGTATAGTCCTTAAGTACCATGACAATGGCATATAATTCTGCCTTTTGTACAGGTTTGTAAGGGCATTGAACTACTTTACTTATATTTCCTGATTTATACCCTGCCTTACCTGATTTGTTTGCATCCATGTAGAAGGTTAGAACTCCAGAAATGGGTGTTTGTCTCACCATATGTGGAAGAACCAAATTGTTTTCTTTATGAATTTGATTCTCTCTGTTTTGAGGTAGTTGTTACTAATAGTTCCCAAAAAGTCACTGCAAGCTATTTGCCAATACTCAGTATCCTTCCATAAGGAGAAAATTTCATCAATTTAAAGTTACAATAATTTCAGATGGGTCTTTCCCAGTAAGTTGACAAAACCTTAACTTACATTTTAATATCAAATCAGAGATCTTTTCTATATATGTTTTCAATTTTTTATTCTGTTTATGTGACAGAAATACCCTTTCCAGCATGATGACTTCCCTCTGCATTAATATTCATGAGGGGTATTCTCTAGATAGTAAAATAACCAGAATACAATCCAGTTTTGGATCCACACGGTCTACATGTGCTTACAATATTCTCTTTTCTATACATTCTAATTCTTTTTCAGCCTCAGCTGATAGTATTCGTGGGCTGTTTAGGTTTTTATCTCCTTTTATAGCCATTTTCAGGTGTTTTAAATCATGCCTTTTCTGTTAGAACCCAGCCACGCTTCTAACTCCTAGCTTGTGCTACTCTCTCTCTCTGATAAATAAATATATTGTTTTCCTTATAGCATTAAATATCTTCACTAGTGCTGTATCAATAGCTTTCAAGAAGTTATGCACATAGATACTCACACTGTGTTATATTGTTTCTTTTTTTTTAAATCAAAGAACAGAGTGGCCTGTATTTCATTTTAGAGGGGGGAAAACAAGATCAATCAAGGCATTATTTTTTATGTTTCTTTCCAGGGATCATAATGAAAGTACAGAACATCAGTCTTATAAGCCCCAAAAGACATCTTTTAAACTTCTTTCAGTATCAATTGGTTTTTCAGGGTTTTATTTTTCCACTACCAGCATTTTAATCTGTATGTCAAATCCAAATTGTTTTCTGAAACTATCATGACACAAAGAAAATGGGTCATTTCAATACAAAGATAATAATAAATGCATTATATATGATAATATATATATATTAATATATGTAATTTATAGTTTATAATATATATCATGTACACAATATTTATATAATTGTGTATTAATAACAATTAAAGTAGCTATGTATGTGTCAGGAATTGCCATGAGATACTTATGTACATGCACTGATAAGAGCCGAATGAAAATTCTATTCAATAGGTACCAGAAAGATGAACTAGCAGGTGAAGATTTCTAATCTAAGAACCTGAGTTTCAATCCTGGAATACATATGGTGGGAGGAGTGAACTACCTCCTCTCAGTTGCTTTGCAACCTCCACGTGCAGGCTGCATGTTTACCCACCTACACTGAAAATTTAATAAACTATAACTAGAATTTTTACAAATTCATATTCAATATATAATTTTTGAACTCTAGTTTTACACATGATAGAGATATTTACACAATAATTATACATTTCAAAAGGAGAAACATACACATAGGCCTAAGACAACATTTCTAAAATTTCTGATATGCTGTTGCCTAAAAAGAAAGATAATTTATTATTGGATGTAGGTGTATTAAAAATAATCTGATTTATTGTCTAAATAAATGGCTGAATGACAAATCTGTCCATTTATCCTACAGTTTGTTATTAGGTACAATTTCATAATATCTCTACAAAAGAAATTCTGATTTGTTTACAAAAAGCTGCAATAAAAATTACCTAGAAATGAACATTATTACATGGCCAAAACCAATACATATATTTTTGTATTTTGTTGAGTAGCAATATTTTACTTATTTTTTCCTTTAATTTTTTAAAATTTATTTTTCTGTTTAAATTTAGATAAGAAACAAGGTTGCTTCACAAGTCAGTTCCAGGTCCCTCTCCCTTTCCCTCCCCTCCTCCCGTGCCCTAACCCAACACCGCCATTATCCCCTCATTTCCCCAGGGAGGGTGAGGACCTCCATGGAGGTGTCCATAGTCTGTCATTTCATAGAGGGCAGGGCCTAAAGTTCAGAGTGAAAGTGCTCCACACATTGTTGGAGGGGAGTCCAAATTCCGTGTGTATACTGATCTGCTGCCCAAGGCTCAATTAATTTTCTCACAGTGTTGTATCATTAGTTTTCAAAACGTTACACATGTAGTTTCTCGAACAGTGTTACATCATTAATTTTTATAAGTTACACGTGGAGATTATCACACTGTGTTGTGTCATTAGTTTTCAAGAATTTACGTATATAGTTTCTCACTCAGTGTTGTATCGTTAGTTTTCAATAAGTTACAAGTGTAGATTCTCAAACAGCATTGTATCATTAGATTTCAAGAAGTTTTGAATATAGATTCTCACACAATGCTGTATCGTTAGTTTCCAGTAAGTTACAAATGTAGTTTCTTGCACAGTGTTGTATCATTAGTTTTCAATAAGTTACACATGTAGATACTCAGACAGTGTTGTTTGGTTAATTTTCAGTTAGTTACTCGTGTAGATTCTCAGACAGTGTTGTATCGTTAGTTTTCAAGAGGTTACACGTGTAGATTCTCAGACAGTGTTGTGTCCTTTATTTTCAAGAAGTTACACATATAGATTCAAACACAGGGATGTATCGTTATTTTTCAATATGATACCCATGTAGTTTTTCACACAGTGTTGTATATTTACTTTTCAATAAGTTACACGTGTAGATTCTCAGAGTGTTGTACCATTAATTTTCAATAAGTTACACGTGTAGATACTCAGACAGTGTTGTTTCGTTATTTTCAAGAAGTTAAGCTTATAGATTCTAACACAGTGTTGTGTCGTTAGTTTTAAAGAAGTTACACGTGTACATCCTCAAGACAGTGTTTAGAACCCAGACTTGTATTGTTAGATTTCCAGAAGTTATGTAGACTGATTCTCACACAGGGCTGTGTCGTTAGTTTTCAAGAAGTTAAGCAAATAGATACTCACATAGTGTTGTATCATTTGTTTTTAAGAAGATACACTTGTAGGTTCTCTCATAGTGTTGTATCATTAGTTTTCAAGATATTACGCACATATTTTCTCAAACAGTGTTGTTTCGTTAATTTTTAGAAGTTACACGTGCAGATTCTCACACTGTGTTGTATCGTTAATATTCAAGAAATTACTTATTTACATTTTCACTCAGTGCTGTATCATTAGTTTTCTATATGTAAGAATAAAGATTATCATACAATGATGTATCGTTTGTTTTCAAGTAGTTACTGACGTAGTTTCCCACAAAGTGTTGTTTCCTTTGTATCACACAATGTTGTATCATTAGTTTTCAATAAGTTACACGAGTAGATTCTCAAGACAGTGTTGTATCCTTAGCATTCAAGAAGTATCTTTAGTTTACAAGAAGTTATACTTGTAGATTCTAATATAGTGTTGTATCCTTTATTTTCAATAAGTTACACATATAGATTAAAACACAGTGTAGTATCGTTTCTCTTCAATAAGACACACTTGTAGATTCTCAGACAGTGTTGTATTGTTAGTTTTAAGGAAATTACACATATAGATTCTCAGAGAGTGTTGAGTGATTTATATTCAAGAAGTTACGCATATCGATTCAAACAAAGTGTTGTATCATTACTTTTCAAAAAGATACACTTGTATTTTCTCTCACAGTGTTGTATCTTTGTTTTCAATAAGTTACACGTGTAGATTCTCAAACAGTGTTGTTTCATTAATTTTCAATACTACACGTGTAGAATTTCAGACAGTGTAGTATCGTTAATTTTCAAAAAGTTTCACATGTAAATTCTAAGACTGAGTGGTATCGTTAGTTTTCAAGAAGTTATGCCTGTAGATTATCAAGACAGTTTTGTATCCTTATTATTCAAGAAGTTACACTTGTAGATTCTTACACAGTGCTGTATCATTAGTTTTCAATATGTTACACGTGCAAATTCTCACATTGTTGTATTTTTATTTTTCAATAAATGACACATGTATATTCTCATACATTGTTATGTCCTTTATTTTCAAGAAGTTACACATATAGATTCAAACACAGTTTTGTATCGTTACTTTTCAATAAGATACACATGTAGATTCTCAGACAGTGTTGTATCATTTGTTTTCAAGTAGTTACACATGTAGTTTCCTACAAAGTGTTGTATCATTAGTTTTCCATAAGTTACACGTGTAGATTCTCAGACAGTGTGGTATCGTTAGTTTGCAGAAGTTACTAATGTAGTTTGTCACACAGAGTTATTTCATTAGTTTTCAAGATGAAATGCATTACGTTTAGAACTCAGAGTTGTACCGTTAGATTTCAGGAAGTTACATAGATAAATTCTCACACAGTGCTGTATTGTTAGATTTCAAGAAGTTAGGCTTATAGATTCTCACAGAGTGTTGTATCGTTATTTTCAAGAAGTTACACGTGTAGATACTCAAGACAGTGTTGTATCATTAGTTTTGAAGACGTTATGCTTTTTAAATTGTCACAGAGTGTTGTATCATTAGTTTTTAATAAATTACACGTGTAGACTCTCAGACAGTTTGTATCGTTATTTTTCCAGAAGTTACCAATATACTTTCGCACACAGAGTTATTTCGTTATTTTTCAGGAAGTTATGCATTCAATTTAGAACCCAAAGCTGTATCTTTAGATTTCAAGAAGTTACATAGGTAGATTATCACACAGTGCTTTATCATTAGTTTCAAGAATTTATTCACATAGATACTCACACGGTGTTGTATAATTTGTTATTAAGTTACACATGAAGATTCTCTCACAGTTTTTTATTTATATTTTTCAAGAAGTTACACAAGTAGTTTCTCACACGATGTTGTAATGTTAGTTTTAAAGAAGTTACAAGTGTATATTCTCACACAGTGTTGTATCGTTAGTTTTCAAGACGTTACACATTTAGATTCTCAGATAGTGTTGTGTTCTTTATTTTCAAGTGGTTACGCATATAGATTCAACGCAGTATAGTATCGTTACTTTTAAATAGGATACACGTGTAGATTCTCAGACAGTTTTGCAGCCTTAGATTTCAAGTAGTTACACATATAGTATCTCACACAGTGTTATATCATTAGTTTTCATGTAGTTATACATGAAGTTTCTCACACAGTGTTGTATCATTGATGTTCAAGAAGTTACACATGTAGATTCTCAGACAGTTTGTATCGTTAGGTTTCCATAAGTTACTAATATAGATTCTCACACAGCATTACTTCGTTAGTTTTCAGGAAGGTATGCATTCAGTGTAGAACTCAGAGTTGCATCGTGAGATTTCAAGAAGTTACATAGGTAGATTATCACACAGTGCTGTACCATTAGTTTCAAGAAGTTATGCACATAGATACTCACCCAGTGTTGTATAGTTTGTTATTAAGAAGTTACACATGAAGATTCTCTCACAGTTTTGAATCGTTATTTTTCAAGAAGTTACACAAGTAGTTTCTGACACAGTGTTGTTCGTTTTCAGGAAGTTACACGTGTAGACTCTCACACAGTGTTGTATCGTTTATTTTTCAAGAAGTTACTCGTGTAGATTCTCAGACAGTGTTGACTTCTTTTCAAGAAGATACACAAGTAGATTCTCAAACAGTGTTGTGTCCTTTATTTTCAAGGAGTTACGCATATAGATTCAAACACAGGGTTGTATCGTTACTTCTCAATAAGATACAGATGTAGTTTCTCACACAGTGTTGTATCATTAGTTTTCAAAAAGTTACATGTGTAGATTCTCAGGACATTGATGTATCAGGTATTGTTCAAGAAGTTACATATGTAGATTCTCACTCAGTATTGTATCGTTAGTTTTCAAGAAGTTACACATGGATATTCTCAAGACAGTGTTGTGTCATTTGTTTTCAGAAGTTACACATATAGATTCTCACACAGTGTTGTATCATTAGTTTTCAATAAGTTACACATATAGATTCTCACAGTGTTGTATCATTAGTTTTCAAGAAGTTACGCTTATAGATTCTCACACAGTGTTGTATCATTAGTTTTCAATACGTTCCATGTGTAGATTCACACACAGTGTTGTATCGTTATTTTTCAAGAAGTTACACATGTAGTTGTTCACACAGTGTTGTGTCGTTAGTTTTAAAGATGTTACACATGTAGTTTCTCACACAAGTTTGTAATGCTAGTTTTGAAGAAGTTACATGTGTAGATTCTCACACAGTGTTTTATCATTAGTTTTCCATAAGTTACACATGTGGACCACACAGCGTTGTATCGTTAGTTTTCAATAAGTTGCAGGTGTAGATTGTCACAAACTTTTTTATCGTTAGTTTTCAACAATTTGCACTGTAGATTTGTCACACAGCTTTTATTGCTAGTTTTCAATAAGGTACACACGTGGAATCTCACACAGCATTGTATCCTTAGTTTTCAATAAGACACCCGTGTAGAAACTCACACAGCGTTGTTTCGTTAGTTTTCAAGAAGTTATGCATGTAGTTACTCACACAGTGTTGTATTGATGGTTTTCAACAAGTATCGCTTACAGATTCTCACACAGAATTGTTTTGTTAGTTTTCAATGAGTTACACATGTAGTTTTTCACACAGTGTTGTATCGATAGTTTCCAAGAAGTTACACATGTAGTTTCTAACACAAATTTGTAATGCTAGTTTTGAAGAAGTTACATGGGTAGATTCTCACTCGGAGTTATATCGTTTTCCATAAGTTACACATGTAGATTCTCACACAGTGTTGTATCAATAGTTTTCAATAAAGTACACGAGTAGATTCTCACAGTGTTGTGTAGTTAGTTTTCAAGAAGTTACGCACTTAGTTCCTCACACAGTGTTGTATTGATGGATTTCAAGAGGTGTCGCTTAACATTCGCATAGAGTGTTGTGTCTTTCGTTTTCCATAAGATACACATGTAGTTTCTCACACAGTGTTGTATCGATAGTTTCCAAGAAGTTACACATGTAGATTCTCACACTGTGTATAATAGTTAGTTTTGAAGGAGTAACACGTGTAGACTCTCACACAATGTTGTATCATTAGTTTTCAAGAAGTTACATATGGAGTTTCTGACACAGTGTTGTATTGTTAGTTATCAAAAAGTTACACGTGTAGTTTCTCAAACCGTGTTTTATCGGTAGTTTTCAATAAGTTATACCTGTAGATTCTCACACAGCTTTGTGTCGTTATATTTCAATAAGGTACATGTTTAGAATCTCACACAGCATTGTATCGTTAGTTTTGAATAAGATGCAAGTGTAGATCTCACACAGCGTTTTATGGTTAGTTTTCAAGAAGTTACATGTGTAGATTCTCAGACAGTGCTGAAGCCTTAGTATTCAAGAAGTTACTCATATAGATTCTCACCCAGTGTTGTACAATTATTTTTCAAGCAGTTACACGGGTATATTTTCGCCCAATATCATATCCTTAATTTTCAATAAGTTTCACATGTAGATTCTCACACAGTGTTGTATCATTAGTTTTCCAGAAGTTACTACTATACTTTCTCACAGAATTATTTCGTTAGTATTCAAGAATTTATGCATTTAGTTTAGAATCCAGAGTTGTATCGTTATATTTCAAGAATTTACATAGATAGATTCTCACACTGTGTTGTATCGTTAGTTTTCAAGAAATTGCATGTATAGATTTTCACACACTGTTGTATCGTCAGTTTTCAAGAAGTTATGAATTAAGTTTAGAACTCAGTGTTGTATGGTTAGTATTCAGGAAGTTATGCTTATAGATTCTAACACAGTGTTGTATTGTTAGTTTTCAAGAAGTTACACGTGTAGATTCTCAGACAGTGTTGTATTGTTAGGTTTCAATTAGTTACACATGTAGTTTCTCACACAGGGTTGAATCGTTAGTTTTCAAGAAATTATTCATGTAGTTTCTCACAGTGTTGTATTGCTATTTTTCAAGTAGTTACACTTATAGATTCTCACACAGTATTGTATCATTAGTTTTCCATAAGTAATAAATGTTGAATCTCACACAGCATTGTATATTTATTTTTTAATAAGTTACATGTGTAGTTACTTAGTGTTGAATCTTTAGTTTTCAATGAGGTGCAATTTTGTATTGTCACACAGCTTTTACTTCTAGTTTTCAATAGGGTACAAGTGTAGAATCTCACACATTGTTGTATTGTTAGTTTGCAATAGGTACACGTGAAGAGTCTCACACAGTGTTGAATCGTTAATTTTCAATATGTTACATGTGTAGATTATCCCACAGCTTTGTAGGGTTAGTTTTCAATAAGGTGCAGGTGTAGAATCCCACACATTTTTGTATCGTTAACATTCTATAAGGTACACGAATAGATTATCATATAGCGTAGTACCGTTAGTTTTCGATAAGATGTACATGTTGAATATCACACAGCGCTGTATCATTAATTTTCAATAAGGTACACGTGTAGATTATCACTCAGCGTTGTGTCTTTAGTTTTCAATAAGTTACACTTGTAGATACTTACACAGTGTAGTTTCTTTAGTTTTCAATAAGTTACACCTGTAGATTCTCTCACAGCCTTGTGTAGTTAGTTTTCAATAAGGTACACGTGTATAATCTCATACACTGTTGTATCATTAGTTTTCAATAAGTTGCACGTGTAGATTCTGACACAGTGTTGTATCTTTACTTTTCAACAAGTTACAGGTATAGATACTTACACATTGTGGTATCATTAGTTTTCAATACTTGACACCTTAACCCTAAACCTAACCCAAAACTTAAACTTAACCCTGACTCTAAACCCATACCTGAGCCTTACCCTAACGCTAATACTAACCTTACCCTATCCCTAAACCTAACCCTATCCCTAAACCTAACTCAAACCCTAACCTTAACTCTAACCCTTAGCCTAACCCTAACCCTAACTCTAACATTAACCCTAACTGTAACCTTAACCTAATCATAACCCTAACCCTAACACTAACAATAACCCTAAACCCTAACCCTACCCCTAAACGTAACCCTATGCCTAAACCTAACCCTACCCTAACCCTATCCCCAAACATAACAGTAATCCTAACCCTAACCCTAAATCTAACCTTAAGCCTAAACTTAACACTAACCGTAACCTCTAAACTGAATTTGAACCCTAATCCTAAGCAACCCTAAACATATCCCTAAAAAAACCCCTACCATAAACCTATTCCTACTCCTAACCCTAATCCTAACCATAACCCTAACCCTAAGCCTAGCCCTAACATTAACCCTAACCGTAACCTCTAACCCTAACCCTAACCCTTACACTAACACTAACCTAAACATAACCCTAACCCTAACCATCTAACCCTAACCGTAACCCTAAACCAATCATTAAAGCTAACCCTCATCCTAATCATAACCCTAACCCTAACCCTAGCCCTAATCCTATTCCTAACCCTTACCCTAACCCTAACCCGAAACATTACCTTAATCCTAACCCTAACCCAAAATTAAGCCTAAAACTAACCCTAACCCTAAACTTAAGGCTAAACCTATCCCTAACCTTAACCCCTAACTGGAATTCCAACCCTAATCCTAACTAACCACAACCATATCCCTAACGTAATCCTACCATAACCCTATCATTAATCCTAAACAAAATCCTAACCATAACCCTAACCTTAACCCTAGCCCTAATCTTAACACTAACCCTAAACTCTAAGCCTAAACCTAAACCTAACAGTTACTCTAACCCTAACCTAAACCTAACCCTAACCCTACCCCTAACCCTAAACCTGTCACTAAACCTAACCCTAATCCTGACCATATCCCTAACTCTAGCCCTAATCCTATCCCTAACCCTAACGCCTAATCCTAAAAATAATCCTAATCCTAACCCTATTCCTAACTCTAACCCTAAGCATGACCCTAACCTTAAGCCCTAACCCAAACTCTAACACTCTAACCCTAAACCTAAGCATAATCCTAAATCTAATGCTAACCCTAAATCCTAACCCTAACCCTAGCCCTAAACCTAACGCTAACCCTAACCCTACCCTAACCCTATTACTAAATCTAACCATAATCCTAACACTAACCCTAGCCATAACCCTTACATAATATGAACACTAACCATCTAAACCTAACCATAACCCTAAAAATAACACTCACCATTAGGTTTCAAGTAGTTACGCATGGAATTTTGAAAATATTTTGTACCGTTAGTTTTCAGTACGTTAGGCATATAGATTCTGACACTGTTTGTATAGTTACTTTTCAAGGAGTTACACATGAAGCTTCTCATAGAGTGTTATATTGTTAGTTTTCAAGAAGTTACACATGTAGATTCTCAAACAGTATTATATCATTAGTTTTCAAGATGTTGGTTGTGTAGTTTCTCACATAGCGTTGTATGGTTATTTTTTAAGAAGTTATGCTCATAGATTCTCACACAGTATTGTATCATTAGTTTTCAATAAGTTGCACGTGTAGATTCTCACACAGCGTTATATCTTTAGTATTCAAGAAATTACAAATGACATTGCTCACACAGTGATGTATCGATAGATTCCAGGAAGTTACAGGTGTAGATTCTCACACAGTGTTGTGTTGATAGTTTCCAAGAAGTTACACAGGTAGATTCTTAAACTGTGTTGTATCGTTAGTTTTCAATAAGTTACACCTGTAGATACTTACACAGTGTTTTATCTTTAGTTTCCGATAAATTACACTTGTAGATTCTCACACAGATTTGTGTCGTTAGTTTTCAATAAGGTACTCGTCTAGATTCTCACAGTTTTGAATCATTAGTTTTTTTTATTCAGGTTGAAACCTTAGATTTCAAGAACCTATGCATGAAGTTTCTCACACAGTGTTGTATCGATAGTTTCCAAGAAGTTACACGTGTGGATTTTCACACTGTGTTGTATCGAAAGTTTCCAAGAAGTTACACCTGTAGATTCCCACACAGTGTTGTATCGTTAGTTTTCAAGAAATTACACATGTAGATTCTCACAAAGTGTTGTGTGGATAGTTTCCAAGAAGTTACACGGGTAGATTCTCAAACTTTGTTGTATCGTTAGTTTTAAATAAGGTACACTTGTAGTTTCACACACAGCTTTGTATCGTTTCTTTCATTAAGGTACACGTGTAGAATCTCACACATCGTTGTATCGTTAATTTTCAGTAAGGTACACGTGTAGAATCTCACACAGCATTGTATTGTTAGTTTTCATGAAGTTACGAATGTAATTTCTCAAACAGAGTTGTATCACTAGTTTTGAAGTAGTTACGCTTATAGATTCTCACACAGTATTGTATTGTTAGTTTTCAATAAGATACATATGTAGATTCTCATACAGTGTTTTATCTTTAGTATTCAATAAACTACACATGAATTTTCTCACATGGAGTTGCATCGCTAATTTTCAAGAACTAATACTTATAGATTCTCACACAGCGTTGTTTCGTTAGTTTTCAAGAAGACAGATGTGTAGGTTCTCAAACATAGTTGTTTCGTCAGTTTTCAATAAGTTACACGTGTACATTCTCACACACTGTTGTATCGTTAGTTTTCAAAAAGTCTTGTATCGTTATTTTTCAATAAGGTACACATGTAGATTCTCAAACAGGGTTGTATTGTTAGTTTTCAATAAGGTACAAGTGTAGAATCTCACACAGCGTTGAATCGTTAGTTTTCAATAAGTTACACGTGTAGATCCTCACACAGTGTTGTATCGTTAGTTTTCAAAAAGTTACACCTGTAGATTCTCAAACAGCTTTGTATCGTTTGTTTTCAATAAGGTACACGTATAGAATCTCGTACAGCCTTGTATCATTAGTTTTTAATAAGTTACATATGGAGACTTTCACACAGGGTTTTATCATTAGTTTTCAAGAAATTACGCATGTAGTTTCTCACACAGTGTTGTGTTGATAGTTTCGAAAAAGTTATCAAGTAGATTCTTAAACTGTGTTTTATCGTTATTTTTCAAGAAGTTAGGCATGTAGTTTCTCACTCAATGTTGTATCCCTGGTTTTCAAGTACTTACACGTATAGATTCTCCCACAGTGTTGTTTCATTTGTTATCAATAAGGAACAGGTGTAGATTCTCACACAGCGTTTTATGGTTAGTTTTCAAGAAGGTAGACAGGTAATTTCTCACATAGTGTTGTATCGCTAGTTTTCAAGTAGATACACTGATGGATTCTCACGAAGTTTTGTATAGTTAGATTTCATGAAATTATGGATGTAGTTTCTCACACAGTCTTGTATCGATGTTTTCCAAGAAGTTACATGGGTAGATACTCAAACAGCTTTATATCATTAGTTTTCAATAAGTAACACCAGTAGATATCCACACAGCTTTTTATCATTTGTTTTCAATAAGGCACACGTTTACAATCTCACACAGCATTGAATCTTTAGTTTTCAATAAGGTACACTTGTAGAATCTCACACAGCAGAGAATCAAAAGTTTTTAATATGTTACACGGGTAGATTATCCCACAGCGTTGTGTCATCAGTTTTCAATAATGTACACGTGTAGAATCTCACACAGCGTTGTATCATTAGTTTTCAATAATGTACACGTGTAGAATCTCACACAGCGTTGTGTCCTTAGTTTTCAATAAGGTACACGTTTCGAATCTCACACAGCATTGTATGGTTCGTTTTCAATAAGCTACACGGGTAGAATTTCACACAGCATTGTATTGTTAGTTTTCATGAAGTTAGGCATGAGTTTCTCACACAGTGTTGTATCATTAGTTTTCAAGAAATTACACATGTAGTTTCTCACACAGTGTTGTTTTGATAGATTCTTAATCTGTGCTGTAAAAATAGTTTTCAAAAATTTACATGTGTAGATACTCAGACAATGTTGTATCATTAATTTTCAATATGTTATACGTGTAGATTCTCAGAGAGTGTTGTATCATTAGTTTGCCAGAAGTTACTAATGTATTCTCTCACACAGAGTTATTTTGTTACTTTTCAAGAAGTTATGCATTCAGTTTAGAACTCAGAGTTGTATCGTTAGATTTCAAGAAGTTACATAGATAGAAGTTTTGCTTACATATTCTCACACAGTACTGTATGGTTAGTTTTCAATAAGTTACAGGTGTAAATTCTCACACAGCATTGTATCATTAGTTTTCCAGAAATTACGCATGTAGTTCCCCACACAGTGTTGTATTGATAGTTTCCAAGAATTTCCAGTTGTATATTCTCACACTGTGTTGTATCATTTGTTTTCAAGTAATCACGCATGTAGATTTTCACACAGTTTTGTGTCGATAGTTTCCAAGAAGTTACAGGGGTAGATTCTTAATCTGTGTTGTATCCTTAGTTTTCAATAAGTTACAGGTGTAGATACTTACACAGTGTTTTATCTTTAGTTTTCAATAAGTTACTCATATCGATTATCACACAGCGTTGTAGAGTTGGTTTTCAATAAGTTACACGTGTAGATACTTACACATTGTTGTATATTTAGTTTTCAATAAGTTACTCCTGTAGATTGTCACATAGAGTTGTATCATTAGTTTTCAATAAGGTACACTGGTAGAATCTCACACGGCTTTGTATCCTTAGTTTTCTAGAAGTTACTCAAGTAGTTCCTCATACAGTGTTGTATTGATGGTTTTCAAGAAGTATGGCTTATAGATTCTCACACCGTGTTGTTTCGTTAGTTTTCAATAAGTTAGGCATGCAGTTTCTCACACATTGTTGTATCGATAGTTTCCAAGAAATCACATATGTAGTTCCTCACACAAGTTTGTAACGCTAATTTTGAAGACATTACCTATGTAGATGCTCACACAGTGTTGTATCATTAGTTTTCAACAAAGTACACATGTAGAATCTCACACAGTGTTGCATCGTTTGTTTTCAAGAAGTTAGGCACATAGTACCTAACACAGGTTTGTATTGATTTGTATTAAGAGGTGTCAATTAAGATTCCCATACAGGAGCCCCTCCAAGACCCCAACCCAGTGAACCCAGCTTCAGGTGAGATTGGGTCTCCAGCGGGGACAGCCCGCCCATCACCCTTCACCCTCCAACTTCGGGGCTGCTCCTGGCTTCCAGAAGAGCCGCCCACACAGGAAAGAGATCAGCCCCTCTAAGACCCCAACCCAGCGAGCCCAGCATCAGGAAAGACATCAGCCCCTCCAAGACCCAACCCCAGGGAGTCCAGCTTCAGAAAAGAGATCAGCCCCTCCAAGACCACAACCCCAGCGAGTCCAGCTTCAGCATCCCCAGCTTCAGCTGCAGTAAGGAAGGAGACCAGTGGAGATGGAAAGACCCCACCAGCACTCACTGGAAGAAGAGATGGGAAGAAGACAGAATAAGAGATCACTCAGCAATAGAAACACCAACATGACCCCACCAGAATCCAGGGATCCAACACCAGCAAGACCCGAAAAGCACTACATAGATGAAGAAGAGGAGACAGACCTTAAAAATTATTTCATGAAGATGATGGAGACCCTCAAAGAAGAAACAAGGAAATCCCTTAAAGAAATAGAAGAAAAAACAAACAAAAAAATCCATGAAATGGGGGAAAAATTCAAGAAATAAACAAATCTCTCGAAGAATCTAAAGAGCATCAAGAAAAAACCAAGAAAATTAAGGAAACAGCTCAAACAGTTGAAGGATTGAAAGCTGAAATAGAAACGATAAAGAAAACACAGAATGAAGGGATGCTGGAAATTGAAAAGCTCCGTAAACGGTCTGGAACTACAGATGCAAGTATCACCAATAGAATACAAGAGATAGAAGAGAGAATCTCAGGTGTTGAAGACTCATTAGAGGATATAGAGTCGTCAACCAAAGAAAATCTCAAAACCAACAAATCCTTAACACAAAATATCCAGGAAATATGGGACACCGTGAAGAAGCCAAACCTGAGAATAATAGGTATAGAAGAAGGCGAAGAAATACAACACAAAGGTACAGAAAACATATTCAACAAAATCATAGAAGAAAACTTCCCTAACCTAAAGAAAGATATGCCTATGAAAGTACAAGAATCTTACAGAACACCAAATAGGCTTGACCAGAAAAAGAAGTCACCTCGCCATATAATAATCAAAACATCAAACCTACAGAGTAAAGAGAAAATATTAAGAGCAGCTAAAGAAAAAGGCCAAGTAACATACAAAGGCAGACCTATCCGAATTACACCTGACTTCTCAATGGAAACGATGAAAGCCAGAAGATCCTGGTCAGATGTCCTACAAACGCTAAGGGAACAAGGATGCCAGCCCAGACTACTATATCCAGCAAAGCTCTCAATTACCATAGATGGAGAAAACAAAATATTCCATGACAAAGCCAGATTTAAACAATACGTATCCATGAATCCAGCTCTACAGAAAATGCTAGAATGAAAACCTAGAGCCAAGGAAGATAACTACATTCACAAAGACACAGGCAATATATAATTATACTTTACAAAACACCAAAAGGAAAAGGGAGGAGAAACTACACAAAATAACTTCACTAACACTAAATCAAGCGCAAACAAGGATCACCAATCAATGGTCATTAATATCCCTCAATGTCAACGGCCTCAACTTGCCTATAAAAAGACACAGACTAGCAGAATGGATACGAAGACAGAACCCTTCCTTCTGCTGCATACAAGAAACACATCTCAACACCAAAGACAGACGTGATCTCAGAGTAAAGGGCTGGGAAAAGATCTTCCAATCAAACGGCCCCAAGAAACAAGCGGGCGTAGCAATCCTAATATCTAACAAATTAGACTTCAAATTAAAATCAATCAAAAGAGAAGAAGAAGGGCACTTCATATTCATCAAAGGAAAAATACATCAAGACGAAGTCTCGATTTTAAACATCTACGCCCCAAATACAAAGGCACCTACATTCGTGAAAGAAACATTACTAAAGCTCAAAATGCACATAAAATCTCACACACTAATAGTAGGAGACTTCAACACTCTGCTCTCACCGCTAAACAGGACCTCCAGACAGAAACTTAACAAAGAAACAAAAGAAATAATAGAAGTTATGACCCAACTGGGTTTAACAGACATCTATAGAACACTCCACCCAAATACAAAGGGATATGCCTTTTCTCGGCACCACATGGAACCTTCTCTAAAATTGACCACATAATAGGAAACATAGCAAATCTCCACAGATACAAAAAATTGGAATAACCCCTGCATCTTATCAGACCACCATGCATTAACATTAGAATTCAACAATAACACAAATCGCAGAAACCCTACAAACTCATGGAGATTGAACAATGCACAATTGCACCATCCCTGGGTAAAGGAACAAATAAAAAAAGAAATTAAAGACTTCCTCGATTTCAATGAGAATTAAGACACAACATACACAAACTTATGGGACACTTTGAAAGCAGTGCTGAGAGGACAGTTTATAGCACTAAGTGCCCACATGAAAAAACTGGAGAACAGTCATACTAGAGAATAAATATCACAGCTGAATGTTCTAGAACAAAAAGAAGCAAACTCCCCCCAGTAGGAGCAGACGCCAGGAAATAATCAAATTTAGGGCTGAAATCAATCAAGTAGAAACCAGGAAAACACTGAGAAGAATCAATGAAACAAAGAGTTGGTTCTTTGAGAAAATCAACAAAATAGACACACCTCTGTCCAAACTAACCAAAAGACAGAGAGAGAACATGCTAATTAACAAAATCAGGGATGAAAAAGGGGACATAACAAAGGACTCTGAGGAAATCAAGAGAATCATCAGGGCATACTTTGAAAATCTGTACTCCACAAAATTTGAAAATTTAAAGGAAATGGACAATTTCCTGGATAGATATCACTTGCCAAAACTAAATCAAGAACAGATAAATAATCTCAACAGACCTATAACCCCTAATGAAATAGAAACAGTCATCAAAAGTCTCCCAAACAAAAAAAAGCCCAGGCCCAGATGGCTTCAGTGCAGAATTCTACCAGAAATTCAAAGAAGAGCTCATTCCAATACGCGTCAAAGTATTCCACACAATAGAAGCAGAAGGCTCACTGGCAAACTCATTCTACGAGGCTACAATTACCTTGATACCCAAGCCACACAAAGACACAACTAAGAAAGAGAGCTATAGACCAATTTCCCTCAAGAACATTGATGCAAAAATACTCAATAAAATACTTGCAAACCGGATTCAAGGACACATCAGAAAAATCATCCACCATGATCAAGTAGGCTTCATCCCAGGAATGCAGGGATGGTTCAACATTAGAAAATTTATCAATGTAATCCACCATATTAACAAACTGCGAAAGAAAAACCACATGATCATCTCACTAGATGCTGAAAAAGCCTTTGACAAAATCCAGCACCCCTTCATGATAAAGGTCCTAGAGAGATTAGGAATAACAGGTACGTACCTGAATATAATAAAAGCAATATACAGTAAACGAACAGCTAACATCAAACTAAATGGAGAGAAACTCAAAGCAATTCCTCTAAAATCAGGAACAAGTCAAGGCTGTCCACTCTCTCCATATCTCTTCAATATTGTACTTGAAGTTCTAGCTTCAGCAATAAGACAACAAAAGGAGATAACAGGGATACAAATAGGAAAAGAAGTCAAACTTTCACTATTTGCAGATGATATGATAGTTTACATAAATGACCCAAAAAATTCCGCAAGGTTACTCCTAGAGCTGATAAACACCTTCAGCAATGTGGCAGGATACAAGGTAAACTCAAAAAAATCAGTGGCCCTATTATATACAGAAGATGAAGTGACTGAGTAAGAAATCAGAGAAACATCACCTTTTACAATAGCCAAAAACAGTATCAAATATCTGGGGATAATGTTAACCAAGGAAGTGAAGGACCTGTATATCAAGAACTTTGTGTCTTCGAAGAAAGAAATCAAAGAAGATACCAGAAAATGGAAAGATCTCCCATGCCCTTGGATTGGTAGGATCAACATAATAAAAATGGCAATCTTGCCAAAAGCAGTCTACAGATTCAATGCAATCCCTATCAAAATTCCATCACAATTCTTCAAGGACCTGGAAAGAACATTAATCAACTTTATATGGAAAAACAAAAGGCCCAGGATAGCCAAAACATCCCTATACAAAAGAGGAACTTCAGGAGGCATCACCATACCTGACTTCAAGCTCTATTATAGAGCTATAGTGCTGAAAACAGCTTGGTATTGGCACAAAAATAGGCAGGTTGACCGATGGAACCGAATCGAAAGCCCTAATTTTAACCCACACACCTATGAACACCTGATTTTTGACAAAGAAGCTAAAACTGAACAGTGGAAAAAAGAAAGCATCTTCAACAAATGGTGCTGGCATAACTGGGTACTGGTATGCAGAAGACTGCAGATAGATCCATGTTTATCGCCTTGTACAAAACTTAAGTCCAAATGGACCAAATATCTCAACATACATCCAGCCACACTGAAACACTTAGAAGAGAAAGTGGGAGATACTCTTCAACGAGTTGGTACAGGAGACCACTTCCTAAACATAACACCAGTGGCACAGGCACTGAAATCGACAATTAACAAATGGGACCTTCTGAAACTAAAAAGCATCTGTAAGGGAAAGGACACAGTCAAAAAGACAAAAAGGCAGGCCACAGAATGGGAAAAGATATTCGCTAACCCTACATCTGACAGAGGGCTAATCTCCAAAATTTACAAAGAACTCAAGAAACAAGTCTCCAAAACACCAAAGGATCCACTTGAAAGGTGGGGTACAGAGCTAAATAGAGAATTCTCAGTAGAGGAGGCTAAAATGGCCAAGAGACACTTAAGAAAGTGCTCAACATCCTTAGCCATCAGGGAAATGCAAATCAAAACAACTCTGACATACCATCTTACTCCTGTCAGAATGGCTAGAATCAAAAACACCGAAGACAATTTATGCTGGAGAGGATGTGGAGAGAGAGGAACACTCCTCCACTGCTGGTGGGAATGCTAACTCATACAGCCTCTTTGGAAATCAGTATGGATTTTCCTCAGTAAAATGGGAATTAATCTACCACTAGACCCAGCAATTCCACCCTTAGGCATTTATCCAAATGAGGCAGGTTCATACAACAAGGGCATCTGCACCACTATGTTCATAGCAGCATTGTTTGTATTAGCCAGAACCTGGAAGCAACCTAGATGCCCCTCAACTGAAGAGTGGATAGAGAAAATGTGGTACATTTACACAATGGAGTATTTCTCAGCATAAAAAAACAATGGAATCTTGAAATTCGCAGGGAAATGGATAGCACTGGAAGAAACCATCCTGAGTGAGGTAACCCAGTCGCAAAAAGAGAAACATGGTATGTACTCACTCATATATGGATTCTAGATATGGATCAGGATAGTGCCAGTCTGCACTTCCATAGATAGAGAGTCTGGGAAACAGGAAAGAACCTAAAAGATATGCATATATGCATAGTACCCAAGAGAAGAGGATGGAGACAAGATCCTCTGAATGGATGGGGAACACGGCGAGGGGTCGGGGGAGTGGGACCTGGGAAGAATAGAGGGGGTAAAGAGGAAGGGAGCTGGTCATGGGGGAACAGGAAGTTGAGGGGGTGGGGGTAGAATAGGGGGAAGAGGGAATCATAGCATCGAAGACAGATCAGGCACCAGAGTGACCTCGAGTGGTCTAAAGGTATAACATCAATTGGCAAGCTAAGCAATAGTGGAGGGACCACCTCGAATGCCCATTCCTGATAATGAACTTGATGTCTATAACTATCCGGGAGCCTTCATCCTGGGACTGATTGAAGCAGGGCAAACACAAAACTAATCACTGAACTGAACCCAAGGAACCCAGTGACAGAGAGGAGTGATGAGCAAATTGGCAAAGAATGGGCTGGCAAAACCAGCAGAGACAGCTGATCTGAACAAGGGAGAGCTCTTGGACCCCAGACCGACAGTGGGGAGGCCAGCATGGGACTGATCTGGACCCCCCAAATGTGAGTGTCAGTGAGAAGGCCTGGGCAACCTATGGGGCCCTGAGCTGTGGATCAGTGTCTATCCCTGGTATACAAACTGTCTTCATGTGCCTATAGCACAAAGAGAGATGCTCTCACAGCCTGGACTCTTAGGGGAGTGCCTTGACCCTACCAAGAGTAAAATGACAGACTCTAGATATCCCCTATGTTGAAGGATTTGGCAATAGGGTGGGAGGGAGGGGGGAAGGGGAGTGCGGGAAGAGGGGAGGCAGAGGGAACTGTGATTGACATGTAAAACAAGCTATTTAAAATTAAAATAAAAAATGATTAAAAAAAAGAAAAAAAAACAACAAAAAAATAACAAAAAAAAGATTCCCATACAGTGTTTTGGCATTAGTTTTGAATAAGTTACACATGTATTTTTTCACACAGTGTTGCATTGATAGATTCCAAGAAGTTATTCATGTAGTTTCTCACACAGTGTTGTAACACTCGTTTTCGAGAAGTTTTGCTTATAGATTCTCACAGAGTATTGTATAGTTAGTTTTCAATAAGTGACACCCTACACTAACCATAATGCAAAACCTAACCCTAACCCTTACCATAAACCCAAACCTAAGCCTAACCCTAACCATAATCCTAAACCTAACCCACACCCTAAACCTATCCCTAACACTAACGACAACACTACCCTTACCCTATCCCTAAACCTAACCTGAACCCTAAACCTAACTCAAATCCTAACCCTAACTCTAACCCTAGGCCTTACCCTAACTCTAACGCTAAGCCTAACCCTAACTGTAGCCCTAAACATAACCCTAACATTAATGTTAATGATAACCCTAACCTAAAGCTACCCCAAACCCTAATCTTAACCCTACACCTAACGGTAAGGCTAACCCTAATTCTAACCCTAACCCTAATCAAAAACCTATCCCTAATCATAACCCTATACTAACAATAACCCTAACCCTAACCTCTAACACCTAACTGGAAACCTAAACCTATCCATAAACCTAACCATAATCCTAAACCTAACCCTACACCTAACCCTACCTTCAAGCCTAACCCTAACCCTAAACCTAACTTTAAGCCTAAACCTAACCCTAACCTTAAACACTAACACTAACTCGAAACCTAACCCTAAGCATAACCCTATCCCTAACCCTAACTCTACCCTAACTCTATTCCTAAACCTAACCCTAAACCTAACCCTAACACTAGCCCTAACCTTAACCCTAACACTGACTTCTCACCCTAACCCTATCCCTAACACTAACTCTAACCCTAACCTAAACCTAAACCTAACCCTAAACCTAATCCTAACCCTAACCCTAAACCTAAACCTAACCCTAACACTACCTTAACCCTATCCCTAAAATTAACCCTAATCATAAACCTAACTCAAACCCTAAACCTAAACCTATACCTTAGTGTAACCCTAACCCTAACTCTAACCTTAACCTATTCATAACCCTAACCTTAATGCTAACAATAACCCTAACCTTAAATCTAACCCTAAACTCTAACCTTTACCGAACCCTATCCCTAACTCTAACACTATCCCTATCCCTAAACCTAACTCTACCCTACAACCTATTCCCAAAACTAACACAATCCTAACCCTAACCTTAGCCCTAAACTTAAGCCTAACCCTAACGCTAACACTAAACTTAAGCCTAAACCTAACCCTAACTCTAACCCCTAACCCGATTTCGAACCCTAATCCTAGCCAACCCTAACCATATCCCTAAACCTAACCCTACCATAACCCTAGGCCTAACCTTATCCATAACCCTAACCTCTAACCCTAACCCTAACGCTAACCCTAAACCTAACCTAACCCTAACCCTAAACCTCAACCTAATACTAATCCTAACCCTAAACCTAAATCTAACCCTATCCCTCACCCTAGCCATAACCATTACATAATACTAACCATAACCATCTGACCATAACACTAACAATAATCCTCACCCTCAGATTTCAAGTAGTTACGCATGGAATTTTGAAAATAATTTTGTATCGTTAGTTTACAATACGTTAGGCATGTAGATTCTCACACAGTATTGTATCATTAGTTCTCAAGGAGTTACACATGAAGATACTCATAGAGTGTTATATAGTTTGTTTTCAAGAAATTACGCATGTAGATTTTCAAACAGTGTTGTAACATTAGTTTTCATGAAGTTACATATGTAAATTCTTACACAGGGTTGTATCATTAGTTTTCAAGAAGTTAGATGTGTAGTTTCTCACACAGTGTTGTATCGTTAGTTTTCAAGAAGTTATGCTTATAGATTCTCACACAGTCTTGTATCATTAGTTTTCAATAAGTTACAGGTGTAGATTCTCACACAGCGTTGTATCATTAGTTTTCAAGCAATTACCCATGTAGTTTCTGACACAGTGTTGTATCCTTAGATTTCAAGAAGCTATGCATGAATTTTCTCACACAGTGTGGTAACTCTACTTTTCAAGTAGATATACTTATAGATTCTCACACAGTTTTGTATGGATAGTTTTCAAGAATTTACCCATGTAGTTACTCACACAATGTTGTATCGATATTTTCAAAGGAGTTACTCAGGTAGATTCTCAAAATGTGTTGTATAGTTAGTTTTCAATAAGGTACACGTGTAGATTCTCACACAGCCTTGTATCGTTAGTATTCTAGAAGTGTCGAATCGTTATTTTTCAATAAGTTAAACCTGTAGATTCTCACATAGTTTTGTGTCGTTTGTTTTCAATAAGGTACACGTTTAGAATCTCACACAGAGTTGTATCATTAGTGTTCAATAAGTTATACCTGTAGATTCTCACAAATCATTGTATGGTTAGTTTTTAATAAGGTACACGTGTAGAATCTCACACAATTTTGAATCGTTAGTTTTCAATGTTATACATTTAGTTTATCACACGGCGTTATAGCGTTAGTTTTCAATAAGTTACATGTGTAGAATCACACACAGTGTTGTGTTGTTAGTTTTCAATAACTTACACCTGTAGATTCTCACACAGTGTTGGATCATTAGCTTTCAATATGTTGCACGTGTAGAATCACACACAGCATTGCATCGTTAGTTTTCAATAAGGTACACATCTAGTTTCTCACACAGTTTTGTATCGCTAGGTTTAAGTAGTTATGCTTATCGATTCTCACACAGTATTGTGTCGTTTGTTTTCTATAAGTTACACGTGTAGATTCACACACAGTGTTGTATCGTTAGTTTTCAAGAGATTATGCATTTAGTTTCCCACACAGTGTTGTATCCATAGTTTCCAGGAAGTTAAATATCTCGATACTCACACAGTGTTGTATCGTTAGTTTTCAAGAAGTTACACTTGTTGTTTCTAACACAGTGTTGTATTGGTAGTTTTCAAAAAGTTATGCTCATTGATTTTCACAGTGTATTGGATCATAGTTTCTCACACAGTGTTGTATCGATAGTTTCCAATAAGTTACAAGTGTATATTGTCACACTGTGCTGTATCTTTAATTTTCAATTAGTTATACCTGTAGATTCTCACACAGCATGGTATTATTTGTTCTCAATAATTACATGTTTAGATTATCACACAGCGTTTTAGTGTTAGTTTTCAATAAGTTTCACGTGTAGAATCGCACACAGTGTGATGTTGTTAGTTTTCAATAATTAACACGTGTAGATTCTGACACACTGTTGGATCATTATTTTTCAATAAGTTGCACGTGTAGAATCACACACAGCATTGCATCGTTAGTTTTCAAGAAGTTACCCATGTAATTTCTCACGCAGTGTTGCATTGCTAGTTTTCCAGTAGTTACACTATAGATACTCACACAGTATTGTATTGTTAGTTTTCAATAAGGTACACTTGTAGATTCTCATACAGCATCTTATCCTTAGTTTTCAATAAGTTACACCTGTAGATTCTCACACATCGTTTTATCATTAGTTTTCAATAAGGCACACGTGTAGAATCTCACACAGAGTTGTATCGATAATTTTCAATAAGTTACACCTGTAGATTCTCACACAAAGTTGTGTCGTCAGTTTTCAATAAGGTACAGGTGTCGATCTCACACATCTTAATATCCTTAGTTGTCAGTGAGGTACATGTGTTGAATCTCACACAGCATTGTCAGGTTATTTTTCAAGAATTTACACATGCAGTTTCTCACACAGTGTTGTATTGATGGTTTTCAAGAAGTATTGCTTATATATTCTCACACAGAGTTGTTTCGTTAGTTTTCAACAAGTTTCACATGTAGTTCGTCACACAAGGTTATAAGGCTAGTTTTGAAGACGTTACACATGTAGCTTCTCACACAGCATTGTATCGTTAGTTTTCAATAAGGTATAAGAGTAGAATGTCACATAGCGTTGTATCATTAGTTTTCAATAAGGTACACGAGTAGAATCTGACACAGCTTTGTTTGGTTAGGTTTCCAGATGTTAGGCATGTAGTTTCTCACACAGTGTTGTATCACTAGTTTTCAAGTCCTTAAAGTTATAGATTCTCACACAGTGTTGTTTCGTTAGTTTTCAATAAGTAAAACGTGTAGATTATCATACAGTGTTGTTTCCTTTATTTTAACAAGTTATGCATATAGATTCAAACACAATTTTGTATCGTTACTTTTCAATAAGATACACGTGTAGATTCTCAGACAGTGTTGTATCATTTGTTTTCACGTAGTTACACATGCAGGTTATCACACAGTGTTGTATGGTCAGTTCTCAATAAGTTACACGTGTAGATTCTTTGACAGTGATGTATGGTTAATTTTCAATAATTTACACATGTAGATTCGCACACAATGTTATTTTTAATTTTCAATAAGTTACATGTGCAGATTCTCAGACAGTGTTGTGTCCTTTATTTTCAAGAAGTTATGCATATAGATTCAAACACAGTGTTTTGTCGTTTCTCACACAGTGTTGTATCACTAGTTTTCAAGTCCTTAAACTTATGGATTCTCAGACAGTGTTGTATCATTAGTTTTCATAAAGCTACACTTATAGATTCGCACACAGTGTTGTGTCATTAGTTATCATTATGTTACACGTGTAGATCCTCACACAGTTTTGTATCATTAGTCTTCAAGAAATTGCGCATTTAGTTTCTCACACAGTGTTGTGTCGATAGTTTCCAAGATGTTACACGTGTAGATTCTTAAACTGTGTTGTATCTTTAGTTTTCTATTAGTTACACATGTAGTTTCTCATACAGTGTTGTATTGTTAGTTTTCAATAAGGTACATGCGTAGAGTCTCACACAGCATTGTATGTTTAGTTTTCAAGGAACTATACATGTATTTTCTCACACAGTGTTGTATTGCTAGTTTTCAAAAACTAACACTTATAGATTCTCACAGAGTGTTGTGTCGTTTCCTATCATTAGGTTACAAGTGTAGATACTCACACAGCGTTATATCTTTAGTTATAAAGAAGACAGACATGTAGTTTCTCACACAGTGTTGTTTCTTAATTTTCAAGAAATTACATTTGCAGATTCTCACACAGTGTTGTATTGTTAGTTTTCAATAAGTTACACCTGTAGATTCTCAAACAGCTTTGTATCATTTGTTTTCATTAAGGTACACGTGTAGAATCTGACACAGCCTTGTATCATTATTTTTCTATAAGGTACACGTGTAGATTCTCACACAGCGTTGTATCGTTAGTTTTCAATAAGGTACACGTGTAGAATCTCACAGTGTTATATCATTAGTTTTCAAGGAGTTAGGCCTGTAGTTTCTCAGTGTTGTATCTCTAGTTTTTAAGTACTTACACGTATAGATTCTCACACAGTGCTGTTTCATTAATTATCAATAAGGATCAGGTGTAGATTCTCACACAGCATTGTATCGTTAGTTTTCAAGATGTAGACGTGTAGCTTCTCACATAGTGTTGTATCGCTAGTTTTCAAGTAGTTACACTTATGGATTCTCACAAAGTTATGTATAGTTAGATTTCAAGAAATTACGGATGTAGTTTCTCACACAGTGTTGTTTCGATATTTTCCAAGAAGTTACGTGGGTAGATTCTCAGACAGCCTTATATCGTTATTTTTCAATAAGTTACAACTGTAGATACCCACAAAGCGTTTTATCGTTAGTTTTCAATAAGGTACACTTGTAGATTCTCACACATCGTTGTATCGTTATTTTTCAATAACATACACATTTTGTATCTCACACAGCATTGCCTTGTTAGTTTTCAATAAGGTGCACGTGTACAATCTCATACAGCATTGAATGGTTAGTTTTCAATACATTGCACGTGTAGAATATCATAAATTTTTGTAACGTTAATTTCAAAAATTTACACGTGTAGAACATCACACAGTGTTGTATAATTAGTTTTCAATAAGTTACACCTGTAGATTTTCACACATCATTGCATCATTATTTTTCAATAAGGTACACGTGTAGAATCTCACACAGCGTTGTATTCTTAGTTATCAACAAGGTACAGGTGTAGAATCTCACACAGCATTGTATTGTTAGTTTTCAAGAATTTACGCATGTAGTTTCTCACACAGTGTTATACCGCTTGTTTTCAAGTAGTTACACTTATAGATACTCACACATTGTTGATTGTATCCTTAGTTATCAATAAGGTAGGAATGTAGATTCTCACACAGTGTTGTATGGTTAGTTTTCGATGAGGTAAACCTATTGAATCTCACACGGCACTGTATCCTTAGTTTTCAATAAGGTACACGTGTAGAATCTCACAGAGCATTGATTTGTTAGTTTTCAATATGTTACACGTGTAGATTATGCCACAGCGTTGTATCGTCAGTTTTCAATAAGGTAAACGTGTAGAATCTCACACTGCGCTGTATCATTAGTTTTCAATAAAGTACACGGGTAGAATCTCACACAATGTTGTATCATTAGTTTTCAATTATGTACACGTGTAGATACTCACACAGCGTTATATCTTTAGTTTTAAGTAAGGTGCACGTGTAGATTCTCACACAGTGTTGTATCGTTAGTTTTCAATACGGTAAACATGTAGATCTCTCACAGCATTGTATCGTTAGTTTTCAATAAACTACACGTTTAGAATCTCACACAGTATTGTATCTTTAGTTTTCAATAAGGTAAACTGGTAGAATCTCACACGGCATTGTGTTGTTAGTTTTCATGAAGGTAGGCATGTAGTTTCTCACACAGTGTTGTATCGCTAGTTTTCAAGTACTTATAGATACTCACACAGTGTTGTATTGTTAGTATTCAAGTAATTACGCATGTACTTTCTCACACAGTGTTGTTTCGATTGTTTCCAAGAAGTTAAGCTGGTAGATTCTCAAACAACGTTGTATCGTTATTTTTCAACAAGTTAAACTTATAGATACATACACAGTGTTGTATCTTTAGTTTTCAATAAGGTACAGTTGTCGATTCTCACACATCTTTGTATCCTTAGTTTTCAATGAGGTACACGTGTTGAATCTCACACAGCATTGTCTTGTTATTTTTCAAGAATTTACACATGCAGTTTCTGACACAGTGTTGTATTGACAGTTTTCAAGAAGTATTGCCTGTATATTCTCACACAGAGTTTTTTTGTTAGTTTTCAACAAGTTTCACATGTAGTTTGTCACACAAGGTTATAAGGCTAGTTTTGAAGACGTTACATGTGTAGATTCTCACACAGAGTTATATGGTTAGTTTTCTATGAGTTACTTATATAGTTTCTCATACAGTGTTGTATCGTTAGTTTTCAATATCGTACACTTGCAGATGCTAAAATAAGGTACATGTGGAGAAACACACAGCGTTGTACCATTAGTTTTCAATGAGTTAAAAGTGTAGATTCTCACACAGCATAGTACCTTTAATTTTTGAATAAGTTACACATGTAGATTCTCACACAGCATTGTATCATCAGTTTTCAATAAGTTATAAGAGTAGAATGACACAGCGTTGTATCATTAGTTTTCAATAAGGTACACGAGTAGAATCTGACACATCTTTGTTTGGTTAGGTTTCCAGATGTTAGGCATGTAGTTTCTCACACAGTGTTGTATCGCTAGTTTTCAAGTCCTTAAACTTATGGATTCTCACACAGTGTTGTTTCGTTAGTTTTCAATAAGTAAAACGTGTAGATTATCATACAGTGTTGTTTCCTTTATTTTTAACAAGTTATGCATATAGATTCAAACACAATTTTGTATCGTTACTTTTCAATAAGATACACGTGTAGATTCTCAGACAGTGTTGTATCATTAGTTTTCAAGTAGTTACACATGTAGTTTCTCACACACTGTTGTATGGTCAGTTCTCAATAAGTAACACGTGTAGATTCTTTGACAGTGATGTATGGTTAATTTTCAATAATTTACACATGTAGATTCACACACAGTGTTTATTTTTAATTTCCAATAAGTTACATGTGTAGATTCTCATACAGTGTTGAGTCATTTGTTTTCAAGAAGATACGCATATAGATTCAAAGACAGTGTTGTATCATTACTTTACAAGAAGTTACACATGTAGTTTCTCACAGAGTTTTGTATCGTTAGTTTTCAGTAAGTTACACGTGTAGACTCTCAAAAAGTGTTGTTTCGTTAATTTTTAATTTGTTACACATGTAGATTTTCAGAGTTGTATCATTAATTTTCAATAAGTTACACCTGTAGATCCTCAGACAGAGTTGTTAGTTAGTTTTCAAGAAGTTAAACGTTTAGATTCTCAAGACAGTGTTGTATCATTAGTTTTCTAGAAGTTATGCTTACATATTCTCACACAATGTTATATCATCTGCTTTCAAAACGTTACACATGTAGATTCTCACACAGTATTGTATCATTAATGTTCAATAAGTTACACCTGTAGTTTCTCAGACTGTGTTGTGTCCTTTATTTTCAAGATGTTAAGCATATAGATTCAAACACAGTGTTGTATCGTTACTTTTCAATAAGATACACGTGTAGATTCTCAGACCGTGTTGTATCGTTAGTTTTCAATTATTTTACACATGTAATTTCTCACATTGAGTTATATCACTAGTTTTCAAGTAGTTACACATGTACTATCACACACAGTGTTGCATCATTAGTTTTCAATAAGTTACACGTATGGATTCTCAGACAGTATTGTCTGGTTAGTTTTCAAGAAGTTTCTCTTATAGATTCTCATCTATTTTGTTTCATTATTTTTCAATAATGAAAAGGGGGACATAACAACAGACTCTGAGGAAATCCAGAGAATCATTAGGTCATACTTTGAAAACCTGTACTCCACAAAATTCGAAAATTTAAAGGAAATGGATGACTTCCTGGACAGCTATCAATTGCCAAAACTAAATCAAGAACAGATAAGCAATTTAAATAGACCTATAACCCCTATGGAAATAGAAGCTGTCATCAAAGTCTCCCAACCAAAAAAAGCCCAGGTCCAGATGGCCTCAGGGCAGAATTCTACCAGAAATTCAAAGAACAGCTTATTCCAATTCTTCTCAAAGTGTTCCACACAATAGAAGCAGAAGGGTCTTTGCCAAACTCTTTCTATGAGGCTTCAATAACCTTGATCCCCAAGCCACACAAAGATACAACTAAGAAAGAGAACTTCAGACCAATATCCTTCATGAACATTGATGCAAAAATACTCAATAAAATACTGGCAAATCGGATCCAAGAACACATCAAAACAATCATTCACCACGATCAAGTAGGTTTCATCCCAGGAATGCAGGGAAGGTTCAACATACGAAAATCCATCAACGTAATCCACCATATAAACAAGCTGAAAAACAAAAATCACATGATCATCTCACTAGATGCTGAAAAAGCCTTTGACAAAATCCAACACCCCTTCATGATAAAGGTCTTGGAGAGATCTGGGATAACAGGGACATACTTAAACATAATAAAAGCTATATACAGTAAACCAACAGCCAACATCAAACTAAATGGACAGAAACTCAATGCAATTCCTCTAAAATCAGGAACAAAACAAGGCTGTCCACTCTCTCCATACCTTTTCAACATGGTACTTGAAGTCCTAGCTATTGCCATACGACAACAAAGGGGGATCAAGGGGATACAAATTGGGAAGGAAGAGGTCAAACTTTCACTGTTTGCAGACGATATGATAGTTTACATCAATGACCCAAAGAACTCTACCAGGGAACTCTTACAGCTGATTAACACCTTCAGCAAAGTGGCAGGCTACAAGATCAACTCAAGAAAATCAGTAGCCCTACTATATACAGATGATAAAAGGGCTGAAAGAGAAATCAGAGAAACATCACCCTTTACAATTGCCACAAACAACATAAAATACCTTGGGGTAACGCTAACCAAACAAGTGAAAGACCTGTATCGTAAGAACTTTGAATCTTTAAAGAAAGAAATTAAAGAAGCCCTCAGAAAATGGAAAGATCTCCCATGCTCTTGGATAGGTAGGATCAATGTAGTAAAAATGGCAATCCTGCCAAAAGCAATCTACAGATTCAATGCAATCCCCATTAAAATCCCAGCACAGTTCTTCACAGACCTTGAAAGAACAATAATCAATTTTGTATGGAAAAACAAAAGACCCAGGATAGCCAAAACAACCCTGTTCAACAAGGCAACGTCCGGAGGCATCACCATCCCTGACCTCAAGCTCTATTATAGAGCTATAGTCCTGAAAACAGCTTGGTATTGGCACAAAAATAGACAGGTAGACCAATGGAATCGAATTGAAAACCCGGGTATTAACCCACACACGTACGAACATCTGATCTTTGACAAAGAAGCTAAAAATATACAATGGAATAAAGAAAGCATCTTCAACAAATGGTGCTGGCATAATTGGAGACTGGCATGTAGAAGAATGCAGATCGATCCATGTCTATCGCCATGCACAAAACTTAAGTCCAAATGGATCAAAGACCTCAACATAAATCCAGCCACACTGAACCTCTTAGAAGAGAAAGTGGGTGGTACCCTTGAACAAATTGGTACAGGAGACAGCTTCCTGAACATAACACCAGTAGCACAGGCAGTAAGATCAACAATTAATAAATGGGACCTACTGAAACTGAGAAGCTTCTGTAAGGCAAAGGACACAGTCAGCAAGACAAAAAGGCAGCCCACAGAATGGGAAAAAATATTCACTAATCCCACATCTGACAGAGGGTTGATCTCCAAAATTTACAAAGAACTCAAGAAGCAAGTCTCCAAAACACCAAAGGACCCTATTAAAAAGTGGGCTGCAGAACTAAATAGAGAGTTTTCAATAGAGAGTCTAAAATGGCTGAGAGGCACTTGAGAAAGTGCTCAACATCCTTAGCCATCCGGGAAATGCAAATCAAAACAACTCTCAGATACCATCTCACCCCTGTCAGAATGGCTAAAATCAAAAACACCAATGACAATTTATGCTGGAGAGGATGTGGTGAAAGGGGGACACTCCTCCATTGCTGGTGGGAGTGCCAACTGGTTCAGCCACTTTGGAAATCAGTGTGGAGATTCCTCAGAAAAATGGGAATAAACCTACCACAAGACCCAGCAACTCCACTCTTAGGCATATATCCAAAAGATGCCCATTCATACAACAAAGAGGTCTGTTCCACTATGTTCATAGCAGCTTTATTTGTAATTGCCAGAACGTGGAAGCAACCTAGATGTCCCTCACCCGAAGAGTGGATAGAGAAAATGTGGTACATCTACACAATGGAGTACTATTCAGCAGAAAAAAATAATGGAATCATGAGATTCGCAGGCAAATGGATGACACTAGAAGAAACCATCCTGAGTGAGGTAACCCAGTCACAAAAGAGAAACATGGCATGTACTCTCTCATATATGGATTTTAGACATAGATCTGGGGAGTGCCAGCCTACAATCCTATGGCCAGAGAGTCTGGGAAACAGAAACTTTATTTAGTGGCTGATCGAAGAAGAGGCAGACTCCCTTGGTTAAGTACTGAGCTGAACTCAAGAAAGCCAGTA
This sequence comes from Mesocricetus auratus, assembly GCF_017639785.1. Lineage (NCBI taxonomy): Eukaryota > Metazoa > Chordata > Mammalia > Rodentia > Cricetidae > Mesocricetus > Mesocricetus auratus. The sequence goes on along the minus strand of NW_024429214.1, from coordinate 6,147,355 downwards.
ACAGAGAGGGAGGACTGATGATCAAAGGGATTAAGACTGGGCTGGTTTAACCCCCAGAAACAGCTGACAAGACAAAGGTTAACTCTTGAATCCCAGGCATTAGCCTGGGAAGCCAGCATGGGACTGATCAAGACCCCCTGAATCTGGGTGTCAGTGAAGAGGCCTAGGGAATCTATTGAGCCTTGGGCAGCAGATCAGTACCCATCCCAAGTATACACACGGACTTTGGACTCCAATAGAACAATGTGAGGTGCACTCTCACCCAGAACTCTTGGGGAAAGGGTCTAGGCCCTGCCCTATATGAAATGACACACTATGGACACCCCCATGGAGGGCCTCACCCTCCCTGGAGAAATGAGAGGATAACGGGGGGGGGCAGGGCACGGGAGGAAGGGAGGGAATGGGAGAGCTACCTGGAACTGACTTGTGAAGCAACCTTGATTCTTATCTAAATTTAAACTGGAAAATAAAATTAAAAAAAAAAGATGTTTCAGCCCACTGCAGGTAGCGACATTCCCTGGACCAGGGGTTCTGAACAGTATAAGAAAGTAAAAAGTCATCTGATAGCAAACAAGTAAAGATGCATGTATATTCTCTTTACTATTCACTCTAGATGTTGTGTGACTAGAGGCCTAAGTTCCTGCCTTGACTTTAACAAAAAGATGGACTATAACCTTGGATTGTAAGTCAAATGAATCCTTTCCTTGACCAAGATGAATTTACCAGTGTTTTTGTCACAACAATAGAAATGAAACTAGAATGTAATTGTACTGAGAAGATAAACTACAAAACTCTGAAGTCATAGGATGATAAAAAAAGAAAATGTTTATTACTAGAATAAATATAATTATCCAAGAAAAAAAAAGAAATCAGTTAATTTTCAATAAGTTATTCGTGTAGATACACAAATAGTGTTGTATTGTTAGTTTTCCAGAAGATACTAATGTAGTTTCTCACACAGATTTATTTCGTTAGTTTTTAAGAAGTCATTCATTCAGTTTAGAAATCAGAGTTGAATCGTTATATTTCACATAGTTACACGTGTGGATTCTCACACAGTGTTCTATCATTAGACTTCAAGAAGTTACATAGATATATTCTCACAGAGTGTTGTATCATTAGTTTTCAATAAGATACACGTGGAGATACTCAGACAATGTTATTTCATTGTTTTTCGAGTAGTTCCACATGTAGTTTCTCACAGAGTGTTGTATCGTTAGTTTTCATGAAGTTGCACGTGGAGATTCTCAAGATAGAGTTGTATCATTAGTTTTCAAGAAGTTACCCTTAGAGAATCTCATACAGTGTTGTATCATCACTTTTCAATACGTTACACATATAATTTCTCACACAGTGTTGTATCATTCATTTTCAATAAGTTACACGTGTAGATTCATACACAGTGTTGTATTATTAATTTTCAATAAGTTACACATGTAGATTCTCAAACAGTGTTGTTTCGTTAATTTTTAATGAGTTACACGTATAGATTTTCCAACAGTGTTGCATCGTTAATTTTCAATAAGTTACACGTGTAGAATCTCTGACAGTGTTGTATCGTTAGTTTTCCATAAGTTACTAAAGTAGTTTCTCACACAGAGTTATATCGTTAGTTTTCCAGAAATTACGCATTCAGATTATAATCCAGCTTGTATCGTTAGATTTCAAGCAGTTACATTTATAGATTATCGCACAGTGCTGTATCATTAGTTTTCCATAAATAACGAATTTATATACTCACACAATGTTGTCTCGTTTGTTTTCAAGGTATTACACACATAGCTTCCTACAAAGTGTTGGTTCCTTTGTTTTCAATAAGTTACTCGTATAGATGTGCAGGCTGATTTGTATCGTTAGTTTACAAGAATTCACGAATGTTGTTTAAAACACAGTTTTGTATCATTAGTTTTCAAGAAGTTTCACATGTAGTTAAATATAAAGTGTTTCATCGTTAGTTTTCAAGAAGTTAAGCTTATAGATTCTCACACAGTGTTGTATCGTTACTTTTCATTATGATACACCTGTCGATTCTCAGACAGTGTTGTATCGTTAGTTTTCCAGAAGTTATTCAATAAGTTATATGTGTAGATTCTCAGAGTGTTGTATCGATAATTTTCAAGAAGTTACACATGTAGATTCTTACCCAGTTTTTTGTCGTTACTTTTCAATAAGATACACGTGTAGTTTCTCACACAGTGTTGTATCGTTAGTTTTCAAGAAGTTACACGTGCAGATTCTCACAAAGTGTTGTATCGTTAGTAATCAAGAAAGTACACATGTAGATTCTCAGACAGTGTTGAGTTCTTTATGTTTAAGAAATTATGCATATAGATTGAAACACAGGGTTGTGTAGTCACTTTTCAATAAGATACACGTGTAGTTTCTCACAGTGTTGTATAGTTAATTATCAAAAAGTTACACGTGTAGATTCTCAGACAGTGTTGTTTCTTTAAATTTCAATTATTTACATGTGTAGATTCTCACACAGAGTTGTATAGTTAATATTTAATAAGTTACCTGTATAGATTCTCAGACAGTGTTTTTATCGTTAGTTTTAAGACGTTACATGTGTAGATTATCAGACAGTTTTGAGTCGTTTATTTTCAAGAAGTTATGCATATAGTTTCAAACACAGGGTTGTATCATTACTTTTCAATAAGATACACGTGTAGTTTCTCATACAGTGTTGTATCATTAATTTTCAATATGTTGCACTTGTAGTTTCTCAGACAGTGTTGTTTCCTTAAATTTCAGTAAGATACACGTGTGGATTTTCACACAGAGTTGTATTATTAGTTTTCAATAAGGTACACGTGTAGATTCTCAGACAGTGTTGTATCGTTAGTTTTCCGGAAATTACTAATGTGGTTTCACAAAGAGTTATTTCGTTAGTTTTCAAGAAGTTATGCATTCAGATTAGAACCCAGAGTTGTATTGTTAGATTACAAGAGGTTACGTAGATAGATTCTCACACTGTGTTGTATTGTTAGTTTTCAAGAACTTACATATATAGAATATCACACAATGTTGTATCATTAGGTTTCAAGAAGTTAGGCTTATATATTCTCACACAGTGTTGTATCATTAGTTTTCAAAACATTACACGAGTAGATTGTCAGACTGTTTTGTGTCCTTTATTTTTAAGATGGTACGAATATAGATTCAAACAGTGATGTATCGTTACTTTTCAATAAGATACAGGTGTAGATTCTCAGACAGTGTTTTTTCGTTAGTTTTCAAATAGTTACACATCTAGTTTCTCACACAGTGTTGTGTCATTAATTTTTCATAACTTACATGTGCACATTCTCACACAGTGTTTTTAACGTTAATTTTCAATAAGTTACACGGGTAGATATTCAGACAGTTTTGTATCATTTGTTTTCCAGAAGTTGAACGTGTCGATTCTCAGACAGTGTTGTATCGTTAATTTTCTATTATTTACATGTGTAGATTCTCAGAGTTGTATCGTTAATTTTCAATAAGTTACATGTATAGATCCTCAGACAGTGTTCTATCGATTGTTTTGAAGAAGTTACACTTATAGTTACTCGCATAGTGTTTTATCGTTAGATTTCAAGAAGTTACACGTGTAGATACACAGTTTTGTATCGTTAGTTTCCAGGAGTTATATATGTAAATTCTCAGACAGTGTTGAGTACTTTATTTTCAAGAAGTCATACATATAGATTCAAACACAATTTTGTATCATTACTTTTCAATACGATATACGTGTAGTTTCTCACACAGTTTTCTATCGTTAATTTTCAATAAGTTACACGTATAGATTCTCAGAAAGTGTTGTATCGTTGTTTTCAAGAAGTTACACGTGTAGATTGTCAGACAGTGTTGAAACGTTTATTTTCAAGAAGTTAAGCATATAGTTTCAAACGCAGGTTTGTATCATTACTTTTCAATAAGATACACGGTGTAGTTTCTCACACAGTTTTGTATCGATATTTTTCAAGAAGTTATGCTTATAGATTCTCACCCAGTGTTATATCACTATTTTTCAATGGATTACACATGTAGATCCTTACACAGTGTTGAATCTTTAATTTTCAATAAGTTACATGTGTAGATTGTTACACTGTGTTGCATCGTTATTTTTCCAGAAGTTACTAATGTATATTCTCACATCGAGTTATTTCCTTAGTTTTCAGAAGATATCCATTTAGTTTAGAACCCAGTGTTGTATCATTAGATTTCAAGAAGTTATGTAGATAGAATCTCACACAGTGCTGTATCGTTACTTGTCAAGAAGTTACGCACATAGATACTCACATAGTGTTGTATCGTTTGTTTTTAAGAAGTTACACATGTAGAGTCTCTCACAGTGTTTTACAGGTGGAGATTCTCACAATTTGTTGTATCATTAGTTTTCAAGATCTTATGCAAATAGTTTCTCACTAAGTGTTGTATCGTTAATTTTCAATAAGTTCCACGTGTGGATTTTCACACAGAGCTGTATTGTTAGTTTTCAATATGTTACGAATATAGAGTCTCACATAATGTTGTATCGTTTGTTTTCAAGATGTTACTCACGTAGATTCCCACAAAGTGTTGTTTCCTTTGTTTTCAATAATTTACACGTATAGACGTGCAGGCAGATTTGTATCGTATGTTTTGAAGAAATTATACATGTAGTTTCTCACACTGTGTTGTGTCATTAGTTTTCAAGAAGTTACACATGTAGTTTCTCACACAGTGCTGCATCGTTAGTTTTCAATAAGTTACATGTGTAGATTCTTACACAGTGTTTTATCGTTAGTTTTCAAGAAGTTCCATGTGTAGTTTCTCAGACAGTGTTGTGTCCTTTATTTTCAAGAAGTTAGGCATACAGATTCAAAGACAGGATTGTATCGTTACTTTTCAATAAAATATACGTGTAGTTTCTCACACCGTGTTGTATCATTAATTTTCAATAAGTTATACGTGTAGATTCTCAGACAGTGTAGTTAAGTTAAATTTCAATTAGACACATGTGTAGATACTCACGCAGTGTTGTATCTATAATTTTCAATGTTACACGTATAGATTCTCACACAGTGCTGTATCATTAGTTTTCAAAAGTTCCACGTGTGGATTCTCACAACGTGTTGTACTGTTAGATTTTAAGAAATTATGCATTCAGTTTAGATCTCAGTGTTGTATCGTTATTTTCAAGAAGTTAAGCTTATACTCACATAGTGCTGTATCGTTAGTTTTCAATAAGTTACGAATATAGGTTCTCACACAATGTTGTATCGTTTGTTTTCAAGAAGTTATTCACGTAGTTTCCCACAAAGTGATGTTTTCTTTATTTTCAATAAGTTATGCACATAGATGTGCAGACAGCTTTGTATCATTTGTATTTCAGAATTTAGGAATGTAGTTTCAAACACTGTTTTGTATTGTTAGTTTTCAAGAAGTAAATAAACACAGGTAGATAAAATAGGAAGTGAAAGGAAAAGGAGCCTCCCTTTTCTCTTGGAAGCCAGCCACACTTCTAACTCCTAGCTTGTGCGACTCTGTCTCTGGTAAATACATACATTGTTTCCCTTATAGCATTGAATATCATAATTATCTGGTGGCAACTGTGTAGATTGTCAGCCCACACCTCTGTGGCCTGTGGCTGCTCCACTTATCATCCTGAGGTGAGTGTTAATCGGCATTCCAGCTGCCTGGCCTCTCCCTGCAGCCTCAGCTACATTATGCATGCTCGCTCCCATATCTCCTGAATTCCATTTAAAACCTATCCCTCTGAAAACATGGCCATTTCATCTGCAAGAGTGGGACCACTCTATCTCAGCTGACCTTGTCTGCCTCAAGGCTTCTGCTTCCGTTCTGGATCCTGCGAAGGGCCAACTCCAAAGCTGCAAATGGCTGCCATGTGACCTGTTCCCCAACACTGCCACAAAAGGCCTTCATGAGACCTGCTCCCCACTACAGCACCATGGCCATATGCTGCCCACGGCCATCTGCTGCCACACCCCCTGCCTACTGCCCGATTCCCTTGTATAAGGAGACCTCATCAAAGGAAAGAGAAGTGTTCTGTTTGTGTTTACAAGAAAAATTAGTTCTGAACAGTGAAAAGATACTAGGTATAAGGATACCTAAAGAAGAAAGGATAGCTACCCAGAGGACCACCAAACAATAATACAACGTGTTATCAATGTCTAAATCTCTATATTTTGTTATTGTAATTTCTATTTTCTTTGCTTCTTAATATGCCTGAGTCCCAATTCATCTAATTAATGCTGGCTTTAGAGTTGGACTCACTCTACTGTTTAAACGCAAGCATATTGTTAAAATGCAATTCAGACTTTCTGTATTATATCAATACAGAAAAATACAGATATAATACAGAAAAAAACAAAAATAGGGACTTTCATCTCTGTATACTTGATTCTTTGTCTAAAACTCTAATCTCCTTCATGTGTATTATCTTCCTTGGGGTCGCCAGTATTCATACACAGAAAAGTTAAAAATTTCTGTGCTAACATTAATATTTCAGTTTTCCAGAGATAAAGGGATTTCTTGACAGAAATCTTCAACTGCTTAAGAAACAGAATGTGGATTCACTTCCCCAACTCCTCCTGATTCGACTGGATACATGAAAACTGCCCCACATCATCGACCCCACCTGACAAGCACCATCCTGAAACCAGCTTGGAACCACATCACTCGACACATCTTCAGACCAAGGAACTGATACAGTGCATCTTCTACAATCTGATCAGAGCTTCAGACAAGAGCTTGAATCAAAATTAGAACTCTAATCCAGAACTTCAGGCACACCTCTCCTGCCCAAAAGAGGCTAATTGACCTACGTAAGACTCTTGTTACACTAACAATTTCATGCCATGATGTCCCCATGATTGTCATTGTCAAATTTCCGCAGGAAGTAAATATGAGAATTCCAAGTCCCTACTCCATATTATGGATATTAGAGGATAGTTTACAACTGTTAGTGTTAATTTGCAATTATTTTAGTGTTGGGATTGGAAGGAGGTGTTCAGAGTTTGGCATCCATTTCAGATAAGTATCGAACTTAGGTGGAATGGATATGATTAGCTTAGGATAAGTAGATTATAACTTAATTATATCTATGTATATATGTTGTATATGTTTGAGTTTGTATCAAATTTAAATCTTTTTACACTAAAAGGGGAATTGTAGAAGTAAATCCACAAAGCTATCCGTCCATGAGGGCAGAGGAAGCCAGTCACGCTTCTAACTCCTAGCTTGTGCTACACTCTCTCTGATAAATAAATATATTTTTCTCCTTATAGCATTTTATACCTTCATTAATGCTGTATCATTAGCTTTCAAGAAGTTACTCACATACTCACAGAGTGTTATATCGTTTCATTTTAAGAAGATGCACATGTAGATTCTCTCACAGTGTGGTATCGATAGTTTTCAAAATGTTATGCAAGTAGTTTCTCGAACAGTTTTGTGTCGTTAATTTTTATAAGTTACACGTGGAGATTCTTACACTGTGTCGTATCGTTAGTTTTCAAGAATTTAAGTATATATATACTCACTCAGTGTTGTATCGTTAGTTTTCGAGAAGTTACACGTGTCGATTCTCACACAGTGTTGTATCATTAAATTTCAAGAAGTTATGAATATGGATTCGCACACAGTGCTGTATCGTTAGTTTTCAGTAAGTTACACATGTAGTTTCTCGCAGAGTGTTGTACAATCAGTTTTCAAGAAGTTACACATGTAGTTTCTCATACAGTGTGTATTTTCAAGAATTTACTCATATAGATAAAAACACAGTGTTGTATCATTAGTTTTCCAATAGACACACGTGTAGTTTCTCACAGTGTGTTGTATCGTTAGTTTTCTATAAGTTACACCTGTAGATTCTCAGTGTTGTTTCGTTAATTTTCAATTAGTAACATGTGTAGATTCTCAGACAGTGTTGAGTCTTTTATTTTCAAGAAGTTACGCATATAGATTCAAACACAGGGATGTAACATTACATTTCAATATGATACACGTGTACTTTTTCACACAGTGTTGTATATTTACTTTTCAATAATTTAAACGTGTAGATGCTCCTACAGTGTTGTTTCGTTAATTTTTTATTAGTTACACGTGTAGATTCTCACACATTGTTGTATCATTAATTTTCAATAAGTTACACGTGTAGATACTCAGACAGTGTTGTATCATTAGTTTTCAAGAAGTTACGCTTATAGATTCTAACACAGTGTTGTGTCGTTAGATTTAAAGAAGTTACACGTGCACATTCTCAAGACAGTGTTTACAACCCAGACTTGTATCGTTAGATTTCTAGAAATTATGTAGACTGATTCTCACACAGGACTGTATCTTTAGTTTTCAAGAAGTTAAGCAAATACATACTCACACAGTGTTGTATCGTTTGTTGTCTGGGTGTCAGTGAGGAGGCCTAGGTAATCTATTGAGCCTTGGGCAGCAGATCAGTACCCATCCCAAGTATACACACGGACTTTGGACTCCCATAGAACAATGTGAGGTGCACTGTCACCCTGAACTCTTGGGGAAGGGTCTAGGCCCTGCCCTATATGAAATGACAGACTATGGACACCCCCATGGAGGGCGTCAACCTCCCTGGGGGAATGAGAGGATAACAGGGGGGGTTGGGGGGAGGGCACGGGAGGAGGGGAGGGAATGGGAGAGGGACCTGGAACTGACTTGTGAAGCAACCTTGTTTCTTATCTAAATTTAAACTGGATAATAAAAAAATAAAATAAAATAAAAAAATAAAAAAACAAGTATAAGGTAAGACATAAGTGAATAGATTCATACTCTGGGTATAATTTCCCTGAAAAAGAATCCATTCCTTCCGGTGTACCCAGGCAGACTCAGCTTTGTATTAAACAAAATTAGCTAATAGCATATCAATTTAGATCCTAGACAGACATTTTTTTCAAATGGTATTTTTAAATAGAGAAGCAGCGTTAATTATTTGTAATACATGAGGATATGATTTGAGAGATCGTGTCATATCATTAAATTAATCATGCATATGCATTTGCAAAACACTTTTATCCTATTTCATGATATTCCTAGGATTCTGAAAACACCGGTAATGTAAGCTTTTATTACTTTGCTGAACTAAATGCAACTAAAATAAAAAGAAGTCTTTCAAAAACCTTAAAAAAAGAAGTTACACATGTAGGTTCTCTCACAGTGTTTTATTGTTAGTTTTCAAGATGTTACACATGCATTTTCTCAAACAGTGTTGTGTCATTAATTTCTAGATGTTACACGTGGAGATTCTCACACTGTGTTGTATCGTTAATATTCTAGAACTTATTTAGATTTTCACTCAGTTCTGTATCGATAGCTTTCAATATGTTAAGAATAAAGTTTCTCACACAATGATGTATCATTTGTTTTCAAATAGTTACTCACGTAGTTTCCCACTAACTCTTATTTCCTTTTTCTTTCAATACATTAAACGTATAGATGTACAGGCAGATTTATATCATTAGTTTTCAAAAATATACACATGTAGTTTCTCACACAGTGTTGTATCGTTAGTTTTCAAGAAGTTACATGTGTAGATTCTCAGAAAGTGTTGAGTCCTTTATTTTTAAGAAGTTATGCGTACAGATACAAACACAGGGTTATTTCATTAATTTTCAATTTGTTACACGTGTGTAACCTCAAACAGTGTTGTATCGCTAATTTTCAATAAGTTACATGTGTAGAATCTCAGACAGTGTAGTATCGTTAGTTTTCAAGCAGTTACACATGTAGTTTCTCACACAGTGTTATATCATTAGTTTTCAATAAGTTACACGTGTAGATTCTCAGACAGTGTTGTATCATTAGTTTTCAAGAAGTTACAATTTTAGATTCTCACACAGTGTTGTATCATTAGTTTTCAATATGTTACACGTGTAGATTCTCACATAGTGTTGTATTTTTAATTTTCAATAAGTTAATTGTGTAGATTCTTAGACAGTGTTGTGTCCTTTATTTTCAAGGAGTAACATATATAGATTAAAACACAGTGTTGTATCATTTCTTTTCAATAATATACAGGTATAGATTCTCAGAAAGTGTTGTATCGTTAGTTTTCAAGTTGTTACACATGTAGGTTCTCACACAGTATTGTATCCTTGATTTTCAAGAAGTTACACGTGTAGATTCGAAGACAGTGTTGCATCATTTGTTTTTAAGAAGTTGCAAATATAGATTCTCTCACAGTGTTGAATCATTAGTTTTCAAAAAGTTACACGTGTGGATTCTCACACAGTGTTGTATCGTTAGATTTCAAGAAGTTATGTATATAGATTCTCACACAGTGCTGTATAGTTAATTTTCAATGAGATACGAATATAGATTCTCACACAATGTTGTATCGTTTGTTTCAAGACTTTACTCACGTAGTTTCCCACAAAGTGTTGTTTCCTTTGTTTTCAATAATTTACGCATATAGATGTACAGGCATCTTTGTATCGTTTGATTTCCAGATATTATGCAAGTCGTTTCTCACACTATCTTGTATTATTAGTTTTCAAGAAGTTAAACATGCAGTTTCTCACACAGTGTTGTATTATTAGGTTTCAAGAAGTTACACTTGTAGATTCTCAGATAGAGTTGTGCCTTTTATTTTCAAGAAGTTATGCATATAGTTTCAAATACAGGGTTGTATCGTTACTTTTCAATAAGATTCACACGTAGATTCGCAGTGTTTTATCGTTTGTTTTTAAGAAGTTGGACATATAGATTCTCACACAGTGTTTTATCTTTAATTTCTAATAAGTTACACATGTTGATTCTCAGACAGTGTTGTTTCATTGATTTTCAATAAGTTACACGTTTAGTTTCTCTCACAATGTTGTATCATGAATTTTCAATAAGTTATATGTGTAGATTCTAAAAAAGTGTTGTATCGTTAGTTTTCAAGAAGTTACACATATAAATTCTCATACAGTGTTGTATAGTTAGTTTTCAAGTAGTTCCACGAGTAGATTCTCAAGACAGTGTTGTATCATTAGTTTTAAAGCAGTTATGCTTATAGATTATTACTCCATGTTGTTTAATTAGTTTTCAAGAAGTTACACCTGTAGATTCTCACACAGTGTTGTATCTTTCATTTTCAATAAGTTACACGTGTAGATTCTCAGAGATTGTTTTGTTCTTTATTTTCAAGTATTTACGCATATAGACTCAAACGCAGTGTTGTATCATTGCTTTTCAATAAGATACACGTGTAGATTCTCAGACAGTGTTGTATCGTTAATTGTCATTAAGTTATACAAGTAGATTCTTACACAGTGATGTATCATAAGATTTCCCGAAGGTACTAATGTAGTTTCTCACACAGAGAACTTCGTTACTTTTCCAGAAATTATGCATTCAGTTTAGAACTCAGAGTTGTATCGTTACATTTCAAGAAGTTACATAGATTCTCACACAGTGCTATGTCGTTCTCTTCAAGAAGTTAGGCACATAGATTCTCACACTGTTTTGTATCATTTCTGATTAAGAAATTGCACATGTCGATTCTCTCTCAGTGTGGTATCGTTAGTTTTCAAGATGTTACACATGTAGTTTCTCAAAAAGTGTTGTGTTGCTACTTTTTATATGTTACAAGTGGAGATTCTCACACTGTGTTGTATCGTTAGTTTTCAAGAAGTTATGCACGTAGTTTCTCACATTGTGTTGTATCATTTGTTTTCACGAAGTTATGCATGTAGTTTCTCACACAGTTTTGTATTGTAGGTTTTCAAGAAGTTACACGTGTAGATTCTCAGACAGTGTTGAGTCCTTTATTTTAAAGAAGTTACGCATATAGATTCAAACACAGGGTTGTATCTTTACCTTTCAATAATATACAGGTGTACATTCTCACACAGTGTTGTATCTTTAGTTTTCAATATGTTATACGTGTAGATTCTCAGAGACTGTTGTATCCTTAGTTTTCCAGAAGTTAATAATGTAGTTTGATACACAGAGTTATTTCATTTGTTTTAAATAAGGTATCCATTCAGTTTAGAACCTAGAGTTGGATCGTTAGATTTCAAGAAGTTGCATAGATAGATTCTCACACAGTGCTGTATTGTTATTTTTCAAGCAGTTACACATATATATATATATACTCACACAGTGTTGCATCATTAGTTTTCTAGAAGTCATGCATTCAGTTTAGAACTCAGTGTTGTTAGATTTAAAGAAGTTACTTATGTAGATTCTCACAAAGAGCTCTATCGATAGTTTTCATTAAGTTAAAAATATATAGATTCTCACACAATGTTGTATCATTTGGTTTCGAGATGTTAATCATGTAGTTTCCCACAAAGTGTTGTTTCCTTTGTTTTCAATAAGTTACACGTATAGATGTGCAGGCAGCTTTGTATCGTTAGTTTTCAAGAAGTTACACATGAAGTTTCTCACACAGATTTGTATCATTAGTTTTCAAGAAGTTATACATGTAGATTCTCAGTGTTGAGTCCTTTATTTTCAAGAAGTTATGCATATAATTCAAACACAGGTTTGTATCATTATTTTTCAATAAGATAGACGTGTAGTTTCTCACACAGTGTTGTATCGTTAGTTTTCAAGTGACGCATATTGATTCTCACTCAGTGTTGTGTCACTAGTTTTCAAGAACTACACGTTTTCTCACACATTGTATTTTCATTTATTTTCAACAAGTTACACATGTAGATTTGTCCCATAGTGTTGTATCTTTAATTTTCAATTAAGTTACACTTGCAGTTTCTCACGACAGTGATCTATCATTTGTTTTCAAGAAGTTACACATGTAGATTCACCCAAAGTGTTGTATCTGTAGTTTTCAAGAATGTTAGACATGTAGATTCTCCCACAGTGTTGTATCGTTAGGTTTCAATAAGTTATACGTGTAGATTCATCAGACAGTGTTGTATCGTTAGTTTTCTATTAGTTACTACATGTAGGTTACTCACACAGTGTTGGATCGTTAGTTTTCAATAAGTTATACATGTCAGTTTCAGAACTAGAGATTTGTATCAGTTAGTATTTCAAGAAGTTATGCATGATAGATTCTCACACAGTGTTGGATCATTAGGTTTTAAAGAAGTTATGCATGATAGATTCTCACATCAGTATTGTCTCGTTAGTGGTAAATAAGTTGCACATATAGATTCTCTCATAGCCTGTTGTATAGTTAGTTTTAAATAGGTTATGCCTGTAGTTTCTCAAACAGAGTTGTGTCATTAGATTTTAATAAGTTACATGTGTATATTCTCACACAGTGTTGTATCGTTAGTTTTCAAGTAGTTATGCATGTATTTTCTTACACAGTGTTGTATTGTTTGTTTTCAATGACTAACGCATGTAGTTTCTCACACAGTGTTGTATCATTAGTTTTCAAGAAGTTATGGATGTAGTATCTCACACAGTGTTGCATGGTTAATTTTCAAGAGGTTACTCCCGAACATTCTCATACAATTTTGTATATGTAGTTTTCAAGAAGTTATTCACTTAGTTTCCATCATAGTGTTTTATCGTTTGTTTTCAGTGAGATAAAAATGCATTTTCTCATAGAGATTTGTATAGTTAATTTTCAAGAAGTTCCACATGTAGTTTCTCACATAGTGTTGTATCATTTGTTTTCAATGAGTTAAGCACGTAGATTCTCACACATTGTTTTATCCTTTATTTTCCATGAGATAATCATGTAGTTTCTCATAGAGACTTGTATAGTTAGTTTTCAAGAAGTTACACTTGTAGTTTCTCTCACAGTGTTGGATAGTTAGTTTTCAAGAATTTAACCTGATAGGTTCTCATAGAGTGTTGTATACTTAGTTTTGAAGAAGTTACAAATGTAGTTCCTCACACAGATTTGTATCGTTAGTTTTCAAGAAGATTCGAGTGTATTTTCTCACACAGTGTTGTATTGTTAGTTTTCAAGTAGTTATGCATATACATTCATGCAGAGTATTGTATCGTTAGTTTTCTAGAAGTTATGCACATCAATTATCACCCAGTGTTGTATCATTAGGTTTCACCAAACTACATATGTAGTTTCTCACACAGTGTTGTATCGTTAGTTTTCAATAAGTTACACGTGTAGATTCTCAAGACAATATTGTATCATTAGTTTTCAAGAAGTTATGCTTATAGATTCTCACACAGTGCTGTAACATTAGTTTTCAAGTAGATACACACATAGATACTCACATAGTGTTGTATCATTTGTATTTAAGAAGTTACACATGTAGATTCTCTCACAGTGTTGTATCGTTAGTTTTCAAGAACTTATGTATATAGATTCTCACTCAGTGTTTTATCATTAGTTTTCAAGAAGTTACACGTGTAGATTCTCACACAATGTGGTTTCGTTAGATTTCAAGAAGTTACGTGTATAGATTCTCACAGTGCTGTATCGTTAGTTTTCAATAAGTTACAAAGACAGATTCTCACACAATGTTGTATCATTTGTTTTCAAGATGTTACTCACGTAGTTTCCCACAAAGTGTTTTCAATAAGTTATGCGTACAGATGTGCAGGCAGCTTTGTATCGATAGTTTTCAAGAAGTTACACGTGGATACTCAAGACAGTGTTGTATCGTTAGTTTTCAAGAAGTTACACTTATAGATTCTCACACAATGTTGTATCATTAGATTTCAATATGTTACACGTGGAGATTCTCACACAGTGTTGTATCTTTAATTTTCCAAAAGGTACACGTGTAGATTCTCAGACAGTTTTGTGTCCTTAATTTTCAAAAAGTTATATATATAGATTCAACCACAGTGTTGTATCGTTACTTTTCAATAAGATACAGGTGTAGATTCTCAGACAGTGTTGTATTGTTAGTTTTCAAGTAGTTACACATGTACACTCTCACACAGTGTTGTTTTGTTAGTTTTCTATATGTTACACGTGTCGATTCTCAAACTGTGTTTTATCGTTAGTTTTCCAGAATTTACTAATGTAGTTTCTCACACAGAGTTAATTCCTTAATTTTCAAGAAGTTATGCATTCAGTTTAAAACTCAGTGTCGCATCGTTAAATTTCAAGAAGTTATGTAGATAGATTCTCACACAGTGCTGTATCTTTAATTTTCAATATGTTGCATGTGTATGTAATCACATAGTGTTGTATCGTTAATTTTCAATATGTTACATGTGTAGATAATCAGATTGTGTTGTATCTTTAGTTTTCCGGAAGTTACTAATGTAGTTTCTCACACAGAGTTAATTCCTTATTTTTCAAGATGTTATGAATTCAGTTTAGAACTCAGAGTTGAATCATTAAATTTCAAGAAAAAATGTATAGATTCTCACACAGTGCTGTATCGTTAGTTTTCAATAAGTTACAAATACAGATTCTCACACAATGTTGTATCGTTTGTTTTCAAGATGTTACTACATCTGACAGAGGGCTAATCTCCAAAATTTACAAAGAACTCAAGAAACAAGTCTCCAAAACACCAAAGGATCCACTTGAAAGGTGGGGTACAGAGCTAAATAGAGAATTCTCAGTAGAGAAGGCTAAAATGGCCAAGAGACACTTAAGAAAGTGCTCAACATCCTTAGCCATCAGGGAAATGCAAATCAAAACAACTCTGAGATACCATCTTACTCCTGTCAGAATGGCTAGAAACAAAAACACCGAAGACAATTTATGCTGGAGGGGATGTGGAGAGAGAGGAACACTCCTCCACTGCTGGTGGGAATGCCGACTCATACAGCCTCTTTGGAAATCAGTATGGAGATTCCTCAGGAAAATGGGAATTAATCTACCACTAGACCCAGCAATTCCACTCTTAGGCATTTATCCAAATGATGCAGGTTCATACAACAAGGGCATCTGCTCCACTATGTTCATAGCAGCATTGATTGTAATAGCCAGAACCTGGAAGCAACCTAGATGCCCCTAAACTGAAGAGTGGATAGAGAAAATGTGGTACATTTATACAATGGAGTATTACTCAGCAGAAAAAAACAATGGAATCTTGAAATTCGCAGGGAAATGGATAGCACTGGAAGAATCCATCCTGAGTGAGGTAACCCAGTCGCAAAAAGACAAACATGGTATGTACTCACTCATATATGGATTTTAGATATGGATCAGGATAGTGCCAGTCTGCACTTCCACAGATAGAGAGTCTGGGAAACAGGAAAGAACCTAAAAGATATGCATATATGGATAGTACCCAAGATAAGAGGATGGAGACAAGATCTTCTGAATGGATGGGGAACAGGGCGAGGGGGGGTAGTGGGACCTGGGAAGAATAGAGGGGGTAAAGAGGAAGGGAGTTGGTCATGGGAGAACAGGAAGTTGAGGGGGTGGGGGTAGAATAGGGGGAAGAGGGAATCATAGGATCGAAGACAGATCAGGCACCAGAGTGACCTCGAGTGATCTAAAGGTATAAAATCAATTGGCAAGCTAAGCAATAGTGGAAGGACCACCTCGAATGCCCATTCCTGATAATGAACTTGATGTCTATAACTATCCGGGAGCCTTCATCCTGGGACTGATGGAAGCAGAGGGAAACACACAACTAAGCACTGAACCCAATGACAGAGAGAGAGGAATGATGAGCAAATTGGCAAAGAATGGGCTGGCAAAACCAGCAGAGACAGCTGATGTGAACAGGGGAGTGCTCTTGGACCCCAGACCGACAGTGGGGAGGCCAGAATGGGACTGATCTGGACCCCCCAAATGTGAGTGTCAGTGAGAAGGCCTGGACAACCTATGGGGCTCTGAGCTGTGGATCAGTGTCTATCCCTGGTATACAATCTGTCTTCATGTGCCTATAGCACAAAGAGAGATGCTCTCTCAGCCTGGACTCTTAGGGGAGTGCCTTGACCCTACCAAGAGTAAAATGATAGACTCTAGACATCCCCTATGTGGAAGGATTTGGCAATAGGGTGGGAGGGAGGGTGGAAGGGGAGTGCGGGAGGAGGGGAGGGAGAGGGAACTGGGATTGACATGTAAAACAAGCCATTTAAAATTAAAATAAAAATAGACAAAATGAAACACAATTAGCTAATTTTCAATTATTTTTCTTAAGAATAGTTTCACAATAGAGGTGATATGGAACACAGCAACGCATAAGCTTGCAAACATTTTTCATGTAACGATGTATCTGTATTTATTCATGACATTTCTCTGACATTATATGACATTAACTGTAAATCAGCTTAATATAAAGTTCTCCAAAAATGTAGTGTATAACAATATATACATTTCAAAGCATTACTGATACAGAACCAACATATTTTTTAATTTAATTTCGTCAGTAAGAATGCTTAACTGGGTCTTATGATTCAGCACATGAACTGTATGTTTCCTATTGCTTGATTTAATGTAGTAATTTAGAATTTGTATTACTGTTTGTCACAGTTTCCATTTCTATATTTTCATTTTCATGGTGCACCTTAAATAAGTCATTGTGAATTTAAGCAAGATAGTTTTAGATTTATTTGCCTTAAATATATTAAGAGAATAGCTTAATGTATGTTCAAATTGTATGCTATATATTTAATTGCATTTTGAATTCTTAGATATTATAATAAATATTAATTTCAGGTAGTCAAAACTCTTCAAATTTCATTGTTACCATTCACTCTGCATTACTGACAGTGATTTTTTTCTTTGGAAAAAGCACTACATTTACTCTCATACATGTAAACATGTCATGTCTTACAAAGAAAGAAACTAATACACATACCGTGAATTCTCTTTAAGTAAGTAATTATTATTTGTCATTAAATTACATTGCCAAGTTCATTAAATAATATGATATCTAGCACTGTAATGACAATTTATGTTTCCTCATAATTTACATTATCCAATTACAAAATTTTACCATAAAGGTCATAACACAGGTACAAATATTGTTACTGAATAAATTATTGAATATCTATGAATTATATAACATTGCAATTTCCAACATCCTGATACTATATTTATATATAATATTAGGGTCATCAATGCTGCTGTGCACCAAATATTCAACATTTCCTTATTTCTGGTCCATAGGAAAATGTTAGCTGACAATTTTGGCTGATTGAATGTCTTAAGTTCAGTTGGGGAGCTGTGAACACAATGATGACAGTTATCTTTCCGGTTACACAATTTAATTGCAAGATAAATTGCTCACAGCTCAGTTTTTCTTTGAGATTATAGATTGTCAGCATAGGAGTTGGTGGTTTCTCTATAATCCTGTATTGTATTTTAGGGTGTCAGAATCTTACATATTACTAGTAATCTATTGATAAGAATTAGGAAAACCATCACATTTTTGCTTCAAATATTCATATTTGTAAAGGTTTGTTTTTTTATCATTTTTCATTATGTGTAGTTGTCTGTGTATCTTCATTTGAGTATGTACACTTGCCAGAAGCTTCCAGCTGAGACTAGGGATATAGGGTTACCTACAGCCTGAATTATAGACATTTAGTACCTACTGTGATGGAGTGGCTGAAAGTTGAATGCAAGTTACCTGGAGGAGCAGCACATACTCTTGACTATTGAGAAAAATATCTAGTTTCTGAAAACTAATATATTTGTGCTGTTTTTTCACTTCTCTGTGTTACAATCAAACTTCTGAGACAACAAACACTGTAAAACACTTAATACTGCCAATATTTCCAATAATTTCTTTCACATGCAAAAGAGAAATACCAGAAATAAAGTGAAGAAAATAAATGATATCTTTGAGGAAATAATTAATCTAGTATTCTTAATTTATTCCGTAGTTTTCATCTTTAATAAATAATAAAAATTTCTAAACTAATACAATTAAACCCAGGTAATGTTGATACAAAAAGAGTTATGTAATGCTTCAATGGGGTATTCTTATTTAGTTCCTGCAGTTTGCAGTGAAGTTTGCACATATAATCCATACATGAATTGCCACTGTGAAAGTAGCACACAATATTGAAAATTTGACAGCCAAAATAACAAGCTTTCTTCCCAGTTTTCTGAGGAAATTGGTTCTTCCATTTTCTTGTTTGTGAATTTTATACACATATGCTTAAATACTGATATCTTGTTATTAGATATATAAATGTTATCATTAAACATGTGCCACTATTTGTATGTATCTTACCCAGAGATTGGAGAGATGTCTCAATAATCAAGAGCACTATTTGCTGTGGCAATCAACCTCACTTCCATTCCCAACATATACATAGAAGCTTATAACACTAGTAATTCCAGATACAGAACCAGGGTATCTAAGTCTTTGTATGATCTCCAGGCGATCTTTCATTTATGGGGAACACATATACATATTCAGGCACTCATGCATAAGCACATGTATACACACATGAATTTGCCATATTTTGATTAGCTTCAATCATATTTATGAAGTTTGAATGGTTTTATGCCCATATCATAAAAACATTGATTGAGTTCAGTGGGTATTATGAAGCAGCAATTCTTAAACTTAATATAAATGTAGACTCCAGTACTTTAGCATATTTGAACATTAGAAATTTTTTGGTTTTTTGAGACAGTGATAGGTTTTCACATAGTTTTGTATCATTAATTTTCAATAAGTTACAAATTTAGTCTCTGATACAGTGTTGTATTGTTAGTTTTTATGAACTTATGCTTATAGATTCTCACACAGCGTTGTGTTGTTAGCGTTCAAGCAGTTTCGCATGTAATTTCTCACACAGTTTTGTATCATTGGTTTTCAAGAAGTTAAGCATGTAGTTTCTCACACAGTGTTGTATCGTTGGTTTTCACGATGTTATGCTTATACATTCTCACATATTGTTGTATCGTTACTTTTGAAGAAGTTACACATGTAGTTTCTCACACAGTGTTTTATCCTAAGTTTTCAATAAGGTACGCATGTAGACCCTCACACAGTGTTGTATCGTTATTTTGCAAAAAGTTATGCATGTAGTTTCTCACACAATTCTTTATAGTTAGTTTTCAATAAGTTACACATGTAGTTTCTCACACAGTGTTGTATCATTAGTTTTAAAGAAGATAAGCACGTAGTCTCTCACACAGTTTTGTATCGTTAGTTTTCAAGAATTTAAGCAAGTAGTTTCTCACACAGTGTTGTATCGTTAGTTTTAAAGAAGTATGTAGTTTCTCACACAGTGTTGTATCGTTAGTTTTCAAGAAGTTAATCACGTAGTTTCTCATACGGTGTTGTATCTTTAGTTTCAAGATGTTAAGCACGTAGTTTCTCACGCAATCTTGTATCGTTAGTTTTCACGAAGTTACACTTATACATTCTCACAAAGTGTTGTATCGTTAGTTTTCAAGAAGTTACACATGTAGTTTCTCACAGAGTGTTTTATAGTTAGTTTTCAATAAGGTACGCATGTAGATTATCACAAGGTGTTGTATCGTTAGTTTTCTGAAGTTATGCATGTAGATTCTCACACAGTGATGTATCATTAGTTCTTATGATGTTATACTTATAAATTCTCACGGAGTGTTGTGCCATTAGTTTTCAAGGAGTTATGCATGTAGGTAATCACACAGTGTTTTATCGTTAGTATTCAGTAAGTTATACCTGTAGATTCTCACTCAGTGTTATATCGTTATTTTTCCAGAAGTTAAACCAAAAGTATCTCAATCAGTGTTGTATTGTTGGTTTTCAATAAGTTATGCATGTAGATTCTCACACAGTGTTGTATCATTACTTTTCAATGAGTTATGCATGTAGGTAATCATACACTGTTGTATCATTAGTTTTCAATAAGTTAAACGTGTAGATTCTCACACAGTGTTTACCTTTAGTTTTCAAGATGTTATGCTTATAGATTCTCACGCTGTGTTGTATCATTCGTTTTCAAGATGTTATGCAAGTAATTTTCACACAGTTTTATATCGTTAGTTTTCAAGCAGTTACTAGTATAGATTCTCACACAGTGTTATATGGTCAGTTTTCCAAAAGTTACCCAAAGGAATCTCATCCAGTGATATATCAATAGTTTTCAAGAAGTTTCGCTTATTGATTCTCACACAGAGGTGTATCGTTAGTTTTCATTAAGTTAAGTATATAGATGTACACAAGGTGTTGTATCCTTAGTTTTCAAGAGTTACGCATGTGGTTTCTCACAAGTGTTGTATGGTTAGAATTCAAGGAGTCACGCAAGTGTTATATTGTTAGTTTTCAAGAAGTTACGCTCATAGATTCTCACACAGAGTTATAACGCTAGTTTTCCAGAATTTACACCAAAAGATTCTCACTCAGTGTTGTGTTATTAGTTTTCAAGAAGTTATGCTTATGGATATTCACAGAGTGGTATTTCAATAAGTTAAACATGGAGATTCTCACACAGTGTTGTATCATTAGTTATTAATACACTAAGCTTATAGATTCTCACGCAGTATTGTATCATTAGTTTTTATGAAGTTATGCATGTAGCTAATCACACAGTGTTGTATCCTTAGTTTTCTATAAGTTAAACGTGTATATTCTCACACAGTATTGTATGGTTACATTTCAATGAGTTGCACGTGTAGATTCTCACACAGTGTTGTATCATTAGTTTTCAATAAGTTACGCATATAGATTCTCACAGAGTGTTATATCGTTAGTTTTCCCCAAGATACACCAAAAGATTCAAAAACATTGCTGTGTCATTAGTTTTCAAGAAGTTGCGCTTATAGATTCTCACACAGTTAAAAGTTAGTTTACCAGAAGTTACACCAAAAGATTCTCAGTCTTGTTGTGTCATTAGTTTTCAAGAAGTTATGCTTATAGATACTCACACAGTGTTATTTCAATAACCTACACATGTAGATTCTCACACAGTGTTGTATCATTAATTTTCAAGAAGACCACAGAAGGATAATTTATAAACACTAGGACTGACAGAGCCATCTTCCTGTCTGGACAGTCACCTGAAGTTTCTCTGTAATGTTGGGGCATCCATCTTCAGCCAATAGGCCACAATGTGTCTAGAAGAGTTTACAGCAAAGCAGGAAATTTCAAACTGTCCATCTGTATCTGCAGTCTGTCAGTCATTTTTCTGTGTCCTGCAGAAAGTCTTGTAGACTCTTCCGTGAATCAGGAAGCCTGAAGGACAGTTTGATTTCAGCAGTCACTTTCCTGTGTGTCCTGCATATACAGTTTATACAGC
The DNA here is from genome assembly GCF_017639785.1 of Mesocricetus auratus. NCBI lineage: Eukaryota > Metazoa > Chordata > Mammalia > Rodentia > Cricetidae > Mesocricetus > Mesocricetus auratus. The sequence continues at coordinate 6,125,302 of NW_024429214.1, read as the reverse complement.
AACAGTCAAGCAGTCTAGGAAAGAGCATTTTCTTGCCCAAATGGCTAATCTTGCCATGTTGAAAGCAAACTCAATAGAGTTTCTTCGATACCCATCTTCCTCTCAGACGTAATTGGTGAGGTGATGCCAGGAGCAGACATTTTTCATTGTTACCATGTAGATCCCGAAACGATTTTAAATGCCATTTTCTGAAGGTCTTTTTAAGGTTCGAAGACTGTCTATCTCAAATATACCTCTGTATATCTAGAAAAACCTAACTATAATTCTGACTATTATAAGTAAATATCTATAGTCTGTATTCAATTATACATTATGGTTTAAACGATCAGTATAAGCACAATAGTTAATCAAGAAGAGAAATATACACATCACAAAATTGACCTTGAATTGTATCAATAAATGAAAAACCATACCCATACCAAGTATTCATTCCCATACCATCATCTCCTTTTTCCTTTAAAAAGCTTTTGGTTGTGATCATTAACCAATTATAAGCATCCCCATTCAAATGAAAACAAACATTTATAAACAATATGGGGATTTGGCCGTCGTTCATTCCAAAATTCTTCCTGCTGGAAGGGGACACTATTCATACCATGAGGATCATGACAAAACTCAGAAACCTGTAGAAGTCCATATTTTCATGATTGTGAGGAGCCGCCCTCGCTATCGCTATTGCCGTTAGAAGATGGCGCTGACATCCGCTGTCAGTTGGAGTTAACTGTCGCTGTCAGTTGGAGTTAACTGACAGCGACAGTTAACTCTAACTGACAGCGACAGTTAACTCCAACTGACAGCGACAGTTAACTCTAACTGACAGCGACAGTTAACTCCAACTGACAGCGACAGTTAACTCCAACTGACAGCGGATGTCAGCGCCATCTTCTAACGGCAATAGCGATAGCGAGGGCGGCTCCTCACAATTTTAGAAACAAAAAAGAGAAAATCATGAGTTCTTGGTAGCAGCATTTTTCTCAGGTGGGCTCAATTTTGCTAGCGACAAGCAGAGATTCACACGGCTCACTTAAGGGAGTTTTCCTGACTCAGCATAAGCAAAAACACAAAAACATAACATAAGGTTCTTTAAGAGGCACTGCTAACTATTAAATGGTGTGAACATACAACTGGCAGTGGCGTTGACAATATCTCCAAGTCGATAGCTTTTGCTGGATGTCAACATAGACTGAGGCAATGAGCTGGAATCATGATTACACCCGCCATCTTTGAAAAACTGCAGTATAAACAGCCACGGTTTTAACAGATAAGACAAGTGGCCAGAAAATCATAAAGATTTACAGTAAAGTCAGACTTGGATGAAGAAAAACCTCTTAAGGTATACCATGTGTTTAAAAATATATATAGGAATGAGAGAGATAAAGAAATGGCATAGTGGTAAATAAATAGAGAAGATGTGCTCTAGTGGCACATGCCGGTAGGATTTGCTCAAGAGGCAGAGGCAGGCAGATATCCAAAGAGAAAACCTACCTCACAGAAAAATTAATAAAAGTAAAAGAAAAATAGTAATATTAGATAAATAAATAATCCACGTAAAGATGGAAAATACACAGAAAGTCTGGATAATGTATGCTATTTTGTTTTTCAATTTTTTCATTGTTAAAGAAGGAAAAACTACTAAAGTATACTTGAATATAAATGCTGCTTAATTAATCCAAATTATATATTTCAAAAGTTATTTGACTTCTCACTTCGAAAATACGGACTGGTTACTTGGGAAAAGCGTTTTTATTTATTTTTCCACGGAAAATGAAAAGGTGAGGATTCCTTCCAGGATTCTGTGGTTTGATGAACCAAGACCCCCGGAATCAGTGGGCCAGGAGTTCCAACAATTGAGACAGGTAAGATGATGCAGCCTTACAGATCATGTGTGAGGAGCCGCCCTCGCTATCGCTATTGCCGTTAGAAGATGGCGCTGACATCCGCTGTCAGTTGGAGTTAACTGTCGCTGTCAGTTGGAGTTAACTGACAGCGACAGTTAACTCCAACTGACAGCGACAGTTAACTCCAACTGACAGCGACAGTTAACTCCAACTGACAGCGGATGTCAGCGCCATCTTCTAACGGCAATAGCGATAGCGAGGCGGCTCCTCACATCTCCCCCTATTCATTTATTTTTGAAGCAATAGGACACCCACAACTTTGGAGTGGAGATAGAGGTCAAATCCCCATGTGCAAATTCGGAACATGTACAAAGCTCCTCTCCAGGGTCTTATCCCCAGAGGAAGTCCTGACCAGTCCGATGTCTTTTTTCTGGGGGAAGGAGATCATGACATAGAACCTTCATGCAAGATGACTTATCTCCCAGGAGAAAGTCGTTATACCGCAGACCTCTCCTGTGCAGTGCTTAGCCTTGCAACTCCTTGGGCTGCTGAAGCCTACCCACTCTATCCCGTGCAATGAGACTAGCCTCGTGGGGTGCAAGAGCTGGGAGGCCAGCGACCTATTGCTTTAACATGGTTAACCAAATGTCAGGGGATGCTCCGTGTTCTAAGGCAGCAAGTGCTTGTGCCACCACCACTTTCTCCTTTTGTTTGGGCTCTGAGCGTACACACCATCCAAAGCATCAACACTATTCCACAGCAGAGAACTAGGCTAAATGATCCTACCCCCACCCATTCCTTAAAATAAGAAAATGCAGATGAAATCCAGGAGGAGAGGCCTTCCATCAGAGAAAGATCCAGATGCGTCGAATTCACTTGCAGGATCGCCATTCTCAACTCACGGAGTGTCTGCTCAAACTCAAAAGTCCAATTCTGTAATAAATGTTGAGACAGAGCTTTTGACAGGTTAGCTGCTCTTGTAAAATTCTCATATTGTACTAAGTGACACAAAGGCCAGGCAACTTTGTTCACATCCCAATTGGGCCATCTGCCACAATATATCCAATTGTTCCTGAACCAAATTAATCTGTTGGTTTACCAACATCAGGCCTCCTTGTATCTGAGAATTGGCAGTGGCCTGTTTATCTAGGACCATGGTCACAGTGGCCTATAGTTCATTAATGGTTTGAGTTGTCTGCACAGTGGCAGAAAGTGCAAGGGCCGAGGCGGTAACCGAAGCAGTAACCGCGGCGGTGGCTATCAGGCCCACAATAATAGCAGAGATCCCAAAAATCTCGCTTTTCCCTAAACAAACTCAAATTACTTGGCGCCTCAACAGGAGCTGGAATAAATCGAGGCATGCGCATTACCAAAGCAAAAGGGTGCTTAATAGCATCCCAGCATAATGCATAAAAACAATTCTAAGCAGAACAATTTATTTCTTTCTGATTCTTACCTAAGGTATCATTACTCACAACCCAAATAAAGGGCAGCTGAATAATTAGTTCTCTTAAAAGGGGTATACTTAACATTGGAGGAGGACCAATCAGATGATCCAGAGCTCTGTCCCTCACTCAGACTGTTGCCTAATGCCCCTTTCAATCAAAGTAATCTGTCCCTTCTCACTATCATAGGAGAAAGATCAGTACAGCTTCCATTAATTCAAAAGGATTAGCATTAGATCTTTCTGGATCCATATGAATAAAATTATCCTTTAATGAAGAAATCACAGTAAAGCACAAGCTTCCTACTAATGACAAGGTTCTCTCATCCTGAAAACTCTGTATCTGAGGATCTAAAGGCAAAAAGGCAAGCCCCAACTCTCTATTAGTTGTGAAAAATCTAGGGAACACCTGGGCATTCTGCATCACTGGCATCGGTAGGGGAAGGTAGACATGATGGCCCACCGTAACTCTCCCATCATACTAGGAACCATCATCCCGAGTAGGAGAGTCTTCATCACCCACTTGGCCTCCATCCTTCTTATTCTGGAGTTGTGAAGGAGCTCTTCGAGTGAGTCTTTCAGGGATCCACAGGGGGTTTTCTTCCTCCTGTGGAAAAACACACACAGCTCCCCTGGATCTTATAAGAATAGGATCCGGGCCTTTCCATTCATTAGTTAAGCACATCTTTCCATTTTACAAATTCTTTTGGCCTATCAGGCTCTAAACTGTGGCGATCGGCCGCAGTGTGGCCTTGGGCATCAGAGTTCAAGAAATTAAGGGTAAAAAGTGCCATGGATACAGCAACTCTTGGTACCGAGGGTAGAACATCCTCAATACTCCCCTTTTGTTTAATCAGATATGATTTGAGTGTACGATGGGCACGTTCCACAATGCCCTGTCCTTGAGGGTTATAAGGTAGGCCAGTTAGATGGGTAACATCCATTTGCCGACAAAACTGTCAGAATTTTTGAGAGGTATATGCTAGTCCATTGTCTGTTTTTTAAATTCTGGGTTTTCCCCAAGCACTCCAGGCCTCAAGGCAATGTTGAATCACATATGAGGCCTTTTCCCCTGTTAGGGGTGTGGCGAACATTACGCCAGAACAGGTGTCAACAGAAACATGAACATATTGAAGCCTTCCAAAAGAGGGAATATGAGTAACATCCATCTGCCACATCTGCAATGGTCTAATGCCACGTGGGTTTATTCCCATGTGGGGAGTAGGTAAGAATTCGCAGCAATTCTGGCATTGAGTAACAATTTCCCTAGCCTCTTTCCTGGATAGAGCAAAATGAAGGCGCAAGGTCTCAGCCGTCACAAGAAAGCGCTTATGGAATTCTTTTGCTGCTTGTGCATGGGTAGACAAGGCAGCGGACACCAGCTTTGTAGCCTTGTCCCCTAAGTCATTCCCTAAGGACATGGGACCTGGGAGTCCAGAATGTGCTCGGACATGGGTAATGAAAACAGGAAATCTCCTATTTAACAAGGCAGCTTGTATCTTTTGAAAGATGTTAGCAACTCTGCTGGAGGATCTTATTATTCCAGCTATCTCAAGGAGATTAACTGCATTAACCACATAAGAGGAATCTGATACAATATTGAGGGGTCCTGGAAAAGCCTCAAGAACCTCCAGTACTATCAGACATTCTACAACTTGAGGTGAAGTTTCATTATATTGTTTAGATATAACCCTATCCTTGACCACATAAGCTCCCATACCAGTTTTTGATCCATCAGTGTACACCACAGTCCCATCTGGGAGTGGGTCTTTAGCTGTCACTTGTGGAAACACTATAGCCTGGTTTAGGGCAAACTGTAAAATTGGATGCTTTGGAAAATGATTATCAATTTGTCCTGAAAAGGAAGTATCTAAAACTGCCCAATCACTAGATGTGGCTGCCAAGGTCTGAACTTGTGCAGCAGTATAAGGCACAATCAAGGAATCAGGATCCCTGCCAAAATGTGTAACAGCTGCTTTTATTCCATGAAGCGCGAGCTGTGCAACAGCATCAGGGTACCAGTCAATAATCTTAGCAGGGGAAGCATTTGGATGAATCCAAAGTAATGGTCCATGTTGCCACAGGACTGCAGTTGGCAATTGAGCTGTCTTAAAAACACACAGATTAAAAGGTAGTGACTCCTCAATACGTTGTAATTGTGCTTCCTGTAAGGCCTCTTCCACCATCTGTAAGGCTCGGTGGGCGGCAGGGGTAAATTTTCTGGGTGAGGAGATATGAGGCTCACCCTCCAGGAGATCGAAGAGGGGTTTTAGATCAGCAGATGGAATTTTTAAAAAGGGCCTCAACCAATTTATATCTCCCAGAAGTTTCTGAAAATCATTTAATGTTTGTAAGTGGTCTTTGCGAATTTCTATTTTCTGAGGAACTATATTTTTGGGAGTAATCATTGAGCCCAAAAAGAGGCCTGTATCTGCAATTTGAACCTTTTCTGAGGCAATCTCTAATCCCCACTGTTTTAATTCAGCCACCAGCATGGGAAAGCCTTTTGTAAAACATCTAACTCTTTGTGACAAATAAGAATATCGTCCATATAATGGATCATGATTAAAGATGTAAATTGCTTCCTAATTGGCTCCAAAGCCTCCTGCACATGCAGCTGACATATTGTTGGGCTATTGGCCATGCCTTGCGGCAGTACCTTCCACTGAAATCTCTTGTCTGGTTCCATATGATTAAGAGAAGGGATAGTGAAGGCAAACCTTGGTCTATCCCGTGGGTAAAGTGGAATAGAGAAGAAACAATCCTTAATATCTATAATAATAAGCTTCCAATCTTGAGGAAGTGCAGAAAGCAAAGGAAGGCCTCTTTGAACAGGGCCAAAAAGATGCATCTGATTGTTAATGGCCCGCAGGTCATGGAGTAATCTCCACTTCCCAGATTTCTTCTTAATAACAAAAATTGGTGTATTCCATGGGGAGGTAGAAGGCTCTAGATGCCCCAGCCGTTCCTGTTCTTGCACTAATCTTGTGACAGCCTCTAATTTTTCAGAGGATAGAGGCCATTGAGAGACCCATAACGGCTCCTCTGTTTTCCATGGTATGGATCGTGAAGCCTCAACGGCCCCTAAATAAAACCCAGTCCTTTTCTACCCCGATTTCCATGTTGCGTAATGGGTTTATTCTGCCTTGTTCTTGCCTACCCAAGCCTCTACCCTTTGTATACCCCATCTTTGCCATAATGGCTGATGCCTGGGGGAGTATTCATTAGTTAGGGTCATGCCCATGGCTAGTAACTCATCCCGTCCCCATAAATTTACAGGGAGTGGCAACACATAGGGGGTAAAACATCCCTGTTTGCCCTCAGCATTCCGCCAGGTTAAGGCTGAGGCACTGATGGCAGGAGAGGACTGGTATCCAAGACCTTGTAGAGAATGAGATGAAACAACAGTGGGCCAAGACTTCGGCCACCAATGGAGTGAAATAATGCTTTTGTCTGTTCCCGTATCCATTATCCCTTCAAATTCTTTTCCATTAATTAACAATTTTATTGTAGGTCTCTCATTTAGGGGTATAGCCAGATAGGCTGAATCACTTCCAGAAGATCCCATAGCCCTTTTTTGTAAAGTGTAGGTTTCTCCATCCCCGAGGGAGGGCAGCAACACCAGTTGTGCAATTCTATCTCCCTGCTTTATAGAAAATACACCCCGAGGGCTAGAACAGAGAACTTGAATCTTCTCTTTATGATACGGGTCAACAATTCCAGGATATATAATGAGTCCCTGTAAAGTTAAGGAGCCACGGCCCAGAATAAGCCCAATGGTGGCAGGGGGCAAAGGTCCAGGGGAATGGACTGGGACCGGTTGAACATTCATTTGGGGCATGAGTAAGAAGTTGGAGGCGGCACGCAAGTCCATTCCGGGGGTTCCTCGGAAGCCTCTACTTCCTCTTGATTGCTTTTGTGAAATTGGTTCCCATATTTCTGAGGGCCCTGGGACCACGGGCCCCGTGACCCGTTTTTTGATTGGGGTAACTTGGGTTCTTCAATAGGGGGCAGAAGCCTCCCTTTTACATCCCGGACTGACCTGCATTCGCTAGCCCTATGATAACCTTTACCACAACGATGGCAAAGCTTCGATTCTCTTGTTCTTTCAGGGGCTTGACAATCTTTCTTAAGGTGCCCCATTCTCCCACAATTAAAACAAGCTTTTTGATTAGATAAATCTCTATACCTGTGCGTTTGTAAAATGGTGGCAGCTAGTCCTGCATTGGTTAGGGGTCCCCCAGCTCCCTGCACACTCTGAGCCAATCTTGTAAACCTTTGCTTTTGCGAGGGCGATAGCCGCTCGACATTCCTGGGTTGCTTGTTCATAGACAAGTTGCTCAATCAGGGGCATAGCTTGTTCTGAATCACCAAAGATGCGACTGGCGGCCTCTGTCATTCTGGCCACAAAGTCTGAAAATGGCTCTTGGGGTCCTTGGACAATCTTTGTAAGGTGTCCACTGGACTCTCCCCTTTTTGTGAGGGCCTTCCATGCTTTAATAGCGGCGGCCGACACCTGACCATAGACACCCCAGATGTAGTTGGTTTGATTAAGGGCATGTTGACCCTGACCTGTCAGCATTTCAAATGTCCACTGCCTCTGATTCTCATCTTCAGCCGTGGCATTAACTCTAGCTTGCGCCTGGGCTGCATCATACCAGAGAGCCTTCCATTCCATGTATTGTCCCATGTTGGGAAGCACTGCTTTCACTGTCGTCTGCCAGTCAGTGGGAGTCATGGCAAAATTAGCAAGCCTTTCCACCTGTAATGTGGTAAAGTTAGCATTGACCCCATAATTACGAACGGATTCGGCCAATTCTTTGATTTGATTGTAATCTACAGGGGTATGTACTCTTCCGCCTTCCGCATTCTCGAATACTGGAAAAGCCATTTGTATTTTTCTCCGTTCCTCTAAAGGTAAAAGGAGTCAGTACCAGTATTCAGCCGAAGCTCATACTGCGGAGGCGCTGAGGGGCGTGAGCCCGCCGGATTTATAGGCGGTGGTCTCACATTCATTTTTGTTTTCAGTGGCCGGTGTCTATCAGGGTGATATCTTTCTTCCTCATACCGTGCCACCTCCTCCTCTAGACCACCTTCTTCGCTAGAATACAGAGTGTCAGAATCAGAATTATCTAGCTCCAAGGCTTCTAGCTCTACCGTAGGGTATAGACTAGATTCTGGCTTTTTCTTTTTCTTAGATTGGTTAGGGGGTGAATGATCACTCCCTTGTCTCTCTCCCCCTTTCTTAACTTCTTGGGGAGGGCCTTTTTTCTTAGACATGTCTTTCCTTTTGCGAGCTCCCATTCTCTCACTCCGTTCAGTTTCTGACATGCTATCCTGAACTTCCTCTAAGGTTCCCTGACTTTCTATTATAGCAGGGTGACAGGCCTCATCCTCCAAGCAGTTTTTAACTAGCTTCCAAATGGCTTTGGTACCTAAGTGGAGATCTCCTTCTGCATGCTTCCTGTCTAGTTCTTTACCTAGCTTTTTCCATGAGGCCACAGTGAAGGACCCGGAACAAGCATACCATGGTGCCACTCTATCTACCTCCTTCACAAAATTTTGAAGTGTTCGTGGTGCAATTTTAAGATCTCTTTGTTTTAGCACAGTCTGTAGGGCAGTAACCACTGACTGTGACAACCCCATCGCGCTAGCGGCTTATCTAAAAAACGGCGCTCAACTCCGTTACCAGACTGACAGCACCAGACTGACAGCACCAGACTGACAGCACCAGACTGACAGCACCGTTCTGTCAGCACCAGCCACGATGAAGGAGAAGGACAAACAGGACTAGCACCAAAGCCTCCACTGACCCGTCCCACGGTGATGACAAACTAAGGCCAAAGTCGAGAAAGGGGTGTTCAGGATAAAGCATACCTCTCTGAACTTACGTCCCTGCAGTTCTGAATCCGCCCCATCTTCCGAGGGGTCTCCTGCGGCGCCGGCGATGTTGAAGAGTTCCCGGGTTTCGGCACCAGATGTCCCGCGCTACCGTCTCGCCAGCAAGAACGACGCAGAACACTCGGATCCTTCTGCAGTAAAGCTTTAATGCATCTTGAGAGATAGATGATCAGCTTCTTAGAGGGAGACCCCAAGCTAAGAAACCCAGCCCCTTATATAAGCCTAGGAGCTCCGAGTGAGACGTGTAGAGCCGGGATTGGTGGTTTGCACATCACCCCAGATGACGCCACGGGAGAGGCACAGCTTAAACGGTTAACTCCAACTGACAGCAGATGTCAGCGCCATCTTCTAACGGTTAACTCCAACTGACAGCAGATGTCAGCGCCATCTTCTAACGGCAATAGCGATAGCGAGGGCGGCTCCTCACAAACACTGTCTGAGAACCTACACGTGTATCTTATTTAAAAGTAATGATAAAACACTGTGTCTGAATCTATATGCATAACTTCTTTAAATAAAGGACTCAGCCCTGTCTGAGAATCTACACTTGAAATTATTGAAAATTAAAGATAAATCACTGTGTGCGAATCTACATCGGTAACTTAGTGAAAATCAACCATACAACACTGTCAGAGAATATACACGTGTAACTTATTGAAAACTGACAATACAACAATGTGTGAGAAACTAAATGTGTAACTACTTGAAAACTAATAATACAACACTTTCTGAGAATCTAAAAATGTATCTTATTGAAAAGTAATGATACAAAATTGTGTGTGAATCTATATGCTTAACTTCTTGAAAATAAAGGACACAACGCTGTCTGATAATCTACACGTGTACCTTATTGAAAATTAAGGACACAACACTGTGTGTAAATCAACACGTGTAACTGATTGAAAATTAATTAGTAGCGATACAACACTGTGTGATAATCTATACGTGTAAGTACTGGAAAACTAGCGATACAACACTGTGTGAGAAACTACCTGCCTTCTTGAAAACTAACGACACAACGCTGTGTGAGATTCTACTCGTGTACATTATTGAAAAATGTCGACACAATCCTGTGTGAGAATATACAGGTGTAACTTATTTAAAACTAACGATACAATGCTCTGTGAGAAGCTACACGTGTAACTCATTGAAAACTAATATTACAAGGCTGTGTGATTCTACACGTGTACCTTTTTGAAATCTAATGATACAACACTGTATGAGAAACTTCTTGGAAACCATCGACACAACACAGTGTGGGAAGCTACATCTGTAATTTCTTGAAAACTAACGATAAACCACTGTGTGATATTCTACAAGTGTAAGTTATTGAAAACTAACAATACAATACTTTGTGAGAATCTCTAAGCATAACTTCTTGAAAACTAACGATAAGATGCTGTGTGAGAATCTACAAATGTACCATATTGATAAATAACAATACAACGCTGTGTGCAAATCTATAGGTGTATTTGAAAACTATCGATACAACACTGTGTGAGAAACTAAATGGCTAACTTCTTGAAAACTAACAATACAAGGCTGTGTGAGATTCTACCTGTGTACCTTATTGAAAACCAATGATACAACGCTGTGTGAGAAACTGTCTGAGTAACTTATGGAAAATTAACGATATAACACTCTGAGAATCTACACATGTAACTTCTTCAAAACTAGCCTTATAACCTTGTGTGAGAATCCAAATATGTACCTTCTTGGAAACTATTGATACAACACTATGTGAGAAACTACATGTCTAACTTGTTGAAAACTAAGGAAACAACTCTGTTTGAGCATCTATAAGCGATAATTCTTGAAAACCGTCAATACAACACTGTTTGAGGAACTACATGGGTAACTTCTTGGAAAGTAACGATACAAGGCTGTGCGATATTCTACACGTGTATCTTATTGAAAACTAACGATTCAACTCTGTGTGAAATTCAGCACGTGTCCCTTATTGTAAACTAGCAATACAAGCTGTGAGAGAATCTGCAGGTTTAACTTATTGACAACTAAAGGTACAACACTGTGTAAGTATCTACACTTGTAACTTATTGAAAACTAAAGATACAACGCTGTGAGGTAATCTATACGTGTAAATTATTGAAAACTAACAACACGACAGTGTTTGAGATTCTACAGGTGCAACTTATTGCCAAGTAACCCAACAATGCTGTGTGATAATTTACAAGTGTAACTTATGGAAAACTAACAATTCAATGCTGTGTGAGATTCAACACGTGTACCTTAATGAAAACTAACGATTCAAAGTTGTGTGAGAATCCACAGATAAAATTTATTGAAAACTAACGATACAACTCTGTTTGAGAATCTACCCGTTTAACATCTTGGACAATATTGATACAAGACTGTGTGAGAAACTACATGCATAGCTTCTTGAAAACTAACAATACAATGCTGTGTGAGATTCTAAACGTGTACATTATTGAAAACTAGCGACACAATTCTGTGTGAGAAACTACAGGTGTAACTTATTGAAAACTAAAGATACAACACTGTGTAACTATCTACACGTGTAACTTTTTGAAAACTAATGATACAACACAGTTTAACAATCTAACTATGTAACTTCTTGGAAACTATCGACACAACAGTGTGTGAGAAACTAAATGCCTAACCTCTTGAAAACTAACGATACAACGCTTTGTGATATTCTGCCCGTGTATCGTATTAAAAATAATGCTACAACACTGTGTGAGATTCTACACGTATACCATATTGAAAACTGATGATACAATGCTGTGTGAGAATCTACAGATATACCTTATTGGAAACTAAAGATACAATGCTGTGTGATTCTACACGTGTACGTTATTGAAAACTTACGATACAACACTGTGTGAGAATCTATATGTGTAATTTCTTGAAAACTAATGATACAAAACTGTGTGAGAATCTATAAGTGTAACTACTTGAAAACTAGCGATACAATGCTGTTTGAGAATCTACACGTGTACCATATTGAAAATTAACGATACAATTCTTTGTGAGAATCTCTAAGTATAACTTCTTGAAAACTAACAATACAACACTGTGTGAAAAATTACACATCTAAATTCTTGAAAACTAACGATACAACACTTTGTGAGACTACAATTGTAAATTATGGAAAACTAACGATGTAACACTGTGAGAATGTACACATGTAACTTCTTCAAAACTAGCCTTATAACCTTTTGTGAGAAACTCCATGTGTACCTTATTGGAAACTATCAATACAATGCTGTGTGAGATTCTACACGTGTACCTTATTGAAAACTTACTAAACAATGCTGTGGTAGAATCTATACGTGTAACTTATTGAACGCTAACTATCCAACACTGTGTGAGAAACTACACGTGTAAATTATTGAAAACTAACAACATAACACTGTATTTTATTCTACACATGTAACTTATTGAAAGCTAACGCTACAACACTGGGTGATAATCTACACGTATAACATTTGAATCTAACAATTCAACGCTGTGTGAGATTCTACACGTGTACCAATTAAAAAATAACGATACAACAGTGTGTGAGATTCTACACGTGAACCTTATTGAAAACAAACGATACAAAGCAGAGTGAGAATCCACAGGTGTAACTTACTGAAAACTAATGTTACAACGCTGTTTGAAAATCTACATTTGTACCTTATTAAAAACTAATGATACAACACAGTTTGAAAATCTGCCCGTGTAACTTCTTGCAAAATATCGATACAACACTATGTGAGAAATTACATGTGTAATTACTTGGAAACTATCAATACAACACTGTGTGAGAAACTACATGTGAAAATTCTTGAAAACTTACAACGCTGTGTGAGACTCTACACATGTAACTTATTGAAAACTAACGATACAAAACTGTGTGAGAATCTATAAGTGTAATTACTTGAAAACTAGCGATACAACACTGTGTGAGAAACTGTACATCTATTCTTGAAAACTAACCATACAACACTGTCTAAGAATCTACAGAAGTAACTTCTTGAAAACTAACGATACAACAATGTTTGAGAATCTACATGGGTAACTTCTTGAAACCTAACTATATAACACTCTATGACAAGCTTCATGTGTTCCTCCTTGAAAAGTAATGATAAAACACTGTGTGAGAATCTATATGGCTAACGTATTGATAACTAACGGTACAAAAATATTTTCAAAATTCCATGTGTAACCACTTCAAACCTGATGGTAAGTGTTATTGTTAGGGTTATGGTTAGGGTTAGTATTATGTAAGGGTTATGGATAGGGTTAGGATTAGGGTTATGGTTAGGGTTAAGGTTATGGTTAGGATTAGGGTTAGGTTTATGGATAGGGTTAGGGAAGGGTTAGAGTTAGGGTTAAGGTTAGGGTTAGGGCTCGGGCTAGGTTTAGGAATTAGGGTTAGCGTTAGAATTAGGGTTAGGGTTAGAGATAGAGGGTTAGCATTAGGGTTAGGGTTAGAGTTAGGGTTAGGGTCATGCTTAGGTGTAGAGTTAGGATTAGGGTTAGGATTAGAGTAATTTGTAGAGCTAGGTTTAGTGTTAGGGATCAGATTAGGTCTAGGGTTAGGTTTAGGGTTATTGTTAAGATTAGGGTTAGGTTTAGTGTTAGGTTTAGGGTTAGGGTTAGATGGTTAGGGTTATGTTTACGTTAGGGTTAGAGTAAGGGCTAGGGTTAGTGTTAGGGTTAGTAGTTAGTGTTAGGGTTAGGTTAGGGCTAGGGTTAGGGTTAGGGTTATGGTTAGGGTTAGGTTTAGGATTAGGATTAGGGGAAACTACATGTGTAATTTCTTGAAAACTAATGATACTACACAGTGTGAGAATCTACACTTGTAACTTCTTGAAAACTATGGACACAACACTTTGTGAGAAACTACATATGTAACTTCTTGAAAACTAATGATACAACACAGTGTGAGAAACTACACGAGTAACTTCTCGAAAACTAACGATACAATACTGTATGAGAAACTACACGTGTAACTTCTTGAAAACTAATGATACAACACTGTGTGAGAATCTACATGTGTAACTTCCTGGAGACTATCGAAACAAAACTGTGTGAGAAACTAAATTCGTAATTTCTTGAAAACTAACGATACAACACTGTGTGAGAATCTACATGTGTAACTTCCTAGAAACAATCGATACAACGCTGTGTGAGAAACTAAATACGTAATTTCTTGAAAACTAACGATACAACACTATGTGAGTATCTACACATGTAACTTATTGAAAACTAATGATACAATACTGTGTGAGAATCTATAAGTGTAACTACTTGAAAATTAGTGATACCACACTGTGTGAGAAACTTCATGCATAGCTTCTTGAAAACTAAGGCTACAATGTAACATACTAATGTATGTTACACGTGTAGATTCTCACACTGTGTTGTATCATTAGTTTTCAAGAAGTTACTGATGTATTTTCCCATACAGGGTCATTTCGTTAGTTTTCAAGCAGTTATGTGTGTAGTTTCAAACTCAGTGTTGTATCGTTTGTTTTCAAGAATTTATGAATATAGATTCTCACACAGTGATGTATCGTTAGTTTTAAAGAAATTAAATAAGTATTTTCTCATAAATGTTGTATAATTTGTTTTGAAGAAGTTACACTTGTAGATTCACACACAGGGTTGGATCGTTAGTTGTCAATAAGATACTCATGTAGATATTCAGACAGTGTTGTATCGAGGTTTTCAAGAAGTTACGAATATAGATTTTTATACAGAATTATTTCATTAGTTTTCAAGAAGTTATGTGTATAGTTTCTTACACAGCGTTGTATCCTTTGTTTTCAAGAAGTTACATATGCAGTTTCTCACACAGTGTTGCGTCGATAGTTTTCAAGTAGTTACTCTTATAGATTCTCACACAGTATTGTAGCATTAGTTTTCAAGAAGTTACAGATGTAGTTTCTCACACAAGTTTATAAGGCTAGTTTTGAAGATGTTACATGTGTAGATTCTCACGCAGTGTTATATCGTTAGTTTTCCATAAGTTACACATGTAGTTTCTCACACAGTGTTGTATTGTTAGTTTTCATTATGGTACACATGTAGATTCTCACACAGCGGTGTATCATTAGTTTTCAATAAGGTACACGTGAAGAATCCCACACAGCGTTGTATCATTAGTGTTCAAGAAGTTATGAATGTAGTTCCTCACACAGTGTTGTATTGAAGGTTTTCAAGAAGTATCGCTTATAGATTCTCACACAGAGTTGTTTTGTTAATTTTCAACAAGTTATGCATTTAGTTTCTCAAACAGTGTTGTATTGATAGGTTCAAAGAAGTTAC